>NC_141888.1:13306428-13613381 GCF_030686135.1 Camelina sativa
AGCACTTGAACCATGTTGCTTCTTAAGCTTGAGTCTTGGTCTTGCCTTCTTCAAAGATTTCTGTTTGAGCTGAGCTTGAAGATCCTTGACTAAACCAGCTAGCACTTGAACTGAACCCTTTAGCTCCTCCACTGAATCTTCTTGAAAGGTTGGCTTACCCCTTGAAGCAGTTTCCTCACCTGAGACCTCATGATCCTCCTTTCTTTTTATAGTGTAAGGTGGATCATATTTGGAAGGCAGATTAGTGGGATTGTTGATGTCAAACTTCATAGTGAAGTCTTCAGTCAGGTGGAGCTTGATAGTCCCCATTTTCACATCAATAACAGCCCCAGCTGTAGCTAAGAATGGCCTTCCCAAGATAAGAGGGTCTTTAGGCTCTTGTTCCATACTCATGATTGCAAAATCAGTTGGGATCCTTGCTTCTCCTATTTTGATAGGGAGATTTTTAATCACTCCAACCACATCCCTCTTGGATCCATCTGCTAGACTGACATAGTAGTTGCTGTCCTTGAAGTCCTCATACCCCAACTTCTCAGCCACTGAGTATGGCATCAAGCTCACTGAAGCTCCTAAATCACAAAGGCACTTATTGAAGTGCATGTAGCTGATGGAACAGGGTAAGTTGAATGAGCCTGGATCTTCAAGCTTTGTTGGGACAATAGCTTGCCCAATCTCTTTCAAATCCTTCATATCTTGGTCATGAGCCCTCTTCTTTGACATCTCAAGTAAAAAATTCTGATAGAGAGGGTATGGAGCATGCTGTTCCAAAGCAGGTCCTCTCTCTTCTTCTTGGTAAGCAGTGATAGTCTTTTGTATAGCCATTACTTCCTTCAAGACTTTCACTTCCTCTTGTTGCAAAGCCATCACTTCCTCCTTCTTCTCAATGACAACCTCCTGTTGTATGGCTATTACATCCTTCTTTTCAATGACTACTTCATCCTTCAAAGCCATCACTCCCTTAATAACAACCTCTTCTTTCAAGGCTTTCTCCTTCTCTTGTTGCAAAGCTATCTTCTCCTTTTTCTCAATGATCTCCCTGAGTTCTCTTATCTTTTGTGCCTTGAAACGTCCTGGGAATGGTAAAGGCGGTTTGTAAGCAGGAGGAATGTATCTAGCAGGTTTAAGAGCTTCTGTGTCTGCAACTCGATCGGTCACTCGATCATGTACTCGATCGTGTGTGTGGTCGAGCACCTGGTCGAGTTGTTTCTCTGCATCAGTCTGCTTAGTAAAACCTTCACTCTGGGCTTCAATTAGTGATGAATCCTCCCCACCTTGAACCTCACTGTCCTCAGTGACATATTCCTCATGGAGATGGATAGCTTTAGCAGTGATCTCCCTTTGGTGTGGAATAGCGTGTTCAGGAAGTTGGTGTGGATTAGGAGCTGAAGTAGAAGAAATTGAGCTCTCCATGCACTGAAATGAAGAGGTCAGACTCTCAAGCTGGTTACGCAGGTCATGAGAATAAGAATCCAATGTTTGGTTCAGCTCTCCAAACTGCCTTGCTGCCTCAATCTGCTTATTGGCTTGCCCAAGCAATAATTGTTGCATCATAGCTCTTAAGTCAGGTTCTTGGGCTTGGTATGTCTGAAATGTTGGAGGGTGACACCATTGAGGCTGGAAACTTTGTTGTTGGTGCATAGGTGCATAATGGAACTGACCGCCTTGAAACATGGTCACTGACTCAAACAGAAAACACAAACGATTTTTGCCAGGCAAACGATTGAGCACAGGCTCAAGTGGGAGGTGAGGTCGACTGGAAAATGAGGGTAAAAGAGATCCGGCGTCTAGCTCGAGCAAGTGCTCGACCACGACTCGGTCGAGCTGGGGTCGAGCTGATGGTCGAGCTTGTACCTGAAATGGAACTTCAACCCCAAACACAAGATTCAAGTGCAGAAACTTAACAAATGCACAAAAGAACTTAATCTTAGACTAATATGGATCCTAAATGTCACAAAAACAAACTCAAACCGGCAACGGCGCCAAATTGAAACATGATTTTATTGTGTGTGGTGTGATGAAAGTGAATGAGTGTGTGCAATGGTATGATATGATGGGTGTTTCAATTCCCCTTATGCAGTTGCAGTATAAGGGGTGTCAATCCAGTCTGAGTGCTTGTGAACAATCAAGACATGCATATGAATCTAAGTTAAGACAAATATGAAAGGATGTTTGTCACTAACAATCCTATGATGATAATGATAAAATGCAGAAAATAAACTACAAGAGCTAAGAACTAGATGCAAATAAAACAGAATGATTATGAACTAAGAACAGAAACAGAAACTGTAACTAGATAAGAACTAATGCAAGACAAGTGATGAACTAGATGCTAAGTGAATGCAATGGAAATTAAACAGAAATGAAACAAGACAAACACAGATCATAAACAAGAGTTCTGGGGATGAACTCGAGCAGCACTCGACCGAGTGTAGGTCGAGTGAGTGGTCGAGCTAGACGAATCCGGAAAAACAGAGCAATGCAATAAAAACAGAGTAAAGATAACACAGATCAAACAGCAGGCAAATAACAAGATTAAGACTTTAAAATCAATAAACAAAGAAGGTTCCTGAGGATGGATTCATGGGATAAACTAACCATTGTGGTAATCTAACTTGATCAACAAATCTCAAGCAATGCTATGAGCTAACCTCTAGACATATTAATCTAAGACAAGTCTCTCCCACTCTCATGGTCAAGAGACAATCAAACCTATGCAATCCTAGACTTGCTCTCACAATGAAAAGAATCTACACAAGCAGGCATTAAGCAATACATCTCAAACCAAACAAGACCTCTAATCTCTTAGCAAGCCTAATGGTAAGCTCTAGATCTAGCCTTATCTATGCTTCTTAAACATTGGAGTGATGCTAAAAAGCTTGAGATCAGATCCTACCCTCTCAGATATAGGATCAGCATTAAGAACATCTATCCTAGAAGAGATCTACAACAATCAAGCTTGATCAAGTCAGATGTACCACAAGATCAATCTATCCTAACCCATCCTCAAGATCCTAAGAAGACTACTCACAACAAGACATGATCAAACAAATCATAAACCCAGAAATCATTGAAACTTGCATGATTAGAAAGATAAGATTAAGATCTACAACTTTAAAGAAGAAATCAAACTCAGATTCTCAATACTTAGAAAGTTATTCAACCAACAAGTATGAGGAAATTCTTCTTTTCTAAGTACAAGATCCAAAAAAAGAAAATAAAAAGCAAAAGGAATAATATTCCTTAAAAGGCAAAAACTAGGTTTAAAATATCTGAAAAGCTGACTAAAAATCTAGATTAAAAACTTCGTTCAGGTGGCTGCAGTACAAGTCCTTATATAGTGGGGAAGGTGGAAGCCCTAAAAATGGGAAAAGTCAAAGTGGTCCACGCATCGGTCAACTCGACCAGTGCTCGGTCGAGCTGGGGGTCGAGCTGGCTTCTCTTGTGCAACTCCACACGGTCGAGTCCATCTCCCACTCGGTCGAGTGCTTGGTCGAGCTGGACTCCGGATTCCTTGTTCTTCAGCCTTAACTCCCTTGTTTCCTCTTCATGATTGCTTCACATCTCTTCTCCATTACTTCCATGCTCCTTAAGCTCCAAAATCACCTGTTTATGCATGAAAAGATGCAAATGCAATGCAACTACACTATAATGCATGATTAGTCCTAAAGCTGCACAATAATGGTGAGAATGGATAGAAAAAGATGCAAAAGATGTAAATAAACTAAGGGAAAACATGGTAAAATATATGAACATCAGAGAGTTTAAAAGCCACTTATACCCATATTGTCCCAAAACAGGCTAACACCAAGAAAACATTGCTTAGAAGCTGTAAACAGCTATGTTAGTGTTTATGGGGTTAAAACGTGTCTTAATCCAATGCAACTAACTAATTATAAGAGTTTGAGATAGATGTGGAGAGTTTAAAAGCCACTTATACCCATTTTGTCCCAAAACAGGCTAAAACCAAGAAAACATTGTTTAGAAGCTGTAAAGAGCTATGTTAGTTTTTATGGGGTTAAAATGTGTCTTAATCCATTACAACAAACTAATTATAAGAGTTTGAGATAGATGTCGAGAGTTTAAAAGCCACTTATTCCCATTTTGTCCCAATAGAGGCTAAAACCAAGAAAACATTGCTTAGTAGCTGTAAACAGCTATGTTAGTGTTTATGCGGTTAAAATGTGTATTAATCCAATGCAACTAACTAAGTATAAGAGTTTGAGATAGATGTGGAGAGTTTAAAAGCCACTTATACCCTTTTTGTCCCAAAACAGGCTAAAACCAAGAAAACATTGCTTAGAAGCTGTAAACAGCTATGTTAGTGTTTATGGGGTTAAAATGTGTCTTAATCCAATGAAACTAACTAATTATAAGACTTTAAGATAGATGTGGAGAGTTGATAAGCCACTTATATCCATTTTGTCCCAAAACAGGCTAAAACAAAGAAAACATTGCTTAGAAGCTGTAAATAGCTATGTTAGTGTTTCTGGGGTTAAAATGTGTCTTAATCCAATGCAACTGACTAGTTATAAGAGTTTGAGATAGATGTGGAGAGTTTAAAAGCCACTTATACCCATTTTGTCCCAAAACAGGCTAACACCAAGAAAACATTGCTTAGAAGCTGTAAACAGCTATGTTAGTGTTTATGGGGTTAAAATGTGTATTAATCCAATGCAACTAACTAATTATAAGAGTTTGAGATAGATGTGGAGAGTTTAAAACCCACTTGTACCCATTTTGTCCCAAAACAGGCTAAAACCAAGAAAACATTGCTTAGAAGCTGTAAAGAGCTATGTTAGTTTTTATGAGGTTAAAATGTGTCTTAATCCATTACAACAAACTAATTATAAGAGTTTGAGATAGATGTCGAGAGTTTAAAAGCCACTTATTCCCATTTTGTCCCAATAGAGGCTAAAACTAAGAAAACATTGCTTAGTAGCTGTAAACAGCTATGTTAGTGTTTATGCGGTTAAAATGTGTATTAATCCAATGCAACTAACTAAGTATAAGAGTTTGAGATAGATGTGGAGAGTTTAAAAGCCACTTATACCCTTTTTGTCCCAAAACAGGCTAAAACCAAGAAAACATTGCTTAGAAGCTGTAAACAGCCATGTTAGTGTTTATGGGGTTAAAATGTGTCTTAATCCAATGCAACTAACTAATTATAAGAGTTTGAGATAGATGTGGAGAGTTTAAAAGCCACTTATACCCTTTTTGTCCCAAAACAGGCTAAAACCAAGAAAACATTGCTTAGAAGCTGTAAACAGCTATGTTAGTGTTTATGGGGTTAAAATGTGTCTTAATCCAATGAAACTAACTAATTATAAGACTTTAAGATAGATGTGGAGAGTTGATAAGCCACTTATATCCATTTTGTCCCAAAACAGGCTAAAACAAAGAAAACATTGCTTAGAAGCTGTAAATAGCTATGTTAGTGTTTCTGGGGTTAAAATGTGTCTTAATCCAATGCAACTGACTAGTTATAAGAGTTTGAGATAGATGTGGAGAGTTTAAAAGCCACTTATACCCATTTTGTCCCAAAACAGGCTAACACCAAGAAAACATTGCGTAGAAGCTGTAAACAGCTATGTTAGTGTTTATGGGGTTAAAATGTGTATTAATCCAATGCAACTAACTAATTATAAGAGTTTGAGATAGATGTGGAGAGTTTAAAACCCACTTGTACCCATTTTGTCCCAAAACAGGCTAAAACCAAGAAAACATTGCTTAGAAGCTGTAAACAGCTATGTTAGTATTTATGGGGTTAAAATGTGTCTTAATCCAATGCAACTAACTAATTATAAGACTTTGAGATAGATGTGGAGAGTTTATAAGCCACTTATATCCATTTTGTCCCAAAACAGGCTAAAACCAAGAAAACATTGCTTAGAAGCTGTAAACTGCTATGTTAGTATTTATGGGGTTAAAATGTGTCTTAATCCAATGCAACTAACTAATTATAAGAGTTTGAGATAGATGTGGAGAGTTTAAAAGCCACTTATACCCATTTTGTCCCAAAATAGGCTAACACCAAGAAAACATTGCTTAAAAGCTGTAAACAGCTATGTTAGTGTTTATGGGGTTAGAATGTGTCTTAATCCAATGCAACTAACTAATTATAAGACTTTGAGATAGATGTGGAGAGTTTAAAAGCCACTTATACCTATTTTGTCCCAAAACAGGCTAAAACCAAGAAAACATTGCTTAGAAGCACTAAACAGCTATGTTAGTGTTTATGGAGTTAAAATGTGTCTTAATCCAATGCAACTAACTAATTATAAGAGTTTGAGATAGATGTGGAGAGTTTAAAAGCCACTTATACCCATTTTGTCCCAAAACAGGCTAACACCAAGAAAACATTACTTAGAAGCTGTAAACATCTATGTTAGTGTTTCTAAGGTTAAAATGTGTCTTAATCCAATGCAACTAACTAATTATAAGACTTTGAGATAGATGTGGAGAGTTTAAAAGCCACTTATACCTATTTTGTCCCAAAACAGGCTAAAACCAAGAAAACATTGCTTAGAAGCTGTAAACAGCTATGTTAGTGTTTATGGGGTTAAAATGTGTCTTAATCCAATGCAACTAACTAATTATAAGAGTTTAAGATAGATGTGGAGAGTTTAAAAACCACTTATACCCATTTTGTCCCAAAACAGGCTAAAACCAAGAAAACATTGCTTAGAAGCTGTAAACAGCTATGTTAGTGTTTATGGGGTTAAAATGTGTCTTAATCCAATGCAACTAACTAATTATAAGACTTTGCGATAGATGTGGAGAGTTTAAAAGCCACTTATACCTATTTTGTCCCAAAACAGTCTAAAACCAAGAAAACAATGCTTAGAAGTACTAAACAGCTATGTTAGTGTTTATGGGGTTAAAATGTGTCTTAATCCAATGCAACTAACTAATTATAAGACTTTGAGATCGATGTGGAGAGTTTATAAGCCACTTATATCCATTTTGTCCCAAAACAGGCTAAAACCAAGAAAACATTGCTTAGAAGCTGTAAACAGCTATGTTAGTATTTATGGGGTTAAAATGTGTCTTAATCCAATGCAACTAACTAATTATAAGAGTTTGAGATAGATGTGGAGAGTTTAAAAGCCACTTATACCCATTTTGTCCCAAAATAGGCTAACACCAAGAAAACATTGCTTAGAAGCTGTAAACAGCTATGTTAGTGTTTATGGGGTTAGAATGTGTCTTAATCCAATGCAACTAACTAATTATAAGACTTTGAGATAGATGTGGAGAGTTTAAAAGCCACTTATACCTATTTTGTCCCAAAACAGGCTAAAACCAAGAAAACATTGCTTAGAAGCACTAAACAGCTATGTTAGTGTTTATGGGGTTAAAATGTGTCTTAATCCAATGCAACTAACTAATTATAAGAGTTTGAGATAGATGTGGAGAGTTTAAAAGCCACTTATACCCATTTTGTCCCAAAACAGGCTAACACCAAGAAAACATTGCTTAGAAGCTGTAAACATCTATGTTAGTGTTTCTAAGGTTAAAATGTGTCTTAATCCAATGCAACTAACTAATTATAAGACTTTGAGATAGATGTGGAGAGTTTAAAAGCCACTTATACCTATTTTGTCCCAAAACAGGCTAAAACCAAGAAAACATTGCTTAGAAGCTGTAAACAGCTATGTTAGTGTTTATGGGGTTAAAATGTGTCTTAATCCAATGCAACTAACTAATTATAAGAGTTTAAGATAGATGTGGAGAGTTTAAAAACCACTTATACCCATTTTGTCCCAAAACAGGCTAAAACCAAGAAAACATTGCTTAGAAGCTGTAAACTGCTATGTTAGTATTTATGGGGTTAAAATGTGTCTTAATCCAATGCAACTAACTAATTATAAGAGTTTAAGATAGATGTGGAGAGTTTAAAAACCACTTATACCCATTTTGTCCCAAAACAGGCTAAAACCAAGAAAACATTGCTTAGAAGCTGTAAACAGCTATGTTAGTGTTTATGGGGTTAAAATGTGTCTTAATCCAATGCAACTAACTAATTATAAGACTTTGCGATAGATGTGGAGAGTTTAAAAGCCACTTATACCTATTTTGTCCCAAAACAGTCTAAAACCAAGAAAACAATGCTTAGAAGTACTAAACAGCTATGTTAGTGTTTATGGGGTTAAAATGTGTCTTAATCCAATGCAACTAACTAATTATAAGACTTTGAGATAGATGTGGAGAGTTTATAAGCCACTTATATCCATTTTGTCCCAAAACAGGCTAAAACCAAGAAAACATTGCTTAGAAGCTGTAAACAGCTATGTTAGTATTTATGGGGTTAAAATGTGTCTTAATCCAATGCAACTAACTAATTATAAGAGTTTGAGATAGATGTGGAGAGTTTAAAAGCCACTTATACCCATTTTGTCCCAAAATAGGCTAACACCAAGAAAACATTGCTTAGAAGCTGTAAACAGCTATATTAGTGTTTATGGGGTTAGAATGTGTCTTAATCCAATGCAACTAACTAATTATAAGACTTTGAGATAGATGTGGAGAGTTTAAAAGCCACTTATACCTATTTTGTCCCAAAACAGGCTAAAACCAAGAAAACATTGCTTAGAAGCACTAAACAGCTATGTTAGTGTTTATGGGGTTAAAATGTGTCTTAATCCAATGCAACTAACTAATTATAAGAGTTTGAGATAGATGTGGAGAGTTTAAAAGCCACTTATACCCATTTTGTCCCAAAACAGGCTAACACCAAGAAAACATTGCTTAGAAGCTGTAAACATCTATGTTAGTGTTTCTAAGGTTAAAATGTGTCTTAATCCAATGCAACTAACTAATTATAAGACTTTGAGATAGATGTGGAGAGTTTAAAAGCCACTTATACCTATTTTGTCCCAAAACAGGCTAAAACCAAGAAAACATTGCTTAGAAGCTGTAAACAGCTATGTTAGTGTTTATGGGGTTAAAATGTGTCTTAATCCAATGCAACTAACTAATTATAAGAGTTTAAGATAGATGTGGAGAGTTTAAAAACCACTTATACCCATTTTGTCCCAAAACAGGCTAAAACCAAGAAAACATTGCTTAGAAGCTGTAAACAGCTATGTTAGTGTTTATGGGGTTAAAATGTGTCTTAATCCAATGCAACTAACTAATTATAAGAGTTTGAGATAGATGTGGAGAGTTTAAAACCCACTTGTACCCATTTTGTCCCAAAACAGGCTAAAACCAAGAAAACATTGCTTAGAAGCTGTAATTAGCTATGTTAGTGTTTATGGGGTTAAAATGTACCTTAATCCAATGCAACTAACTAGTTATAATACTTTGAGATAGATGTGGAGAGTTGATAAGCCACTTATATCCATTTTGTCCCAAAACAGGCTAAAACAAAGAAAACATTGCTTAGAAGCTGTAAATAGCTATGTTAGTGTTTATGGGGTTAAAATGTGTCTTAATCTAATGCAACTAACTAAGTATAAGAGTTTGAGATGAATGTGGAGAGTTTAAAAGCCACTTATACCCATATTGTCCCAAAACAGGCTAACACCAAGAAAACATTGCTTAGAAGCTGTAAACAGCTATGATAGTGTTTATGGGGTTAAAATGTGTCTTAATCCAATGCAACTAACTACTTATAAGAGTTTGAGATAGATGTGGAGAGTTTAAAAGCCACTTATACCCATTTTGTCCCAAAACAGGCTAAAACCAAGAAAACATTGCTTAGAAGCTGTAAACAGCTATGTTAGTGTTTATGGGGTTAAAATGTGTCTTAATCCAATGCAACTAACTAATTATAAGACTTTGCGATAGATGTGGAGAGTTTAAAAGCCACTTATACCTATTTTGTCCCAAAACAGTCTAAAACCAAGAAAACAATGCTTAGAAGCACTAAACAGCTATGTTAGTGTTTATGGGGTTAAAATGTGTCTTAATCCAATGCAACTAACTAATTATAAGACTTTGAGATAGATGTGGAGAGTTTATAAGCCACTTATATCCATTTTGTCCCAAAACAGGCTAAAACCAAGAAAACATTGCTTAGAAGCTGTAAACAGCTATGTTAGTATTTATGGGGTTAAAATGTGTCTTAATCCAATGCAACTAACTAATTATAAGAGTTTGAGATAGATGTGGAGAGTTTAAAAGCCACTTATACCCATTTTGTCCCAAAATAGGCTAACACCAAGAAAACATTGCTTAGAAGCTGTAAACAGCTATGTTAGTGTTTATGGGGTTAAAATGTGTCTTAATCCAATGCAACTAACTAATTATAAGAGTTTGAGATAGATGTGGAGAGTTTAAAAGCCACTTATACCCATTTTGTCCCAAAACAGGCTAAAACCAAGAAAACATTGTTTAGAAGCTGTAAAGAGCTATGTTAGTTTTTATGAGGTTAAAATGTGTCTTAATCCATTACAACAAACTAATTATAAGAGTTTGAGATAGATGTCGAGAGTTTAAAAGCCACTTATTCCCATTTTGTCCCAATAGAGGCTAAAACTAAGAAAACATTGCTTAGTAGCTGTAAACAGCTATGTTAGTGTTTATGCGGTTAAAATGTGTATTAATCCAATGCAACTAACTAAGTATAAGAGTTTGAGATAGATGTGGAGAGTTTAAAAGCCACTTATACCCTTTTTGTCCCAAAACAGGCTAAAACCAAGAAAACATTGCTTAGAAGCTGTAAACAGCCATGTTAGTGTTTATGGGGTTAAAATGTGTCTTAATCCAATGAAACTAACTAATTATAAGACTTTAAGATAGATGTGGAGAGTTGATAAGCCACTTATATCCATTTTGTCCCAAAACAGGCTAAAACAAAGAAAACATTGCTTAGAAGCTGTAAATAGCTATGTTAGTGTTTCTGGGGTTAAAATGTGTCTTAATCCAATGCAACTGACTAGTTATAAGAGTTTGAGATAGATGTGGAGAGTTTAAAAGCCACTTATACCCATTTTGTCCCAAAACAGGCTAACACCAAGAAAACATTGCTTAGAAGCTGTAAACAGCTATGTTAGTGTTTATGGGGTTAAAATGTGTATTAATCCAATGCAACTAACTAATTATAAGAGTTTGAGATAGATGTGGAGAGTTTAAAACCCACTTGTACCCATTTTGTCCCAAAACAGGCTAAAACCAAGAAAACATTGCTTAGAAGCTGTAAACAGCTATGTTAGTATTTATGGGGTTAAAATGTGTCTTAATCCAATGCAACTAACTAATTATAAGACTTTGAGATAGATGTGGAGAGTTTATAAGCCACTTATATCCATTTTGTCCCAAAACAGGCTAAAACCAAGAAAACATTGCTTAGAAGCTGTAAACTGCTATGTTAGTATTTATGGGGTTAAAATGTGTCTTAATCCAATGCAACTAACTAATTATAAGAGTTTGAGATAGATGTGGAGAGTTTAAAAGCCACTTATACCCATTTTGTCCCAAAATAGGCTAACACCAAGAAAACATTGCTTAAAAGCTGTAAACAGCTATGTTAGTGTTTATGGGGTTAGAATGTGTCTTAATCCAATGCAACTAACTAATTATAAGACTTTGAGATAGATGTGGAGAGTTTAAAAGCCACTTATACCTATTTTGTCCCAAAACAGGCTAAAACCAAGAAAACATTGCTTAGAAGCACTAAACAGCTATGTTAGTGTTTATGGAGTTAAAATGTGTCTTAATCCAATGCAACTAACTAATTATAAGAGTTTGAGATAGATGTGGAGAGTTTAAAAGCCACTTATACCCATTTTGTCCCAAAACAGGCTAACACCAAGAAAACATTGCTTAGAAGCTGTAAACATCTATGTTAGTGTTTCTAAGGTTAAAATGTGTCTTAATCCAATGCAACTAACTAATTATAAGACTTTGAGATAGATGTGGAGAGTTTATAAGCCACTTATATCCATTTTGTCCCAAAACAGGCTAAAACCAAGAAAACATTGCTTAGAAGCTGTAAACAGCTATGTTAGTATTTATGGGGTTAAAATGTGTCTTAATCCAATGCAACTAACTAATTATAAGAGTTTGAGATAGATGTGGAGAGTTTAAAAGCCACTTATACCCATTTTGTCCCAAAATAAGCTAACACCAAGAAAACATTGCTTAGAAGCTGTAAACAGCTATGTTAGTGTTTATGGGGTTAGAATGTGTCTTAATCCAATGCAACTAACTAATTATAAGACTTTGAGATAGATGTGGAGAGTTTAAAAGCCACTTATACCTATTTTGTCCCAAAACAGGCTAAAACCAAGAAAACATTGCTTAGAAGCACTAAACAGCTATGTTAGTGTTTATGGGGTTAAAATGTGTCTTAATCCAATGCAACTAACTAATTATAAGAGTTTGAGATAGATGTGGAGAGTTTAAAAGCCACTTATACCCATTTTGTCCCAAAACAGGCTAACACCAAGAAAACATTGCTTAGAAGCTGTAAACATCTATGTTAGTGTTTCTAAGGTTAAAATGTAAGACTTTGTAGAATAAAGAAGAGAATCAAGAGAATGGAGATAGGTTTCGGTAGACAAAGAGAATGAGGAAGGAGAAAAGATTAGGTTTTCTTATTCCATGAGAAGCGATAATACAAGGTGGCTATGAGCCTATTTAAGGAAACACAAACTAGGGCTACACCCTTGACCGAGACACACAAGTGGGATAGGGACATTAGGAGAGAGACACACTACATCCCAAGGTGAAAGCGACAGCCCATCCTTACCAAACATGTGACTATTTTCTTCCCTTCTCTCTAACGGTTATAATGTGCTTCTCGATCCTTCTAGTGGGCTTCAGGCCTCCTCTCCATTCCTTATCACTAGAAGACTCGGCCATTTCACCACACTTGTACGGACAGCCCATATTCAACACTCGTACGGACGGCCATGGCTGCCTTAGGCTTATTCTTTTGATCAATACTCCCCCTCAAGCTTAGCCTAATGAAATGGCTAAGCTTGGAACCCGTGAAGCAGCACCTCATTAAAAACCTTGACTTAGAAAACCTCATGGGACAAAACCAAGTCAAGGGAAAAAGAGTGTGCTGTCCACGGATTAGAGAAGCTTGATCATGGCCGTGTAATGTCTACAAGTCCAAGTTTGCTATAGATGTGATCACAAACCTTGGAGCTTGCAGACTTGGTGAAGATGTCAGCTAGCTGATCTTGACTCCTTGTGTGGCATGGTAACACCACTCCTTCTTCAATCTTCTCTCTCACCTTGTGGCAATCGCTTTCTATGTGCTTGGTCCTCTCATGAAAGACCGAGTTTGTGGCAATGTGGATGGCCGCTTCATTGTCGCAATGCATGGTCATGGGCTGCTTTGTTTCGATGCCTAAGTCCTTGAGTAGACCCTTCAGCCATGTCATCTCGTTAGTGAGCTTCCTCATAGCTCTATACTCGGCCTCGGCGCTAGAGCATGAAACCACCTTTTGTTTCTTAGACCTCCATGTAACCATGTTGCCTCCAACGAACGTGCAGTACCCAGTAGTGGATCTTCTATCCAGCGTGTCGCCATTGTAATCCGCATCACAGTAGCCAACAATCTCGGTGTTGTCATTCTTGCCCATCCAAATACCTTGACCCGGACTGCCCTTGAGATAGCTTAGGATCCTCTCGACTTGACTCCATTGGTACTTGCTTGGTGCCTTCATATGTTGGCTAACCTGATTCACAGCATAACATATGTCAGGTCGTGTGATAGTAAGGTATATTAGCTTACCTACAAGCCGGCGGTAGCGTGTGACGTCTAAGAATGGCTCGTCCATTGGTTCCTTTGGTCGGCCTTCTTTTTCCCGTAAGCTCTCCCCCTTTCGCTTGAGCTGGTAGTCTTCATCAAGTGGCGTAGCGACCGGAGACACACCAAGCTTGCCAGTCTCCTCTAACAAGTCAAGAGTGTACTTGCGTTGTGAGAGGAAGAGTCCTTCCGGTGAGCGACAAATTTCAATACCAAGAAAGTATTTGAGTTCCCCAAGGTCCTTGATGTCAAATGCCGACTTGAGGGAGTCCTTGGTGTCCTGAATGGCCGCCTTATCATCACCAGTCACGATGATGTCGTCGACGTATATGAGCACCACCACCCAACCAATAGAGGTGCAACGTGTGAAGAGAGTATGATCAGCCTCCGATCGCTTAAAACCATAAGTCTTGAGAGTAGAGCTTAGTTTGTGGTACCAAGCTCGTGGGGACTGCTTAAGGCCATAGATGGCCTTACGTAGCCTCAAGACTTTTCCGGGTGTAACCATGTCTTCAAGGCCGGGAGGAGGCGTCATGTACACTTCTTCATCAAGTTCACCTTGAAGAAAGGCGTTCTTCACATCCATCTGCCATAAGTCCCATGATAGGTTGACAGCAAGAGACAGCACAACCCGAACCGTATGGAGCTTGGCCACGGGTGCAAAGGTGTCCGTGTAGTCCGCACCATAGGTTTGGGTGAAGCCACGGGCCACTAACCGGGCTTTATGCCGTTCAATGTCACCATTGCTCAAATACTTTATGGTGAACACCCATTTGGAGCTAACTGCCCGCTTGCCTTGAGGAAGATCCGATTCGTCCCACGTATGATTCCGGATCATGGCGCCGGTTTCATCCTTGACCGCATCTAACCAAACCTGATGTTCCTTGGCTTCATCATATGTCTGCGGGATCCAATTGGCGTCAACTTGGCCGAAGAAAGCTTGGTGATCAGCAGGTAACAGCTCAAGGGAACAAACGGACTGGATGGGATGAGCGACAGCTTGACTGTTGTAATATACACGCTTGTTCTTCCAAGTGGAGGGGTCAGATCGAGGTCTGGTGCTCCGACGCAGGACTGGTGCAGGAGGTGGATCCGTCCTAGGCAACTCCGTTGACGTACCGTCCGTAAGAACCGTCTCCGTGTTTTCCTCGGTAGGAGCCGCTGCCGGAGCATGTGTGTCCGGTGTAGGGCCAGGAACAGTAACACCGGCTATGGGTAGGCCAGACTCAAGGGACACACTATCTTGGGCTGAAACATTGTTATTCGTATCTCCTTGGTCAGACCCACCGTCGGTAGGAGTTTGGCGTAGCATAGGCTGCACGACACCCGTTGGTGGAGACGGGTTGCCAAGGTGATCAAGAAGGAACCTTAGACTTGAAGCTCGGTCATTAGGTGAGTGAGAGAGGTCTTTAAGATTGTTCCAGTCCTTCTTGTCATAGTAGCCCACATTCTCTAGGAACCGGACATCTCGGGAGACATATAGACGACTTGTGGCCGGATCATAACATTTGTACCCCTTTTGTGTGGTAGAGTAGCCAATGAACATGCACTTTGTACTCTTGGCATCCAGCTTACTCCTTTGTTCTCCTGGTACTAACACAAAACAAACACAACCAAAAACGCGTAAGTGATCAAGGGATGGTTTAAATTTGTTTAGTACTTCAAATGGAGATAAGTCATGAAGAACTCGGGTTGGTGTCCGGTTGATGAGATAGCATGCAGTCATCACAGCATCACCCCAATATCGTTTGGGAACACTAGAGTGGAACATGATTGCCCGCGCCACTTCCATGAGATGCCGGTTCTTTCTCTCGGCCACACCATTTTGTTGTGGCGTGTAGGGACAACTAGTTTGATGGAGAATGCCATGCTTGGAGAGATGTTCTTTGAACTTGCAACTTGTGTATTCTCCACCATTATCAGACCTAAGTACCTTAAGTTTTGCATTAAAATGATTAGTCACATAGTTTTGAAAGTTGACAAAGGCATCAAACACTCTATCTTTAGAAGGCAATAAGGTAATCCAAGTATATTTTGATTTTTCATCAATAAAAGTCACAAAATACTTGTTATTATCTCTAGATAGGCATGGTGAAGTCCAAACATCTGAGTGAACTAAATCAAAACAATTTTCATAAATAGTAGTTGACTTAGGAAAGATAGACTTGCAATGTTTTCCAAGAATACAAGGTTCACAAGTAGAATTATCAAAAGAAATATTAGGAAACATTAGTCCTAAAGCACGCGAATGAGGGTGGCCTAGCCTAGCATGCCACACCATATTCGAATCAACAACAAAACAAGACTTAATAGAAGATAAATTTGGATCAGTTTTCTCTAGGACATAGAGATCTCCACTCCCTTGCCCTTCTCCAAGAACCTTTCCAGTCTCAATATCCTGAAAATGAACACTGTTAGGACCAAAAATTGCATAACAATTCAAATCATTTGTGGCCCTCTTAACCGATAGAAGATTGGAGGTAAATGTAGGCATAAAGAAAGCTTTTGAGGTTTTATCAAAAAGTTTCAAGTCCCCTATCCCTTTTACTGGTATTTGATCTCCATTGGCAATAACAACATTCCCTAAAGCCGGTTTTATGTTGTCAATTAACCTAGGGTTGCTAATCATATGATGTGAAGCCCCCGAGTCAATAACAAGCGATTTACTAGGCTTAGAGGTAAAGAAAGAGATACCAGACTCCTTGAGTGAGGCAATGGAGCGGATGAGAGCCTCAAGGTCTGACTTCCTCACCACATCTCCATAGGCTGCGGTCATGGCCACCTCATCTCCCTGCTTTGATGATCCGGCTCCCTTGTCGCTAACCGCTTCCTTTGAGAAGTTGGCTTTGAACTTGGCCGGCTTGAGATGAGGATGGAGAACCCAGCATTTGTCTTTCAGGTGGCCCCGCTTCTTGCAGTGGTCGCATACCCACACCTTCCTCTCCTCTTGCTTGTACACTCCTTTGTTGGCCGTAGCAAGCTCCCCCTTACCGCTAAACAAATCAAGAGATCCTTGTTCTTTCTGAATTTGGGAGCAAATATCTTCAAAGGAGGGAAGCTTCTCTGCCCTTAGGATGTGCTTCAAAAGGTCATTGAAGGATGGGTTCAAGGTAAGGAGGAGTCCAAAGATCTTGTCTTGCTCCTTCCTTTCGTTTAGCACACTCGCCTCAAGTGTACTTGGCCGCAACATGTCAAGTTCGGACCATAGTGCACGGAACTTACCAAGATGCTTAGTGAACTCCACATCATCTTGGTTAAGGTCGTTTATGGCCTTCTTGACCTCAAAGACTCTAGTCATGTTAGAGACATTACCATACACGCCTTTAAGTGTTTCCCACAGTTCCTTGGCCGTCTCGCAGTATGAGTAGGCCTCAAGGATAGGCGTGTCCAGAGAGTTTTGGAGAACAGATAGGACAACTTGGTCTTCTTGGAACCATTTGGCCTTCCTCTCGCTCTCTTCCTCCGCTTCCGCCTCGGAAGCATCTTCTTCTTTGGGGTTTTGCTTTGGGACATAGTCGGACTCGACATGACTCCAAAGGCCACGACCTCCAAGGGCGGTTCTTGTGGTTCTTGTCCACAGCAAGTAGTTTGTCCCCTTTAGGACAATCGGTGAAACGATGGGCTTGGCGTTTTCCATGGTCGGATTTCTATGGACCGATGGATAAAGCTTTTACCCGGAGAATAAACAAAAGAATGCGAGTGAGAAGAAAAGAAGGAAAGGAGACTAGAGAATAGAAACAAGTAGAAGAATGAGATTAGACTGTAGAGAATCGAACAACTTGCTCTGATACCATGTAAGACTTTGTAGAATAAAGAAGAGAATCAAGAGAATGGAGATAGGTTTCGGTAGACAAAGAGAATGAGGAAGGAGAAAAGATTAGGTTTTCTTATTCCATGAGAAGCGATAATACAAGGTGGCTATGAGCCTATTTAAGGAAACACAAACTAGGGCTACACCCTTGACCGAGACACACAAGTGGGATAGGGACATTAGGAGAGAGACACACTACATCCCAAGGTGAAAGCGACAGCCCATCCTTACCAAACATGTGACTATTTTCTTCCCTTCTCTCTAACGGTTATAATGTGCTTCTCGATCCTTCTAGTGGGCTTCAGGCCTCCTCTCCATTCCTTATCACTAGAAGACTCGGCCATTTCACCACACTTGTACGGACAGCCCATATTCAACACTCGTACGGACGGCCATGGCTGCCTTAGGCTTATTCTTTTGATCAATATAAAATGTGTCTTAATCCAATGCAACTAACTAATTATAAGACTTTGAGATAGATGTGGAGAGTTTAAAAGCCACTTATACCTATTTTGTCCCAAAACAGGCTAAAACCAAGAAAACATTGCTTAGAAGCTGTAAACAGCTATGTTAGTGTTTATGGGGTTAAAATGTGTCTTAATCCAATGCAACTAACTAATTATAAGAGTTTAAGATAGATGTGGAGAGTTTAAAAACCACTTATACCCATTTTGTCCCAAAACAGGCTAAAACCAAGAAAACATTGCTTAGAAGCTGTAAACAGCTATGTTAGTGTTTATGGGGTTAAAATGTGTCTTAATCCAATGCAACTAACTAATTATAAGAGTTTGAGATAGATGTGGAGAGTTTAAAACCCACTTGTACCCATTTTGTCCCAAAACAGGCTAAAACCAAGAAAACATTGCTTAGAAGCTGTAATTAGCTATGTTAGTGTTTATGGGGTTAAAATGTACCTTAATCCAATGCAACTAACTAGTTATAATACTTTGAGATAGATGTGGAGAGTTGATAAGCCACTTATATCCATTTTGTCCCAAAACAGGCTAAAACAAAGAAAACATTGCTTAGAAGCTGTAAATAGCTATGTTAGTGTTTATGGGGTTAAAATGTGTCTTAATCTAATGCAACTAACTAAGTATAAGAGTTTGAGATGAATGTGGAGAGTTTAAAAGCCACTTATACCCATATTGTCCCAAAACAGGCTAACACCAAGAAAACATTGCTTAGAAGCTGTAAACAGCTATGTTAGTGTTTATGGGGTTAAAATGTGTCTTAATCTAATGCAACTAACTACTTATAAGAGTTTGAGATAGATGTGGAGAGTTTAAAAGCCACTTATACCCATTTTGTCCCAAAACAGGCTAAAACCAAGAAAACATTGCTTAGAAGCTGTAAACAGCTATGTTAGTGTTTATGGGGTTAAAATGTGTCTTAATCCAATGCAACTAACTAATTATAAGACTTTGCGATAGATGTGGAGAGTTTAAAAGCCACTTATACCTATTTTGTCCCAAAACAGTCTAAAACCAAGAAAACAATGCTTAGAAGCACTAAACAGCTATGTTAGTGTTTATGGGGTTAAAATGTGTCTTAATCCAATGCAACTAACTAATTATAAGACTTTGAGATAGATGTGGAGAGTTTATAAGCCACTTATATCCATTTTGTCCCAAAACAGGCTAAAACCAAGAAAACATTGCTTAGAAGCTGTAAACAGCTATGTTAGTATTTATGGGGTTAAAATGTGTCTTAATCCAATGCAACTAACTAATTATAAGAGTTTGAGATAGATGTGGAGAGTTTAAAAGCCACTTATACCCATTTTGTCCCAAAATAGGCTAACACCAAGAAAACATTGCTTAGAAGCTGTAAACAGCTATGTTAGTGTTTATGGGGTTAGAATGTGTCTTAATCCAATGCAACTAACTAATTATAAGACTTTGAGATAGATGTGGAGAGTTTAAAAGCCACTTATACCTATTTTGTCCCAAAACAGGCTAAAACCAAGAAAACATTGCTTAGAAGCACTAAACAGCTATGTTAGTGTTTATGGGGTTAAAATGTGTCTTAATCCAATGCAACTAACTAATTATAAGAGTTTGAGATAGATGTGGAGAGTTTAAAAGCCACTTATACCCATTTTGTCCCAAAACAGGCTAACACCAAGAAAACATTGCTTAGAAGCTGTAAACATCTATGTTAGTGTTTCTAAGGTTAAAATGTGTCTTAATCCAATGCAACTAACTAATTATAAGACTTTGAGATAGATGTGGAGAGTTTAAAAGCCACTTATACCTATTTTATCCCAAAACAGGCTAAAACCAAGAAAACATTGCTTAGAAGCTGTAAACAGCTATGTTAGTGTTTATGGGGTTAAAATGTGTCTTAATCCAATGCCACTAACTAATTATAAGAGTTTAAGATAGATGTGGAGAGTTTAAAAACCACTTATACCCATTTTGTCCCAAAACAGGCTAAAACCAAGAAAACATTGCTTAGAAGCTGTAAACAGCTATGTTAGTGTTTATGGGGTTAAAATGTGTCTTAATCCAATACAACTAACTAATTATAAGAGTTTGAGATAGATGTGGAGAGTTTAAAACCCACTTGTACCCATTTTGTCCCAAAACAGGCTAAAACCAAGAAAACATTGCTTAGAAGCTGTAATTAGCTATGTTAGTGTTTATGGGGTTAAAATGTACCTTAATCCAATGCAACTAACTAGTTATAATACTTTGAGATAGATGTGGAGAGTTGATAAGCCACTTATATCCATTTTGTCCCAAAACAGGCTAAAACAAAGAAAACATTGCTTAGAAGCTGTAAATAGCTATGTTAGTGTTTATGGGGTTAAAATGTGTCTTAATCTAATGCAACTAACTAAGTATAAGAGTTTGAGATGAATGTGGAGAGTTTAAAAGCCACTTATACCCATTTTGTCCCAAAACAGGCTAACACCAAGAAAACATTGCTTAGAAGCTGTAAACAGCTATGTTAGTGTTTATGGGGTTAGAATGTGTCTTAATCCAATGCAACTAACTACTTATAAGAGTTTGAGATAGATGTGGAGAGTTTAAAAGCCACTTATACCCATTTTGTCCCAAAACAGGCTAACACCAAGAAAACATTGCTTAGAAGCACTAAACAGCTATGTTAGTGTTTCTAAGGTTAAAATGTGTCTTAATCTAATGCAACTAACTAATTATAAGAGTTTGAGATAGATGTGGAGAGTTTAAAACCCACTTGTACCCATTTTGTCCCAAAACAGGCTAAAACCAAGAAAACATTGCTTAGAAGCTGTAAACAGCTATGTTAGTGTTTATGGGGTTAAAATGTGTCTTAATCCAATGCAACTAACTAGTTATAATACTTTGAGATAGATGTGGAGAGTTGATAAGCCACTTATATCCATTTTGTCCCAAAACAGGCTAAAACAAAGAAAACATTGCTTAGAAGCTGTAAATAGCTATGTTAGTGTTTATGGGGTTAAAATGTGTCTTAATCCAATGCAACTAACTAATTATAAGAGTTTGAGATAGATGTGGAGAGTTTAAAAGCAACTTATACCCATTTTGTCCCAAAACAGGCTAAAACCAAGAAAACATTGCTTAGAAGCACTAAACAACTATGTTAGTGTTTATGGGGTTAAAATGTGTCTTAATCCAATGCAACTAACTAATTATAAGAGTTTGAGATAGATGTGGAGAGTTTAAAAGCAACTTATTCCCATTTTGTCCCAAAACAGGCTAACACCAAGAAAACATTGCTTAGAAGCTGTAAACATCTATGTTAGTGTTTATGGGTTAAAATGTGTCTTAATCCAATGCAACTAACTAATTATAAGACTTTGAGATAGATGTGGAGAGTTTAAAAGCCACTTATACCTATTTTGTCCCAAAACAGGCTAAAACCAAGAAAACATTGCTTAGAAGCACTAAACAGCTATGTTAGTGTTTATGGGGTTAAAATGTGTCTTAATCCAATGCAACTAACTAATTATAAGAGTTTTATTAGAATGTACCAAGGAGGAGAGAGGAGAGGCCGGTAAGGCCGAACCTTGGAAGAAGAGAAGAAAGGCCGGAAAGGCCATGTAAAGGCCGGTAAGGCCATGTCCGTGTCCATGAGCGACCATGTACCGTGTCCGGTACCATGTACCGTGTCCGTGAACGGACCCATGTCCGGAGAGCGGCCAGTTAGGCCGTGAACACATTGAAGAGCAGGCCCGTCCGTACAGGCCCGTCCGTACAGGCCCGTCCGTACAGGCCCGTCCGTACAGGCCCGTCCGTACTATTAGTATATATGAAGGAGAAGAGAGAGTGAGGCCGGTGAGGCCGAGCTGCACAAGGAAGAAGAGAGTGGCCGGTAAGGCTGCTAGTACAAGAAGTGTGGCCGGTAAGGCCATGAGTGGTGTGGGAGCGGCCAGTAAGGCCGTGAGCACAATAAGAGTGGCCAATAAGGCCATGTGGGCCGTGAGAGCAAGGAGAGTGGTCAGCAAGGCCATAAGTGCAATATAAGAAGAACAAAAGGCCTTATAAGAAGAAGAAGCCCAAGAAGAAGGAAATATCTCACAAGGAAGGGAAGAAGGATCCAATGGCCATAAGGGAAGGAGATCTAACGGTCACAAGGCATGGAAGGGAAGGAAATCACGTGTGGCTTTGGTTGGGAAGCATAGCGAGTCAACCAAAGACAAGGAGCTGTCCCTTTCATCTCTCCTTTGAATCCCTTGTGTGCCTAACGGCTCTATGCCTTTGTTTTCTCTATATTAAGCTGTAATTCTCTCATATGTAACACATCACAACATTATTCTAATAAGAGAATCCGATTTCCCCTCTCTACTTGTGTTCTTGTTCATATTCACAATGTAGATTGTTTAGGTGATTAGCGGTTAGGGGCTGCCCTTAAGGCAGCCTATTCTCTTCTCAAATCCACCTAAACTCTTCTTATTTACTGCTTTACTTAGCCTAGATTACTGATTCTTAATCCTCCTTCTCCTAAGTACACAAACTCTAAGTGTTGTGATACTAGAAGAGGATAAGTCTCAAACTAGTGCTTCTCCTAGTTAGGATCCGCTTACTCTCTAGTATTTGGGTTCTATCTAGCTTGTTTATGGGGAGTTCATCACAAGTTGATGTTCTCTCCTCCCCCTTGAGAATGAGTTAGTTTGTTGTGGGTAAAGGGGGATTCATTCACCAAGTGTTTGTCTACCCTCTCTTGTGAGCTTTGTCTCATAAATCCCAACATGGTATCAGAGCAGGTTCTGTTCTTGGTGATTTAAACTCATTCTCAAAGTCGTTTTCTTAGGAGTTAGCTTAGTTAAAGTTTTAGACTTTGCTTAGGTGTTAAATCGCTTAGCTTAGTTTCTTTAAAGCTTTAATTTTGCTGTTGTTGATTAAATCGATTCTCTAGCAGCTCATTGTTGAGTAAGCTTGGTCTCTTGTCTTGTTAGAATTTGTAGACCAAGTGTGTGGAAAGAAATCGATTTTACAAGCCCCATCCTTAAGCTTCACCGATTTGGTAATAGCTTTGTTTATTTTGGGATGTGTGGGAAGTGATGAACCATTGAGCAAATTGTGTTGTTCATGGTGAGGATTCACGGTTCTTGTGTGCTTGTATGAGCCACGAAATTCTTAGGATTTAGTTCTCTTAGGATTTAGTTAATTTTCCTCTAAAGGTTTAATTTTGCTTTTGTTAAATTTCCTTTAAAGTTTAATTACTAAATCACTTCTTCTTCTTCTCAAGGTTGAGAAAGCTTTGTTTCTGGTCATATGGTGTGTCCAGGTTCGAGTTTGAGGAAGAGAGAGACTTTGTTTTAGCATGTAGAGCCCGCTTGGTCAAATAGATTCAAGTTGGTCCAAGATGCATTCTTTTAACCGTTGGACAATAGGCTGTTCCAAAGGCTTTTGTTGTTTCTTCTTTGCTTGGGACCACGAAAAACATCTTCTATATGTTATCTTCGTGGATCTAAAGCCTTAATCTCTTGTAGAACACTTGTTTAAGTGATTCTACAAGGAGTTTTGTTGTTAAACCTTTGGAGAAACTAATTTTCCATAAGGTCCATTGTGTTTCAGCCATTAAAGCACCAAAAGAGATTGTCTTCTTGGATGTTCTTGGCTGTCAAAGCTTCTTTCAACTCAAGAAAACAGAGTTAAACTCTGTCCATAAGAACTCTTGAGCAGATTCTCTATTCTACTCTCCATTCATCTTATACTACCGCCTATACTCTCCCTTATACTCTCACTTTCTATACTCTTGGTTACTGATTCTCTGTTCTCTATTTATACTCTTAATTATTCTCTAAATTCTATTTTATTTTTCAGTAATATTCTCTATACTCTAATCTCTAACAATCTCTTGTTTAGAATCTGTTCCATTGATTTTTGGTTTCAGTTTCAGCATTGAAGATTGTGTGGAGCTCGCTCACTATCTCAAGGAGAAGAAGTGGCGAGGTTGAAGGCTACAAGATAGCCATGTAAGAGCGCAGCACAATGCCTGGAGTTAGAACCAAGGGCCACCAAGTCTTTGTTAAGCTGGTGGAAGGTGATGAATCAGTCCAAGAGCATGTGTGTTAGTGCCAAGTTGTTGATCGGATGTGCACAATGGTCTTTAGGAAAGGTGATGCACAAGGTTTCAACTGTTGATTGGATGTGCACAAGAACGGTGATGCACAAGGCTTCAACTGAGGTGATGAGGTTTCAGCCCATCATCAAGTAAAGGTTACGGGGGAGATCAAGTGACTTCAGACCGTACCTCACAGATTCTGCTCGGCCACAAGCAAAAGTCTTTACTTAAAGCTCAGCCGAAGCGTCTCAAAGATCGACTCGGACGAAACCCTTCCACTGCGATTCGGCTTCCGCGTTCTTCATTAAAGTTCGAGACCACAGAGTCATCTTGCCAGTGGAAGTGGAATCATACCAATCCGAGCAGCCGTTCGAAAGTTATGTCCGATTCAGTGGGCATGTGTCAGTCTGACAAATAAAACTGACCGGGTTTAAAACCATGGTTAGAGGAGCGGTCTCAAGGAGGAATTCCAAACCGCAACAGTGATCAACTCTCTCCCTCCTATCCATCAAAACACCATAAAGGCTGTGCTCTAAACTCTTCTCTATTTTAATTCATAAATTCATTACCTTAGTTTCATTACTAGTCTTTAGTCTTTAATATGTTCTCTTAAATTGTCACACTTTTAGAAATTTTCTTTGATATTCCTCATAGCAAACACTTATTCTTTTCTTCTTTATCACTTGTTTAAGGGGTAAAGGAGACTATGAGAGCCTCAAAGAAATTCTAAAGGCGCAAGGATGGAGATCATAAGGAATGTGCTAAAGGCAAGGTGGGCTAAGGAGTAGGAGCGGTTCAAATCATGAAGAGAAGGGAGCTAGTTCTTTGCAAACCAAGGTCAAGGGACATCATGGATAGTGGAGTCTATACTCTTTTTCCCTTAACAAAGTTTTATCCCAAGAGGTTTTCTTTGTTGAGGTTTTTAATGAGGTAGATGACACTAGTCCACCCTTGATCTTTGGTCCCCATGGTGTCCCACCGATCAAGCGTGCGGGGGAGTATTAGAATGTACCAAGGAGGAGAGAGGAGAGGCCGGTAAGGCCGAACCTTGGAAGAAGAGAAGAAAGGCCGGAAAGGCCATGTAAAGGCCGGTAAGGCCATGTCCGTGTCCATGAGCGACCATGTACCGTGTCCGGTACCATGTACCGTGTCCGTGAACGGACCCATGTCCGGAGAGCGGCCAGTTAGGCCGTGAACACATTGAAGAGCAGGCCCGTCCGTACAGGCCCGTCCGTACAGGCCCGTCCGTACAGGCCCGTCCGTACAGGCCCGTCCGTACTATTAGTATATATGAAGGAGAAGAGAGAGTGAGGCCGGTGAGGCCGAGCTGCACAAGGAAGAAGAGAGTGGCCGGTAAGGCTGCTAGTACAAGAAGTGTGGCCGGTAAGGCCATGAGTGGTGTGGGAGCGGCCAGTAAGGCCGTGAGCACAATAAGAGTGGCCAATAAGGCCATGTGGGCCGTGAGAGCAAGGAGAGTGGTCAGCAAGGCCATAAGTGCAATATAAGAAGAACAAAAGGCCTTATAAGAAGAAGAAGCCCAAGAAGAAGG
Organism: Camelina sativa; assembly: GCF_030686135.1. NCBI lineage: Eukaryota > Viridiplantae > Streptophyta > Magnoliopsida > Brassicales > Brassicaceae > Camelina > Camelina sativa. The sequence goes on from NC_141888.1 coordinate 13,332,016, forward strand.
AAATATCTCACAAGGAAGGGAAGAAGGATCCAATGGCCATAAGGGAAGGAGATCTAACGGTCACAAGGCATGGAAGGGAAGGAAATCACGTGTGGCTTTGGTTGGGAAGCATAGCGAGTCAACCAAAGACAAGGAGCTGTCCCTTTCATCTCTCCTTTGAATCCCTTGTGTGCCTAACGGCTCTATGCCTTTGTTTTCTCTATATTAAGCTGTAATTCTCTCATATGTAACACATCACAACATTATTCTAATAAGAGAATCCGATTTCCCCTCTCTACTTGTGTTCTTGTTCATATTCACAATGTAGATTGTTTAGGTGATTAGCGGTTAGGGGCTGCCCTTAAGGCAGCCTATTCTCTTCTCAAATCCACCTAAACTCTTCTTATTTACTGCTTTACTTAGCCTAGATTACTGATTCTTAATCCTCCTTCTCCTAAGTACACAAACTCTAAGTGTTGTGATACTAGAAGAGGATAAGTCTCAAACTAGTGCTTCTCCTAGTTAGGATCCGCTTACTCTCTAGTATTTGGGTTCTATCTAGCTTGTTTATGGGGAGTTCATCACAAGTTGATGTTCTCTCCTCCCCCTTGAGAATGAGTTAGTTTGTTGTGGGTAAAGGGGGATTCATTCACCAAGTGTTTGTCTACCCTCTCTTGTGAGCTTTGTCTCATAAATCCCAACAAGTTTGAGATAGATGTGGAGAGTTTAAAAGCCACTTATACCCATTTTGTCCCAAAACAGGCTAACACCAAGAAAACATTGCTTAGAAGCTGTAAACATCTATGTTAGTGTTTCTAAGGTTAAAATGTGTCTTAATCCAATGCAACTAACTAATTATAAGACTTTGAGATAGATGTGGAGAGTTTAAAAGCCACTTATACCTATTTTGTCCCAAAACAGGCTAAAACCAAGAAAACATTGCTTAGAAGCTGTAAACAGCTATGTTAGTGTTTATGGGGTTAAAATGTGTCTTAATCCAATGCAACTAACTAATTATAAGAGTTTAAGATAGATGTGGAGAGTTTAAAAACCACTTATACCCATTTTGTCCCAAAACAGGCTAAAACCAAGAAAACATTGCTTAGAAGCTGTAAACAGCTATGTTAGTGTTTATGGGGTTAAAATGTGTCTTAATCTAATGCAACTAACTAATTATAAGAGTTTGAGATAGATGTGGAGAGTTTAAAACCCACTTGTACCCATTTTGTCCCAAAACAGGCTAAAACCAAGAAAACATTGCTTAGAAGCTGTAATTAGCTATGTTAGTGTTTATGGGGTTAAAATGTGTCTTAATCCAATGCAACTAACTACTTATAAGAGTTTGAGATAGATGTGGAGAGTTTAAAAGCCACTTATACCCATTTTGTCCCAAAACAGGCTAAAACAAAGAAAACATTGCTTAGAAGCTGTAAATAGCTATGTTAGTGTTTATGGGGTTAAAATGTGTCTTAATCTAATGCAACTAACTAAGTATAAGAGTTTGAGATAGATGTGGAGAGTTTAAAAGCCACTTATACCCATTTTGTCCCAAAATAGGCTAACACCAAGAAAACATTGCTTAGAAACTGTAAACAGCTATGTTAGTGTTTATGGGGTTAGAATGTGTCTTAATCCAATGCAACTAACTAATTATAAGACTTTGAGATAGATGTGGAGAGTTTAAAAGCCACTTATACCTATTTTGTCCCAAAACAGGCTAAAACCAAGAAAACATTGCTTAGAAGCACTAAACAGCTATGTTAGTGTTTATGGGGTTAAAATGTGTCTTAATCCAATGCAACTAACTAATTATAAGAGTTTGAGATAGATGTGGAGAGTTTAAAAGCAACTTATACCCATTTTGTCCCAAAACAGGCTAACACCAAGAAAACATTGCTTAGAAGCTGTAAACATCTATGTTAGTGTTTATGGGTTAAAATGTGTCTTAATCCAATGCAACTAACTAATTATAAGACTTTGAGATAGATGTGGAGAGTTTATAAGCCACTTATATCCATTTTGTCCCAAAACAGGCTAACACCAAGAAAACAGTGCTTAGAAGCTGTAAACATCTATGTTAGTGTTTATGGGTTAGAATGTGTCTTAATCCAATGCAACTAACTAATTATAAGAGTTTGAGATAGATTTGGAGAGTTTAAAAGCCACTTATTCCCATTTTGTCCCAAAATAGGCTAACACCAAGAAAACATTGCTTAGAAGCTGTAAACAGCTATGTTAGTGTTTATGGGGTTAGAATGTGTCTTAATCCAATGCAACTAACTAAGTATAAGACTTTGAGATAGATGTGGAGAGTTTAAAAGCCACTTATACCTATTTTGTCCCAAAACAGGCTAAAACCAAGAAAACATTGCTTAGAAGCACTAAACAGCTATGTTAGTGTTTATGGGGTTAAAATGTGTCTTAATCCAATGCAACTAACTAATTATAAGAGTTTGAGATAGATGTGGAGAGTTTAAAAGCCACTTATACCCATTTTGTCCCAAAACAGGCTAACACCAAGAAAACATTGCTTAGAAGCTGTAAACATCTATGTTAGTGTTTCTAAGGTTAAAATGTGTCTTAATCCAATGCAACTAACTAATTATAAGACTTTGAGATAGATGTGGAGAGTTTAAAAGCCACTTATACCTATTTTGTCCCAAAACAGGCTAAAACCAAGAAAACATTGCTTAGAAGCTGTAAACAGCTATGTTAGTGTTTATGGGGTTAAAATGTGTCTTAATCCAATGCAACTAACTAATTATAAGAGTTTAAGATAGATGTGGAGAGTTTAAAAACCACTTATACCCATTTTGTCCCAAAACAGGCTAAAACCAAGAAAACATTGCTTAGAAGCTGTAAACAGCTATGTTAGTGTTTATGGGGTTAAAATGTGTCTTAATCTAATGCAACTAACTAATTATAAGAGTTTGAGATAGATGTGGAGAGTTTAAAACCCACTTGTACCCATTTTGTCCCAAAACAGGCTAAAACCAAAAAAACATTGCTTAGAAGCTGTAATTAGCTATGTTAGTGTTTATGGGGTAAAAATGTGTCTTAATCCAATGCAACTAACTACTTATAAGAGTTTGAGATAGATGTGGAGAGTTTAAAAGCCACTTATACCCACTTTGTCCCAAAACAGGCTAAAACAAAGAAAACATTGCTTAGAAGCTGTAAATAGCTATGTTAGTGTTTATGGGGTTAAAATGTGTCTTAATCTAATGCAACTAACTAAGTATAAGAGTTTGAGATAGATGTGGAGAGTTTAAAAGCCACTTATACCCATTTTGTCCCTAAATAGGCTAACACCAAGAAAACATTGCTTAGAAACTGTAAACAGCTATGTTAGTGTTTATGGGGTTAGAATGTGTCTTAATCCAATGCAACTAACTAATTATAAGACTTTGAGATAGATGTGGAGAGTTTAAAAGCCACTTATACCTATTTTGTCCCAAAACAGGCTAAAACCAAGAAAACATTGCTTAGAAGCACTAAACAGCTATGTTAGTGTTTATGGGGTTAAAATGTGTCTTAATCCAATGCAACTAACTAATTATAAGAGTTTGAGATAGATGTGGAGAGTTTAAAAGCAACTTATACCCATTTTGTCCCAAAACAGGCTAACACCAAGAAAACATTGCTTAGAAGCTGTAAACATCTATGTTAGTGTTTATGGGTTAAAATGTGTCTTAATCCAATGCAACTAACTAATTATAAGACTTTGAGATAGATGTGGAGAGTTTATAAGCCACTTATATCCATTTTGTCCCAAAACAGGCTAACACCAAGAAAACAGTGCTTAGAAGCTGTAAACATCTATGTTAGTGTTTATGGGTTAGAATGTGTCTTAATCCAATGCAACTAACTAATTATAAGAGTTTGAGATAGATTTGGAGAGTTTAAAAGCCACTTATTCCCATTTTGTCCCAAAATAGGCTAACACCAAGAAAACATTGCTTAGAAGCTGTAAACAGCTATGTTAGTGTTTATGGGGTTAGAATGTGTCTTAATCCAATGCAACTAACTAATTATAAGACTTTGAGATAGATGTGGAGAGTTTAAAAGCCACTTATACCTATTTTGTCCCAAAACAGGCTAAAACCAAGAAAACATTGCTTAGAAGCACTAAACAGCTATGTTAGTGTTTATGGGGTTAAAATGTGTCTTAATCCAATGCAACTAACTAATTATAAGAGTTTGAGATAGATGTGGAGAGTTTAAAAGCCACTTATACCCATTTTGTCCCAAAACAGGCTAACACCAAGAAAACATTGCTTAGAAGCTGTAAACATCTATGTTAGTGTTTCTAAGGTTAAAATGTGTCTTAATCCAATGCAACTAACTAATTATAAGACTTTGAGATAGATGTGGAGAGTTTAAAAGCCACTTATACCTATTTTGTCCCAAAACAGGCTAAAACCAAGAAAACATTGCTTAGAAGCTGTAAACAGCTATGTTAGTGTTTATGGGGTTAAAATGTGTCTTAATCCAATGCAACTAACTAATTATAAGAGTTTAAGATAGATGTGGAGAGTTTAAAAACCACTTATACCCATTTTGTCCCAAAACAGGCTAAAACCAAGAAAACATTGCTTAGAAGCTGTAAACAGCTATGTTAGTGTTTATGGGGTTAAAATGTGTCTTAATCTAATGCAACTAACTAATTATAAGAGTTTGAGATAGATGTGGAGAGTTTAAAACCCACTTGTACCCATTTTGTCCCAAAACAGGCTAAAACCAAGAAAACATTGCTTAGAAACTGTAAACAGCTATGTTAGTGTTTATGGGGTTAGAATGTGTCTTAATCCAATGCAACTAACTAATTATAAGACTTTGAGATAGATGTGGAGAGTTTAAAAGCCACTTATACCTATTTTGTCCCAAAACAGGCTAAAACCAAGAAAACATTGCTTAGAAGCACTAAACAGCTATGTTAGTGTTTATGGGGTTAAAATGTGTCTTAATCCAATGCAACTAACTAATTATAAGAGTTTGAGATAGATGTGGAGAGTTTAAAAGCAACTTATACCCATTTTGTCCCAAAACAGGCTAACACCAAGAAAACATTGCTTAGAAGCTGTAAACATCTATGTTAGTGTTTATGGGTTAAAATGTGTCTTAATCCAATGCAACTAACTAATTATAAGACTTTGAGATAGATGTGGAGAGTTTAAAAGCCACTTATACCTATTTTGTCCCAAAATAGGCTAAAACCAAGAAAACATTGCTTAGAAGCTGTAAACAGCTATGTTAGTGTTTATGGGGTTCAAATGTGTCTTAATCCAATGCAACTAGCTAAATTATAAGAGTTTAAGATAGATGTGGAGAGTTTAAAAGCCACTTATACCCTTTTTGTCCCAAAAAAGGCTAAAACCAAGAAAACATTGCTTAGAAGCTATAAACAGCTATGTTAGTGTTTCTGGGGTTAAAATGTGTCTTAATCCAATGCAGCTAACTAAGTATAAGAGTTTGAGATAGATGTGGAGAGTTGATAAGCCACTTATACCCATTTTGTCCCAAAACAGGCTAAAACCAAGAAAAACATTGCTTAGAAGCTGTAAATAGCTATGTTAGTGTTTATGGGGTTAAAATGTGTCTTAATCCAATGCAACTGACTAGTTATAAGAGTTTGAGATAGATGTGGAGAGTTTAAAAGCCACTTATACCCATTTTGTCCCAAAACAGGCTAACACCAAGAAAACATTGCTTAGAAGCTGTAAACAGCTATGTTAGTGTTTATGGGGTTAAAATGTGTCTTAATCCAATGCAACTAACTAATTATAAGACTTTGCGATAGATGTGGAGAGTTTAAAAGCCACTTATACCTATTTTGTCCCAAAACAGTCTAAAACCAAGAAAACATTGCTTAGAAGCACTAAACAGCTATGTTAGTGTTTATGGGGTTAAAATGTGTCTTAATCCAATGCAACTAACTAATTATAAGACTTTGAGATAGATGTGGAGAGTTTATAAGCCACTTATATCCATTTTGTCCCAAAACAGGCTAAAACCAAGAAAACATTGCTTAGAAGCTGTAAACAGCTATGTTAGTATTTATGGGGTTAAAATGTGTCTTAATCCAATGCAACTAACTAATTATAAGAGGTTGAGATGGATGTGGAGAGTTTAAAAGCCACTTATACCCATTTTGTCCCAAAATAGGCTAACACCAAGAAAACATTGCTTAGAAGCTGTAAGCAGCTATGTTAGTGTTTATGGGGTTAGAATGTGTCTTAATCCAATGCAACTAACTAATTATAAGACTTTGAGATAGATGCGGAGAGTTTAAAAGCCACTTATACCCATTTTGTCCCAAAACAGGCTAAAACCAAGAAAACATTGCTTAGAAGCACTAAACAGCTATGTTAGTGTTTATGGGGTTAAAATGTGTCTTAATCCAATGCAACTAACTAATTATAAGAGTTTGAGATAGATGTGGAGAGTTTAAAAGCCACTTATACCCATTTTGTCCCAAAACAGGCTAACACCAAGAAAACATTGCTTAGAAGCTGTAAACAGCTATGTTAGTGTTTCTGGGGTTAAAATGTGTCTTAATCCAATGCAACTAACTAATTATAAGACTTTGAGATAGATGTGGAGAGTTTATAAGCCACTTATATCCATTTTGTCCCAAAACAGGCTAAAACCAAGAAAACATTGCTTAGAAGCTGTAAACAGCTATGTTAGTATTTATGGGGTTAAAATGTGTCTTAATCCAATGCAACTAACTAATTATAAGAGGTTGAGATGGATGTGGAGAGTTTAAAAGCCACTTATACCCATTTTGTCCCAAAATAGGCTAACACCAAGAAAACATTGCTTAGAAGCTGTAAGCAGCTATGTTAGTGTTTATGGGGTTAGAATGTGTCTTAATCCAATGCAACTAACTAATTATAAGACTTTGAGATAGATGTGGAGAGTTTAAAAGCCACTTATACCCATTTTGTCCCAAAACAGGCTAAAACCAAGAAAACATTGCTTAGAAGCACTAAACAGCTATGTTAGTGTTTATGGGGTTAAAATGTGTCTTAATCCAATGCAACTAACTAATTATAAGAGTTTGAGATAGATGTGGAGAGTTTAAAAGCCACTTATACCCATTTTGTCCCAAAACAGGCTAACACCAAGAAAACATTGCTTAGAAGCTGTAAACAGCTATGTTAGTGTTTCTGGGGTTAAAATGTGTCTTAATCCAATGCAACTAACTAATTATAAGACTTTGAGATAGATGTGGAGAGTTTAAAAGCCACTTATACCTATTTTGTCCCAAAATAGGCTAAAACCAAGAAAACATTGCTTAGAGGCTGTAAACAGCTATGTTAGCGTTTATGGGGTTAAAATGTGTCTTAATCCAATGCAACTAACTAATTATAAGAGTTTAAGATAGATGTGGAGAGTTTAAAAGCCACTTATACCCTTTTTGTCCCAAAAAAGGCTAAAACCAAGAAAACATTGCTTAGAAGCTATAAACAGCTATGTTAGTGTTTCTGGGGTTAAAATGTGTCTTAATCCAATGCAACTAACTAAGTATAAGAGTTTGAGATAGATGTGGAGAGTTGATAAGCCACTTATACCCATTTTGTCCCAAAACAGGCTAAAACCAAGAAAACATTGCTTAGAAGCTGTAAATAGCTATGTTAGTGTTTATGGGGTTAAAATGTGTCTTAATCCAATGCAACTGGCTAGTTATAAGAGTTTGAGATAGATGTGGAGAGTTTAAAAGCCACTTATACTCATTTTGTCCCAAAACAGGCTAACACCAAGAAAACATTGCTTAGAAGCTGTAAACAGCTATGTTAGTGTTTATGGGGTTAGAATGTGTCTTAATCCAATGCAACTAACTAATTATAAGACTTTGAGATAGATGTGGAGAGTTTAAAAGCCACTTATACCTATTTTGTCCCAAAACAGGCTAAAACCAAGAAAACATTGCTTAGAAGCACTAAACAGCTATGTTAGTGTTTATGGGGTTAGAATGTGTCTTAATCCAATGCAACTAACTAATTATAAGAGTTTGAGATAGATGTGGAGAGTTTAAAAGCAACTTATACCCATTTTGTCCCAAAACAGGCTAACACCAAGAAAACATTGCTTAGAAGCTGTAAACATCTATGTTAGTGTTTATGGGTTAAAATGTGTCTTAATCCAATGCAACTAACTAATTATAAGACTTTGAGATAGATGTGGAGAGTTTAAAAGCCACTTATACCTATTTTGTCCCAAAATAGGCTAAAACCAAGAAAACATTGCTTAGAAGCTGTAAACAGCTATGTTAGTGTTTATGGGGTTAAAATGTGTCTTAATCCAATGCAACTAGCTAATTATAAGAGTTTAAGATAGATGTGGAGAGTTTAAAAGCCACTTATACCCTTTTTGTCCCAAAAAAGGCTAAAACCAAGAAAACATTGCTTAGAAGCTATAAACAGCTATGTTAGTGTTTCTGGGGTTAAAATGTGTCTTAATCCAATGCAACTAACTAAGTATAAGAGTTTGAGATAGATGTGGAGAGTTGATAAGCCACTTATACCCATTTTGTCCCAAAACAGGCTAAAACCAAGAAAACATTGCTTAGAAGCTGTAAACAGCTATGTTAGTGTTTATGGGGTTAAAATGTGTCTTAATCCAATGCAACTAGCTAAATTATAAGAGTTTAAGATAGATGTGGAGAGTTTAAAAGCCACTTATACCCTTTTTGTCCCAAAAAAGGCTAAAACCAAGAAAACATTGCTTAGAAGCTGTAATTAGCTATGTTAGTGTTTATGGGGTTAAAATGTGTCTTAATCCAATGCAACTAACTAGTTATAATACTTTGAGATAGATGTGGAGAGTTGATAAGCCACTTATATCCATTTTGTCCCAAAACAGGCTAAAACAAAGAAAACATTGCTTAGAAGCTGTAAATAGCTATGTTAGTGTTTATGGGGTTAAAATGTGTCTTAATCTAATGCAACTAACTAAGTATAAGAGTTTGAGATAGATGTGGAGAGTTTAAAAGCCACTTATACCCATTTTGTCCCAAAATAGGCTAACACCAAGAAAACATTGCTTAGAAACTGTAAACAGCTATGTTAGTGTTTATGGGGTTAGAATGTGTCTTAATCCAATGCAACTAACTAATTATAAGACTTTGAGATAGATGTGGAGAGTTTAAAAGCCACTTATACCTATTTTGTCCCAAAACAGGCTAAAACCAAGAAAACATTGCTTAGAAGCACTAAACAGCTATGTTAGTGTTTATGGGGTTAAAATGTGTCTTAATCCAATGCAACTAACTAATTATAAGAGTTTGAGATAGATGTGGAGAGTTTAAAAGCAACTTATACCCATTTTGTCCCAAAACAGGCTAACACCAAGAAAACATTGCTTAGAAGCTGTAAACATCTATGTTAGTGTTTATGGGTTAAAATGTGTCTTAATCCAATGCAACTAACTAATTATAAGACTTTGAGATAGATGTGGAGAGTTTAAAAGCCACTTATACCTATTTTGTCCCAAAATAGGCTAAAACCAAGAAAACATTGCTTAGAAGCTGTAAACAGCTATGTTAGTGTTTATGGGGTTCAAATGTGTCTTAATCCAATGCAACTAGCTAAATTATAAGAGTTTAAGATAGATGTGGAGAGTTTAAAAGCCACTTATACCCTTTTTGTCCCAAAAAAGGCTAAAACCAAGAAAACATTGCTTAGAAGCTATAAACAGCTATGTTAGTGTTTCTGGGGTTAAAATGTGTCTTAATCCAATGCAGCTAACTAAGTATAAGAGTTTGAGATAGATGTGGAGAGTTGATAAGCCACTTATACCCATTTTGTCCCAAAACAGGCTAAAACCAAGAAAACATTGCTTAGAAGCTGTAAATAGCTATGTTAGTGTTTATGGGGTTAAAATGTGTCTTAATCCAATGCAACTGACTAGTTATAAGAGTTTGAGATAGATGTGGAGAGTTTAAAAGCCACTTATACCCATTTTGTCCCAAAACAGGCTAACACCAAGAAAACATTGCTTAGAAGCTGTAAACAGCTATGTTAGTGTTTATGGGGTTAAAATGTGTCTTAATCCAATGCAACTAACTAATTATAAGACTTTGCGATAGATGTGGAGAGTTTAAAAGCCACTTATACCTATTTTGTCCCAAAACAGTCTAAAACCAAGAAAACATTGCTTAGAAGCACTAAACAGCTATGTTAGTGTTTATGGGGTTAAAATGTGTCTTAATCCAATGCAACTAACTAATTATAAGACTTTGAGATAGATGTGGAGAGTTTATAAGCCACTTATATCCATTTTGTCCCAAAACAGGCTAAAACCAAGAAAACATTGCTTAGAAGCTGTAAACAGCTATGTTAGTATTTATGGGGTTAAAATGTGTCTTAATCCAATGCAACTAACTAATTATAAGAGGTTGAGATGGATGTGGAGAGTTTAAAAGCCACATATACCCATTTTGTCCCAAAATAGGCTAACACCAAGAAAACATTGCTTAGAAGCTGTAAGCAGCTATGTTAGTGTTTATGGGGTTAGAATGTGTCTTAATCCAATGCAACTAACTAATTATAAGACTTTGAGATAGATGTGGAGAGTTTAAAAGCCACTTATACCCATTTTGTCCCAAAACAGGCTAAAACCAAGAAAACATTGCTTAGAAGCACTAAACAGCTATGTTAGTGTTTATGGGGTTAAAATGTGTCTTAATCCAATGCAACTAACTAATTATAAGAGTTTGAGATAGATGTGGAGAGTTTAAAAGCCACTTATACCCATTTTGTCCCAAAACAGGCTAACACCAAGAAAACATTGCTTAGAAGCTGTAAATGTTGGGATTTATGAGACAAAGCTCACAAGAGAGGGTAGACAAACACTTGGTGAATGAATCCCCCTTTACCCACAACAAACTAACTCATTCTCAAGGGGGAGGAGAGAACATCAACTTGTGATGAACTCCCCATAAACAAGCTAGATAGAACCCAAATACTAGAGAGTAAGCGGATCCTAACTAGGAGAAGCACTAGTTTGAGACTTATCCTCTTCTAGTATCACAACACTTAGAGTTTGTGTACTTAGGAGAAGGAGGATTAAGAATCAGTAATCTAGGCTAAGTAAAGCAGTAAATAAGAAGAGTTTAGGTGGATTTGAGAAGAGAATAGGCTGCCTTAAGGGCAGCCCCTAACCACTAATCCTAAACTCTCTACATTGTTAATATGAAACAAGAACACAAGTATAGAGAGGAAATCGGTTTCTCTTCTATTGAATAATGTTATGATATTTTTTATATTACATATGAGGTGAAATACAAAGCTTAATATAGGAGAATACAAGGTCATATGACCGTTAGAGAGAAGAAGAGAGTGATGAAAGTGACATTCTCGATTTGGTGTTGGTGAGAGTGACCTTTCCTTCCTTCACCAACCAAGGGCACATGTGATCTTCCCATAAGCCTCTCTCTCTTGTACGGCCTCGCTTTCCTCCTCTCAAACTCGGCCTCTCTATCTACTGGACCGAGCGCAGGCCTAAGGGCCGAGACCGTACGGACGGGCCTTCTCTTCATTGTACGGACGGGCCTTCTCTTCATCGTACGGACAGGCCTGTACGGACGGGCCTGTACGGACGGGCCTGTACGGACGGGCCTTCTCTTCAATGTGTTCACGGCCTAACTGGCCGCTCACCGGACATGGGTCCGTTCACGGACACGGTACATGGTACCGGACACGGTACATGGTCGCTCACGGACACGGACATGGCCTTACCGGCCTTTACATGGCCTTTCCGGCCTTTCTTCTCTTCTTCCAAGGCTCGGCCTTACCGGCCTCTCCTCTCTCCTCCTTGGTACATTCTAATACTCCCCCGCACGCTTGATCGGTGGGACACCATGGGGACCAAAGATCAAGGGTGGACTAGTGTCATCTACCTCATTAAAAACCTCAACAAAGAAAACCTCTTGGGATAAAACTTTGTTAAGGGAAAAAGAGTATAGACTCCACTATCCATGATGTCCCCTGACCTTGGTTTGCAAAGAACTAGCTCCCTTCTCTTCATGAATTGAACCGCTCCTACTCCTTAGCCCACCTTGCCTTTAGCACATTCCTTATGATCTCCCCAAGCTTGCACTTCTCGAATTTTCTTTTGAGGCTCTCATAGTCTCCTTCACCCTTGAAACAAGTGATAAAGAAGAAAAGAATAAGTGTTTGCTATGAGGAATATCAAAGAAAATTCTAAAGAAAACTTTAAAAGAACATATTAAAGAGTAAAGACTAGTAATAGAGCTAAGATAATGAATTTAAGAAATTTAAATAGAGTAGAGTTTAGAGCACAGCCTTTTTGGTGTTTTGATGGATAGGAAGGAGAGGGTTGATCACTGATGCGGTTTGGAATTCCTCCTTGAGACCGCTCCTACTCTAACCATGGTTTTTAAACCCGGCCAGTTTTATCGTCAGACTGACATATGCCCACTGAATCGGACATAACTTTTGAACGGCTGCTCGGATTGGTATGATTCCACTTCCACTGGCAAGATGACTCCATGGTCTAGAACTTTTGTGAAGAACGCGGAAGCTGAATCGCAGTGGAAGGGTTTCGTCCGAGTCAATCTTTGAGACGCTTCGGCTGAGCTTTAAGTAAAAACTTTTGCTTGTGGCCGAGCAGAATCTGTGAGGTACGGTCTGAAGTCACTTGATCTCCCCCGTAACCTTTACTTGATGATGGGCTGAAACCTCATCACCTCAGTTGAAGCCTTGTGCATCACCGTTCTTGTGCACATCCAATCAACAGTTGAAACCTTGTGCATCACCTTTCCTAAAGACCATTGTGCACATCCGATCAACAACTTGGCACTAACACACATGCTCTTGGACTGATTCATCACATTCCACCAGCTTAACAAAGACTTGGTGGCCCTTGGTTCTAACTCCAGGCATTGTGCTGCGCTCTTACATGGCTATCTTGTAGCCTTCAACCTCGCCACTTCTTCTCCTTGAGATAGTGAGCGAGCTCCACACAATCTTCAATGCTGAAACTGAAACCAAAAATCAATGGAACAGATTCTAAACAAGAGATTGTTAGAGATTAGAGAATAGAGAATATAGAATATTACTGAAAATAAAAATAGAATTTAGAGAATAAGTAACCAAGTATAAGTAACCAAGAGAATAAAGTATAAGAGAGTATAAGAGAGAATATGGGCGATAGTATAAGGTGAATGGAGAGTAGAATAGAGCTCAAGAGTTCCTATGGACAGAGTTAGACTCTGTTTTCTTGAGTTTGCAGAAGCTTTGACAGCCAAGAACAACCAAGAAGACAATCTCTTTTGGTGCTTTAATGGCTGAAACACATGGACCTTATGGAAAATTAGTTTCTCCAAAGGTTTAGGACACTTCTCATAGTAGAATCACTTAAACAGGTGTTCTCCAAGAGTCTAATGCCTTCAAGGATCACGAAAGAGCATATAGAAGATGCTTTCCATGTTCAAAATTCAAATAAAAGAAGAAACACCTTTGGAACAACCTTTTGTCCATTGGTTAAAAGAATGCATCTTGGACCAACTTGAATCTATTTGACCAAGCGGGCTCTACATGCTAAAATAGTCTCTCTCTTCCTCAAACTCGAACCTGGACACACCATATGACCAGAAACAAAGCTTTCTCAACCTTGAGAAGAAGAGGAAGTGATTTAGTAATTAAACTTTAAAGGAAATTTAACAAAAGCAAAATTAAACCTTTAGAGGAAAATTAACTAAATCCTAAGAGAACTAAATCCTAAGAATTTCGTGGCTCATACAAGCACACAAGAACCGTGAATCCTCACCATGAACAACACAATTTGCTCAATGGTTCATCACTTCCCACACATCCCAAAATAAACAAAGCTATTACCAAATCGGTGAAGCTTAAGGATGGGGCTTGTAAAATCGATTTCTTTCCACACACTTGGTCTACAAATTCTAACAAGACAAGAGACCAAGCTTACTCAACAATGAGCTGCTAGAGAATCGATTTAATCAACAAAAGCAAAATTAAAGCTTTAAAGAAACTAAGCTAAGCGATTTAACACCTAAGCAAAGTCTAAAACTTTAACTAAGCTAACTCCTAAGAAAACGACTTTGAAGAATGAGTTTAAATCACCAAGAACAGAACCTGCTCTGATACCATGTTGGGATTTATGAGACAAAGCTCACAAGAGAGGGTAGACAAACACTTGGTGAATGAATCCCCCTTTACCCACAACAAACTAACTCATTCTCAAGGGGGAGGAGAGAACATCAACTTGTGATGAACTCCCCATAAACAAGCTAGATAGAACCCAAATACTAGAGAGTAAGCGGATCCTAACTAGGAGAAGCACTAGTTTGAGACTTATCCTCTTCTAGTATCACAACACTTAGAGTTTGTGTACTTAGGAGAAGGAGGATTAAGAATCAGTAATCTAGGCTAAGTAAAGCAGTAAATAAGAAGAGTTTAGGTGGATTTGAGAAGAGAATAGGCTGCCTTAAGGGCAGCCCCTAACCACTAATCCTAAACTCTCTACATTGTTAATATGAAACAAGAACACAAGTATAGAGAGGAAATCGGTTTCTCTTCTATTGAATAATGTTATGATATTTTTTATATTACATATGAGGTGAAATACAAAGCTTAATATAGGAGAATACAAGGTCATATGACCGTTAGAGAGAAGAAGAGAGTGATGAAAGTGACATTCTCGATTTGGTGTTGGTGAGAGTGACCTTTCCTTCCTTCACCAACCAAGGGCACATGTGATCTTCCCATAAGCCTCTCTCTCTTGTAGGGCCTCGCTTTCCTCCTCTCAAACTCGGCCTCTCTATCTACTGGACCGAGCGCAGGCCTAAGGGCCGAGACCGTACGGACGGGCCTTCTCTTCATTGTACGGACGGGCCTTCTCTTCATCGTACGGACAGGCCTGTACGGACGGGCCTGTACGGACGGGCCTGTACGGACGGGCCTTCTCTTCAATGTGTTCACGGCCTAACTGGCCGCTCACCGGACATGGGTCCGTTCACGGACACGGTACATGGTACCGGACACGGTACATGGTCGCTCACGGACACGGACATGGCCTTACCGGCCTTTACATGGCCTTTCCGGCCTTTCTTCTCTTCTTCCAAGGCTCGGCCTTACCGGCCTCTCCTCTCTCCTCCTTGGTACATTCTAATAGTAAACAGCTATGTTAGTGTTTCTGGGGTTAAAATGTGTCTTAATCCAATGCAACTAACTAATTATAAGACTTTGAGATAGATGTGGAGAGTTTATAAGCCACTTATATCCATTTTGTCCCAAAACAGGCTAAAACCAAGAAAACATTGCTTAGAAGCTGTAAACAGCTATGTTAGTATTTATGGGGTTAAAATGTGTCTTAATCCAATGCAACTAACTAATTATAAGAGGTTGAGATGGATGTGGAGAGTTTAAAAGCCACTTATACCCATTTTGTCCCAAAATAGGCTAACACCAAGAAAACATTGCTTAGAAGCTGTAAGCAGCTATGTTAGTGTTTATGGGGTTAGAATGTGTCTTAATCCAATGCAACTAACTAATTATAAGACTTTGAGATAGATGTGGAGAGTTTAAAAGCCACTTATACCCATTTTGTCCCAAAACAGGCTAAAACCAAGAAAACATTGCTTAGAAGCACTAAACAGCTATGTTAGTGTTTATGGGGTTAAAATGTGTCTTAATCCAATGCAACTAACTAATTATAAGAGTTTGAGATAGATGTGGAGAGTTTAAAAGCCACTTATACCCATTTTGTCCCAAAACAGGCTAACACCAAGAAAACATTGCTTAGAAGCTGTAAACAGCTATGTTAGTGTTTCTGGGGTTAAAATGTGTCTTAATCCAATGCAACTAACTAATTATAAGACTTTGAGATAGATGTGGAGAGTTTAAAAGCCACTTATACCTATTTTGTCCCAAAATAGGCTAAAACCAAGAAAACATTGCTTAGAGGCTGTAAACAGCTATGTTAGCGTTTATGGGGTTAAAATGTGTCTTAATCCAATGCAACTAACTAATTATAAGAGTTTAAGATAGATGTGGAGAGTTTAAAAGCCACTTATACCCTTTTTGTCCCAAAAAAGGCTAAAACCAAGAAAACATTGCTTAGAAGCTATAAACAGCTATGTTAGTGTTTCTGGGGTTAAAATGTGTCTTAATCCAATGCAACTAACTAAGTATAAGAGTTTGAGATAGATGTGGAGAGTTGATAAGCCACTTATACCCATTTTGTCCCAAAACAGGCTAAAACCAAGAAAACATTGCTTAGAAGCTGTAAATAGCTATGTTAGTGTTTATGGGGTTAAAATGTGTCTTAATCCAATGCAACTGGCTAGTTATAAGAGTTTGAGATAGATGTGGAGAGTTTAAAAGCCACTTATACTCATTTTGTCCCAAAACAGGCTAACACCAAGAAAACATTGCTTAGAAGCTGTAAACAGCTATGTTAGTGTTTATGGGGTTAGAATGTGTCTTAATCCAATGCAACTAACTAATTATAAGACTTTGAGATAGATGTGGAGAGTTTAAAAGCCACTTATACCTATTTTGTCCCAAAACAGGCTAAAACCAAGAAAACATTGCTTAGAAGCACTAAACAGCTATGTTAGTGTTTATGGGGTTAGAATGTGTCTTAATCCAATGCAACTAACTAATTATAAGAGTTTGAGATAGATGTGGAGAGTTTAAAAGCAACTTATACCCATTTTGTCCCAAAACAGGCTAACACCAAGAAAACATTGCTTAGAAGCTGTAAACATCTATGTTAGTGTTTATGGGTTAAAATGTGTCTTAATCCAATGCAACTAACTAATTATAAGACTTTGAGATAGATGTGGAGAGTTTAAAAGCCACTTATACCTATTTTGTCCCAAAATAGGCTAAAACCAAGAAAACATTGCTTAGAAGCTGTAAACAGCTATGTTAGTGTTTATGGGGTTAAAATGTGTCTTAATCCAATGCAACTAGCTAATTATAAGAGTTTAAGATAGATGTGGAGAGTTTAAAAGCCACTTATACCCTTTTTGTCCCAAAAAAGGCTAAAACAAGGAAAACATTGCTTAGAAGCTATAAACAGCTATGTTAGTGTTTCTGGGGTTAAAATGTGTCTTAATCCAATGCAACTAACTAAGTATAAGAGTTTGAGATAGATGTGGAGAGTTGATAAGCCACTTATACCCATTTTGTCCCAAAACAGGCTAAAACCAAGAAAACATTGCTTAGAAGCTGTAAACAGCTATGTTAGTGTTTATGGGGTTAAAATGTGTCTTAATCCAATGCAACTAGCTAAATTATAAGAGTTTAAGATAGATGTGGAGAGTTTAAAAGCCACTTATACCCTTTTTGTCCCAAAAAAGGCTAAAACCAAGAAAACATTGCTTAGAAGCTATAAACAGCTATGTTAGTGTTTCTGGGGTTAAAATGTGTCTTAATCCAATGCAGCTAACTAAGTATAAGAGTTTGAGATAGATGTGGAGAGTTGATAAGCCACTTATACCCATTTTGTCCCAAAACAGGCTAAAACCAAGAAAACATTGCTTAGAAGCTGTAAATAGCTATGTTAGTGTTTATGGGGTTAAAATGTGTCTTAATTCAATGCAACTGACTAGTTATAAGAGTTTGAGATAGATGTGGAGAGTTTAAAAGCCACTTATACCCATTTTGTCCCAAAACAGGCTAACACCAAGAAAACATTGCTTAGAAGCTGTAAACAGCTATGTTAGTGTTTATGGGGTTAAAATGTGTCTTAATCCAATGCTACTAACTAATTATAAGACTTTGCGATAGATGTGGAGAGTTTAAAAGCCACTTATACCTATTTTGTCCCAAAACAGTCTAAAACCAAGAAAACATTGCTTAGAAGCACTAAACAGCTATGTTAGTGTTTATGGCGTTAAAATGTGTCTTAATCCAATGCAACTAACTAATTATAAGACTTTGAGATAGATGTGGAGAGTTTATAAGCCACTTATATCCATTTTGTCCCAAAACAGGCTAAAACCAAGAAAACATTGCTTAGAAGCTGTAAACAGCTATGTTAGTATTTATGGGGTTAAAATGTGTCCTAATCCAATGCAACTAACTAATTATAAGAGGTTGAGATGGATGTGGAGAGTTTAAAAGCCACTTATACCCATTTTGTCCCAAAATAGGCTAACACCAAGAAAACATTGCTTAGAAGCTGTAAGCAGCTATGTTAGTGTTTATGGGGTTAGAATGTGTCTTAATCCAATGCAACTAACTAATTATAAGACTTTGAGATAGATGTGGAGAGTTTAAAAGCCACTTATACCTATTTTGTCCCAAAACAGGCTAAAACCAAGAAAACATTGCTTAGAAGCACTAAACAGCTATGTTAGTGTTTATGGGGTTAGAATGTGTCTTAATCCAATGCAACTAACTAATTATAAGAGTTTGAGATAGATGTGGAGAGTTTAAAAGCCACTTATACCCATTTTGTCCCAAAACAGGCTAACACCAAGAAAACATTGCTTAGAAGCTGTAAACATCTATGTTAGTGTTTATGGGTTAAAATGTGTCTTAATCCAATGCAACTAACTAATTATAAGACTTTGAGATAGATGTGGAGAGTTTAAAAGCCACTTATACCTATTTTGTCCCAAAATAGGCTAAAACCAAGAAAACATTGCTTAGAAGCTGTAAACAGCTATGTTAGTGTTTATGGGGTTAAAATGTGTCTTAATCCAATGCAACTAGCTAATTATAAGAGTTTAAGATAGATGTGGAGAGTTTAAAAGCCACTTATACCCTTTTTGTCCCAAAAAAGGCTAAAACAAGGAAAACATTGCTTAGAAGCTATAAACAGCTATGTTAGTGTTTCTGGGGTTAAAATGTGTCTTAATCCAATGCAACTAACTAAGTATAAGAGTTTGAGATAGATGTGGAGAGTTGATAAGCCACTTATACCCATTTTGTCCCAAAACAGGCTAAAACCAAGAAAACATTGCTTAGAAGCTGTAAACAGCTATGTTAGTGTTTATGGGGTTAAAATGTGTCTTAATCCAATGCAACTAGCTAAATTATAAGAGTTTAAGATAGATGTGGAGAGTTTAAAAGCCACTTATACCCTTTTTGTCCCAAAAAAGGCTAAAACCAAGAAAACATTGCTTAGAAGCTATAAACAGCTATGTTAGTGTTTCTGGGGTTAAAATGTGTCTTAATCCAATGCAGCTAACTAAGTATAAGAGTTTGAGATAGATGTGGAGAGTTGATAAGCCACTTATACCCATTTTGTCCCAAAACAGGCTAAAACCAAGAAAACATTGCTTAGAAGCTGTAAATAGCTATGTTAGTGTTTATGGGGTTAAAATGTGTCTTAATTCAATGCAACTGACTAGTTATAAGAGTTTGAGATAGATGTGGAGAGTTTAAAAGCCACTTATACCCATTTTGTCCCAAAACAGGCTAACACCAAGAAAACATTGCTTAGAAGCTGTAAACAGCTATGTTAGTGTTTATGGGGTTAAAATGTGTCTTAATCCAATGCTACTAACTAATTATAAGACTTTGCGATAGATGTGGAGAGTTTAAAAGCCACTTATACCTATTTTGTCCCAAAACAGTCTAAAACCAAGAAAACATTGCTTAGAAGCACTAAACAGCTATGTTAGTGTTTATGGCGTTAAAATGTGTCTTAATCCAATGCAACTAACTAATTATAAGACTTTGAGATAGATGTGGAGAGTTTATAAGCCACTTATATCCATTTTGTCCCAAAACAGGCTAAAACCAAGAAAACATTGCTTAGAAGCTGTAAACAGCTATGTTAGTATTTATGGGGTTAAAATGTGTCCTAATCCAATGCAACTAACTAATTATAAGAGGTTGAGATGGATGTGGAGAGTTTAAAAGCCACTTATACCCATTTTGTCCCAAAATAGGCTAACACCAAGAAAACATTGCTTAGAAGCTGTAAGCAGCTATGTTAGTGTTTATGGGGTTAGAATGTGTCTTAATCCAATGCAACTAACTAATTATAAGACTTTGAGATAGATGTGGAGAGTTTAAAAGCCACTTATACCCATTTTGTCCCAAAACAGGCTAAAACCAAGAAAACATTGCTTAGAAGCACTAAACAGCTATGTTAGTGTTTATGGGGTTAAAATGTGTCTTAATCCAATGCAACTAACTAATTATAAGAGTTTGAGATAGATGTGGAGAGTTTAAAAGCCACTTATACCCATTTTGTCCCAAAACAGGCTAACACCAAGAAAACATTGCTTAGAAGCTGTAAACAGCTATGTTAGTGTTTCTGGGGTTAAAATGTGTCTTAATCCAATGCAACTAACTAATTATAAGACTTTGAGATAGATGTGGAGAGTTTATAAGCCACTTATATCCATTTTGTCCCAAAACAGGCTAAAACCAAGAAAACATTGCTTAGAAGCTGTAAACAGCTATGTTAGTATTTATGGGGTTAAAATGTGTCTTAATCCAATGCAACTAACTAATTATAAGAGGTTGAGATGGATGTGGAGAGTTTAAAAGCCACTTATACCCATTTTGTCCCAAAATAGGCTAACACCAAGAAAACATTGCTTAGAAGCTGTAAGCAGCTATGTTAGTGTTTATGGGGTTAGAATGTGTCTTAATCCAATGCAACTAACTAATTATAAGACTTTGAGATAGATGTGGAGAGTTTAAAAGCCACTTATACCCATTTTGTCCCAAAACAGGCTAAAACCAAGAAAACATTGCTTAGAAGCACTAAACAGCTATGTTAGTGTTTATGGGGTTAAAATGTGTCTTAATCCAATGCAACTAACTAATTATAAGAGTTTGAGATAGATGTGGAGAGTTTAAAAGCCACTTATACCCATTTTGTCCCAAAACAGGCTAACACCAAGAAAACATTGCTTAGAAGCTGTAAACAGCTATGTTAGTGTTTCTGGGGTTAAAATGTGTCTTAATCCAATGCAACTAACTAATTATAAGACTTTGAGATAGATGTGGAGAGTTTAAAAGCCACTTATACCTATTTTGTCCCAAAATAGGCTAAAACCAAGAAAACATTGCTTAGAGGCTGTAAACAGCTATGTTAGCGTTTATGGGGTTAAAATGTGTCTTAATCCAATGCAACTAACTAATTATAAGAGTTTAAGATAGATGTGGAGAGTTTAAAAGCCACTTATACCCTTTTTGTCCCAAAAAAGGCTAAAACCAAGAAAACATTGCTTAGAAGCTATAAACAGCTATGTTAGTGTTTCTGGGGTTAAAATGTGTCTTAATCCAATGCAACTAACTAAGTATAAGAGTTTGAGATAGATGTGGAGAGTTGATAAGCCACTTATACCCATTTTGTCCCAAAACAGGCTAAAACCAAGAAAACATTGCTTAGAAGCTGTAAATAGCTATGTTAGTGTTTATGGGGTTAAAATGTGTCTTAATCCAATGCAACTGGCTAGTTATAAGAGTTTGAGATAGATGTGGAGAGTTTAAAAGCCACTTATACTCATTTTGTCCCAAAACAGGCTAACACCAAGAAAACATTGCTTAGAAGCTGTAAACAGCTATGTTAGTGTTTATGGGGTTAGAATGTGTCTTAATCCAATGCAACTAACTAATTATAAGACTTTGAGATAGATGTGGAGAGTTTAAAAGCCACTTATACCTATTTTGTCCCAAAACAGGCTAAAACCAAGAAAACATTGCTTAGAAGCACTAAACAGCTATGTTAGTGTTTATGGGGTTAGAATGTGTCTTAATCCAATGCAACTAACTAATTATAAGAGTTTGAGATAGATGTGGAGAGTTTAAAAGCAACTTATACCCATTTTGTCCCAAAACAGGCTAACACCAAGAAAACATTGCTTAGAAGCTGTAAACATCTATGTTAGTGTTTATGGGTTAAAATGTGTCTTAATCCAATGCAACTAACTAATTATAAGACTTTGAGATAGATGTGGAGAGTTTAAAAGCCACTTATACCTATTTTGTCCCAAAATAGGCTAAAACCAAGAAAACATTGCTTAGAAGCTGTAAACAGCTATGTTAGTGTTTATGGGGTTAAAATGTGTCTTAATCCAATGCAACTAGCTAATTATAAGAGTTTAAGATAGATGTGGAGAGTTTAAAAGCCACTTATACCCTTTTTGTCCCAAAAAAGGCTAAAACCAAGAAAACATTGCTTAGAAGCTATAAACAGCTATGTTAGTGTTTCTGGGGTTAAAATGTGTCTTAATCCAATGCAGCTAACTAAGTATAAGAGTTTGAGATAGATGTGGAGAGTTGATAAGCCACTTATACCCATTTTGTCCCAAAACAGGCTAAAACCAAGAAAACATTGCTTAGAAGCTGTAAATAGCTATGTTAGTGTTTATGGGGTTAAAATGTGTCTTAATCCAATGCAACTGACTAGTTATAAGAGTTTGAGATAGATGTGGAGAGTTTAAAAGCCACTTATACCCATTTTGTCCCAAAACAGGCTAACACCAAGAAAACATTGCTTAGAAGCTGTAAACAGCTATGTTAGTGTTTATGGGGTTAAAATGTGTCTTAATCCAATGCAACTAACTAATTATAAGACTTTGCGATAGATGTGGAGAGTTTAAAAGCCACTTATACCTATTTTGTCCCAAAACAGTCTAAAACCAAGAAAACATTGCTTAGAAGCACTAAACAGCTATGTTAGTGTTTATGGGGTTAAAATGTGTCTTAATCCAATGCAACTAACTAATTATAAGACTTTGAGATAGATGTGGAGAGTTTATAAGCCACTTATATCCATTTTGTCCCAAAACAGGCTAAAACCAAGAAAACATTGCTTAGAAGCTGTAAACAGCTATGTTAGTATTTATGGGGTTAAAATGTGTCTTAATCCAATGCAACTAACTAAGTATAAGAGTTTGAGATAGATGTGGAGAGTTGATAAGCCACTTATACCCATTTTGTCCCAAAACAGGCTAAAACCAAGAAAACATTGCTTAGAAGCTGTAAATAGCTATGTTAGTGTTTATGGGGTTAAAATGTGTCTTAATCCAATGCAACTGGCTAGTTATAAGAGTTTGAGATAGATGTGGAGAGTTTAAAAGCCACTTATACTCATTTTGTCCCAAAACAGGCTAACACCAATAAAACATTGCTTAGAAGCTGTAAACAGCTATGTTAGTGTTTATGGGGTTAGAATGTGTCTTAATCCAATGCAACTAACTAATTATAAGACTTTGAGATAGATGTGGAGAGTTTAAAAGCCACTTATACCTATTTTGTCCTAAAACAGGCTAAAACCAAGAAAACATTGCTTAGAAGCACTAAACAGCTATGTTAGTGTTTATGGGGTTAGAATGTGTCTTAATCCAATGCAACTAACTAATTATAAGACTTTGAGATAGATGTGGAGAGTTTAAAAGCCACTTATACCTATTTTGTCCCAAAATAGGCTAAAACCAAGAAAACATTGCTTAGAAGCTGTAAACAGCTATGTTAGTGTTTATGGGGTTAAAATGTGTCTTAATCCAATGCAACTAACTAATTATAAGAGTTTGAGATAGATGTTGAGAGTTTAAAAGCCACTTATACCCATTTTGTCCCAAAACAGGCTAACACCAAGAAAACATTGCTTAGAAGCTGTAAACATCTATGTTAGTGTTTCTAAGGTTAAAATGTGTCTTAATCCAATGCAACTAACTAATTATAAGACTTTGAGATAGATGTGGAGAGTTTAAAAGCCACTTATACCTATTTTGTCCCAAAATAGGCTAAAACCAAGAAAACATTCCTTAGAAGCTGTAAACAGCTATGTTAGTGTTTATGGGGTTAAAATGTGTCTTAATCCAATGCAACCAACTAATTATAAGAGTTTTAGATAGATGTGGAGAGTTTAAAAGCCACTTATACCCTTTTTGTCCCAAAAAAGGCTAAAACCAAGAAAACATTGCTTAGAAGCTATAAACAGCTATGTTAGTGTTTCTGGGGTTAAAATGTGTCTTAATCCAATGCAACTAACTAAGTATAAGAGTTTGAGATAGATGTGGAGAGTTGATAAGCCACTTATACCCATTTTGTCCCAAAACAGGCTAAAACCAAGAAAACATTGCTTAGAAGCTGTAAATAGCTATGTTAGTGTTTATGGGGTTAAAATGTGTCTTATTCCAATGCAACTGGCTAGTTATAAGAGTTTGAGATAGATGTGGAGAGTTTAAAAGCCACTTATACTCATTTTGTCCCAAAACAGGCTAACACCAAGAAAACATTGCTTAGAAGCTGTAAACAGCTATGTTAGTGTTTATGGGGTTAGAATGTGTCTTAATCCAATGCAACTAACTAATTATAAGACTTTGAGATAGATGTGGAGAGTTTAAAAGCCACTTATACCTATTTTGTCCCAAAACAGGCTAAAACCAAGAAAACATTGCTTAGAAGCACTAAACAGCTATGTTAGTGTTTATGGGGTTAGAATGTGTCTTAATCCAATGCAACTAACTAATTATAAGACTTTGAGATAGATGTGGAGAGTTTAAAAGCCACTTATACCTATTTTGTCCCAAAATAGGCTAAAACCAAGAAAACATTGCTTAGAAGCTGTAAACAGCTATGTTAGTGTTTATGGGGTTAAAATGTGTCTTAATCCAATGCAACTAACTAATTATAAGAGTTTGAGATAGATGTTGAGAGTTTAAAAGCCACTTATACCCATTTTGTCCCAAAACAGGCTAACACCAAGAAAACATTGCTTAGAAGCTGTAAACATCTATGTTAGTGTTTCTAAGGTTAAAATGTGTCTTAATCCAATGCAACTAACTAATTATAAGACTTTGAGATAGATGTGGAGAGTTTAAAAGCCACTTATACCTATTTTGTCCCAAAATAGGCTAAAACCAAGAAAACATTCCTTAGAAGCTGTAAACAGCTATGTTAGTGTTTATGGGGTTAAAATGTGTCTTAATCCAATGCAACCAACTAATTATAAGAGTTTTAGATAGATGTGGAGAGTTTAAAAGCCACTTATACCCATTTTGTCCCAAAAAAGGCTAAAACCAAGAAAACATTGCTTAGAAGCTATAAACAGCTATGTTAGTGTTTCTGGGGTTAAAATGTGTCTTAATCCAATGCAACTAACTAAGTATAAGAGTTTGAGATAGATGTGGAGAGTTTAAAAGCCACTTATACCCATTTTGTCCCATAACAGGCTAAAACCAAGAAAACATTGCTTAGAAGCTGTAAACAGCTATGTTAGTGTTTATGGGGTTAAAATGTGTCTTAATCCAATGCAACTAACTAATTATAAGAGTTTAAGATAGATGTGGAGAGTTTAAAAGCCACTTATACCCATTTTGTCCCAAAACAGGCTAACAGCAAGAAAACATTGCTTAGTAGCTGTAAACAGCTATGTTAGTGTTTATGGGGTTAAAATGTGTCTTAATCTAATGCAACTAACTAAGTATAAGAGTTTGAGATGAATGTGGAGAGTTTAAAAGCCACTTATAACCATTTTGTCCCAAAACAGGCTAACACCAAGAAAACATTGCTTAGAAGCTGTAAACAGCTATATTAGTGTTTATGGGGTTAAAATGTGTCTTAATCCAATGCAACTAACTAATTATAAGAGTTTAAGATAGATGTGAAGAGTTTAAAAGCCACTTATACCCATTTTGTCCCAAAACAGGCTAAAACCAAGAAAACATTGCTTAGAAGCTGTAAACAGCTATGTTAGTGTTTATGGGGTTAAAATGTGTCTTAATCCAATGCAACTAACTAAGTATAAGAGTTTGAGATAGATGTGGAGAGTTTAAAAGCCACTTATACCCATTTTGTCCCAAAACAGGCTAAAACCAAGAAAACATTGCTTAGAAGCTGTAAACAGCTATGTTAGTGTTTATGGGGTTAAAATGTGTCTTAATCCAATGCAACTAACTAATTATAAGAGTTTGAGATAGATGTGGAGAGTTTAAAAGCCACTTATACCCATTTTGTCCCAAAATAGGCTAACACCAAGAAAACATTGCTTAGAAGCTGTAAGCAGCTATGTTAGTGTTTATGGGGTTAGAATGTGTCTTAATCCAATGCAACTAACTAATTATAAGACTTTGAGATAGATGTGGAGAGTTTAAAACCACTTATACCCATTTTGTCCCAAAACAGGCTAAAACCAAGAAAACATTGCTTAGAAGCACTAAACAGCTATGTTAGTGTTTATGGGGTTAAAATGTGTCTTAATCCAATGCAACTAACTAATTATAAGAGTTTGAGATAGATGTGGAGAGTTTAAAAGCCACTTATACCCATTTTGTCCCAAAACAGGCTAACACCAAGAAAACATTGCTTAGAAGCTGTAAACAGCTATGTTAGTGTTTCTGGGGTTAAAATGTGTCTTAATCCAATGCAACTAACTAATTATAAGACTTTGAGATAGATGTGGAGAGTTTAAAAGCCACTTATACCTATTTTGTCCCAAAATAGGCTAAAACCAAGAAAACATTGCTTAGAAGCTGTAAACAGCTATGTTAGCGTTTATGGGGTTAAAATGTGTCTTAATCCAATGCAACTAACTAATTATAAGAGTTTAAGATAGATGTGGAGAGTTTAAAAGCCACATATACCCTTTTTGTCCCAAAAAAGGCTAAAACCAAGAAAACAGTGCTTAGAAGCTATAAACAGCTATGTTAGTGTTTCTGGGGTTAAAATGTGTCTTAATCCAATGCAACTAACTAAGTATAAGAGTTTGAGATAGATGTGGAGAGTTGATAAGCCACTTATACCCATTTTGTCCCAAAACAGGCTAAAACCAAGAAAACATTGCTTAGAAGCTGTAAATAGCTATGTTAGTGTTTATGGGGTTAAAATGTGTCTTAATCCAATGCAACTGGCTAGTTATAAGAGTTTGAGATAGATGTGGAGAGTTTAAAAGCCACTTATACTCATTTTGTCCCAAAACAGGCTAACACCAAGAAAACATTGCTTAGAAGCTGTAAACAGCTATGTTAGTGTTTATGGGGTTAAAATGTGTCTTAATCCAATGCAACTAACTAATTATAAGACTTTGAGATGGATGTGGAGAGTTTAAAAGCCACTTATACCCATTTTGTCCCAAAATAGGCTAACACCAAGAAAACATTGCTTAGAAGCACTAAACAGCTATGTTAGTGTTTATGGGGTTAGAATGTGTCTTAATCCAATGCAACTAACTAATTATAAGACTTTGAGATAGATGTGGAGAGTTTAAAAGCCACTTATACCCATTTTGTCCCAAAACAGGCTAAAACCAAGAAAACATTGCTTAGAAGCTGTAAACAGCTATGTTAGTATTTATGGGGTTAAAATGTGTCTTAATCCAATGCAACTAACTAATTATAAGAGGTTGAGATGGATGTGGAGAGTTTAAAAGCCACTTATACCCATTTTGTCCCAAAAAAGGCTAAAACCAAGAAAACATTGCTTAGAAGCTATAAACAGCTATGTTAGTGTTTCTGGGGTTAAAATGTGTCTTAATCCAATGCAACTAACTAAGTATAAGAGTTTGAGATAGATGTGGAGAGTTTAAAAGCCACTTATACCCATTTTGTCCCATAACAGGCTAAAACCAAGAAAACATTGCTTAGAAGCTGTAAACAGCTATGTTAGTGTTTATGGGGTTAAAATGTGTCTTAATCCAATGCAACTAACTAATTATAAGAGTTTAAGATAGATGTGGAGAGTTTAAAAGCCACTTATACCCATTTTGTCCCAAAACAGGCTAACAGCAAGAAAACATTGCATAGTAGCTGTAAACAGCTATGTTAGTGTTTATGGGGTTAAAATGTGTCTTAATCTAATGCAACTAACTAAGTATAAGAGTTTGAGATGAATGTGGAGAGTTTAAAAGCCACTTATAACCATTTTGTCCCAAAACAGGCTAACACCAAGAAAACATTGCTTAGAAGCTGTAAACAGCTATATTAGTGTTTATGGGGTTAAAATGTGTCTTAATCCAATGCAACTAACTAATTATAAGAGTTTAAGATAGATGTGAAGAGTTTAAAAGCCACTTATACCCATTTTGTCCCAAAACAGGCTAAAACCAAGAAAACATTGCTTAGAAGTTGTAAACAGCTATGTTAGTGTTTATGGGGTTAAAATGTGTCTTAATCCAATGCAACTAACTAAGTATAAGAGTTTGAGATAGATGTGGAGAGTTTAAAAGCCACTTATACCCATTTTGTCCCAAAACAGGCTAAAACCAAGAAAACATTGCTTAGAAGCTGTAAACAGCTATGTTAGTGTTTATGGGGTTACAATGTGTCTTAATCCAATGCAACTAACTAATTATAAGAGTTTGAGATAGATGTGGAGAGTTTAAAAGCCACTTATACCCATTTTGTCCCAAAATAGGCTAACACCAAGAAAACATTGCTTAGAAGCTGTAAGCAGCTATGTTAGTGTTTATGGGGTTAGAATGTGTCTTAATCCAATGCAACTAACTAATTATAAGACTTTGAGATAGATGTGGAGAGTTTAAAAGCCACTTATACCCATTTTGTCCCAAAACAGGCTAAAACCAAGAAAACATTGCTTAGAAGCACTAAACAGCTATGTTAGTGTTTATGGGGTTAAAATGTGTCTTAATCCAATGCAACTAACTAAGTATAAGAGTTTTAGATAGATGTGGAGAGTTTAAAAGCCACTTATACCCATTTTGTCCTAAAAAAGGCTAAAACCAAGAAAACATTGCTTAGAAGCTATAAACAGCTATGTTAGTGTTTTTGGGGTTAAAATGTGTCTTAATCCAATGCAACTAACTAATTATAAGAGGTTGAGATGGATGTGGAGAGTTTAAAAGCCACTTATACCCATTTTGTCCCAAAAAAGGCTAAAACCAAGAAAACATTGCTTAGAAGCTATAAACAGCTATGTTAGTGTTTCTGGGGTTAAAATGTGTCTTAATCCAATGCAACTAACTAAGTATAAGAGTTTGAGATAGATGTGGAGAGTTTAAAAGCCACTTATACCCATTTTGTCCCATAACATGCTAAAACCAAGAAAACATTGCTTAGAAGCTCTAAACAGCTATGTTAGTGTTTATGGGGTTAAAATGTGTCTTAATCCAATGCAACTAACTAATTATAAGAGTTTAAGATAGATGTGGAGAGTTTAAAAGCCACTTATACCCATTTTGTCCCAAAACAGGCTAACAGCAAGAAAACATTGCTTAGTAGCTGTAAACAGCTATTTTAGTGTTTATGGGGTTAAAATGTGTCTTAATCTAATGCAACTAACTAAGTATAAGAGTTTGAGATGAATGTGGAGAGTTTAAAAGCCACTTATAACCATTTTGTCCCAAAACAGGCTAACACCAAGAAAACATTGCTTAGAAGCTGTAAACAGCTATATTAGTGTTTATGGGGTTAAAATGTGTCTTAATCCAATGCAACTAACTAATTATAAGAGTTTAAGATAGATGTGAAGAGTTTAAAAGCCACTTATACCCATTTTGTCCCAAAACAGGCTAAAACCAAGAAAACATTGCTTAGAAGCTGTAAACAGCTATGTTAGTGTTTATGGGGTTAAAATGTGTCTTAATCCAATGCAACTAACTAAGTATAAGAGTTTGAGATAGATGTGGAGAGTTTAAAAGCCACTTATACCCATTTTGTCCCAAAACAGGCTAAAACCAAGAAAACATTGCTTAGAAGCTGTAAACAGCTATGTTAGTGTTTATGGGGTTAAAATGTGTCTTAATCCAATGCAACTAACTAATTATAAGAGTTTGAGATAGATGTGGAGAGTTTAAAAGCCACTTATACCCATTTTGTCCCAAAATAGGCTAACACCAAGAAAACATTGCTTAGAAGCTGTAAGCAGCTATGTTAGTGTTTATGGGGTTAGAATGTGTCTTAATCCAATGCAACTAACTAATTATAAGACTTTGAGATAGATGTGGAGAGTTTAAAAGCCACTTATACCCATTTTGTCCCAAAACAGGCTAAAACCAAGAAAACATTGCTTAGAAGCACTAAACAGCTATGTTAGTGTTTATGGGGTTAAAATGTGTCTTAATCCAATGCAACTAACTAATTATAAGAGTTTGAGATAGATGTGGAGAGTTTAAAAGCCACTTATACCCATTTTGTCCCAAAACAGGCTAACACCAAGAAAACATTGCTTAGAAGCTGTAAACAGCTATGTTAGTGTTTCTGGGGTTAAAATGTCTCTTAATCCAATGCAACTAACTAATTATAAGACTTTGAGATAGATGTGGAGAGTTTAAAAGCCACTTATACCTATTTTGTCCCAAAATAGGCTAAAACCAAGAAAACATTGCTTAGTATTAGAATATAAGGAAGAGAAGAGAGGAGAGGCCGGTAAGGCCGAGCCATAGAAGAAGAAGAGAAGTGGCCGGTAAGGCCGTGTGCACCAAGAGGAGTGGCCGTAAGGCCATGAGTGGTGTGTGAGCGGCCAGTTAGGCCGTGAACACAATAAGAGAAGCCATGTGGGCTGTGTGAGCAAGGAAAGAGGTTAATAAGGCCATAAGTGCAATGAGAAGAGCAAAGGCCTTATAAGAAGAAGAAGCCCAAGAGAAAGTCTCACAAAGGAAAGAAGGAAGGAATAAGGCCGAGTATGAGTGATGAGAAGAAGGAAGACTCGGCCCACCATGTGATCAAGAAGCTGCCAAAGGGAAGAAGATGCCAAAGGAAGAAGGAAGGAAGTCGCTTTCAAGGAAGAAGGCTCCAACGGTCAAAAGGAAGGGAAGAAGAGAAGAATCACGTGTGCAAAGAAGGGAAGGATGTCACTATCACCTTCACCTCCCTCTCTCTAACGGTCATAAGCATTGTATTCCCTATATTAAGTTGTAATTCACTTCAATGTAAGATATCACATTCTATTCAATAACAAAGAGAAACCGTTTCCCATCTTCTCCTCTCTACACAAGTGTTTATGTTCTTATTTGCAATGTAGAGAGCTTAGGGATTTCGGTTAGAGGCTGCCCTTAAGGCAGCCTATTCTCTTTCTAAATCCACCTAAACTCTTCTTTATTTACTCTCTTTACTAAGCCTAGATTACTTATTCTAATCCTCCTTCTCCTAAGTACACAAACTATAAGTGTTGTGATACTAGAAGGGGATAGTCTCAAACTAGTGCTTCTCCTTGATAGGATCCGCTTACTCACTAGTATTTGGGTTCTATCTAGCTGTTCTATGGGGAGTTCATCACAAGTTGATGTTCTCTCCTCCCCCTTGAGAATGAGTTAGTTTGTTGTGGGTAAAGGGGGATTCATTCACCAAGTGTTTGTCTACCCTCTCTTGTGAGCTTTGTCTCATAAATCCTAACATGGTATCAGAGCAATGAGTGCAATGAGAAGAGCAAAGGCCTTATAAGAAGAAGAAGCCCAAGAGAAAGTCTCACAAAGGAAAGAAGGAAGGAATAAGGCCGAGTATGAGTGATGAGAAGAAGGAAGACTCGGCCCACCATGTGATCAAGAAGCTGCCAAAGGGAAGAAGATGCCAAAGGAAGAAGGAAGGAAGTCGCTTTCAAGGAAGAAGGCTCCAACGGTCAAAAGGAAGGGAAGAAGAGAAGAATCACGTGTGCAAAGAAGGGAAGGATGTCACTATCACCTTCACCTCCCTCTCTCTAACGGTCATAAGCATTGTATTCCCTATATTAAGTTGTAATTCACTTCAATGTAAGATATCACATTCTATTCAATAACAAAGAGAAACCGTTTCCCATCTTCTCCTCTCTACACAAGTGTTTATGTTCTTATTTGCAATGTAGAGAGCTTAGGGATTTCGGTTAGAGGCTGCCCTTAAGGCAGCCTATTCTCTTTCTAAATCCACCTAAACTCTTCTTTATTTACTCTCTTTACTAAGCCTAGATTACTGATTCTAATCCTCCTTCTCCTAAGTACACAAACTATAAGTGTTGTGATACTAGAAGGGGATAGTCTCAAACTAGTGCTTCTCCTTGATAGGATCCGCTTACTCACTAGTATTTGGGTTCTATCTAGCTGTTCTATGGGGAGTTCATCACAAGTTGATGTTCTCTCCTCCCCCTTGAGAATGAGTTAGTTTGTTGTGGGTAAAGGGGGATTCATTCACCAAGTGTTTGTCTACCCTCTCTTGTGAGCTTTGTCTCATAAATCCTAACACTTAGAAGCTGTAAACAGCTATGTTAGCGTTTATGGGGTTAAAATGTGTCTTAATCCAATGCAACTAACTAATTATAAGAGTTTAAGATAGATGTGGAGAGTTTAAAAGCCACTTATACCCTTTTTGTCCCAAAAAAGGCTAAAACCAAGAAAACATTGCTTAGAAGCTATAAACAGCTATGTTAGTGTTTCTGGGGTTAAAATGTGTCTTAATCCAATGCAACTAACTAAGTATAAGAGTTTGAGATAGATGTGGAGAGTTGATAAGCCACTTATACCCATTTTGTCCCAAAACAGGCTAAAACCAAGAAAACATTGCTTAGAAGCTGTAAATAGCTATGTTAGTGTTTATGGGGTTAAAATGTGTCTTAATCCAATGCAACTGGCTAGTTATAAGAGTTTGAGATAGATGTGGAGAGTTTAAAAGCCACTTATACTCATTTTGTCCCAAAACAGGCTAACACCAAGAAAACATTGCTTAGAAGCTGTAAACAGCTATGTTAGTGTTTATGGGGTTAGAATGTGTCTTAATCCAATGCAACTAACTAATTATAAGACTTTGAGATAGATGTGGAGAGTTTAAAAGCCACTTATACCTATTTTGTCCCAAAACAGGCTAAAACCAAGAAAACATTGCTTAGAATCACTAAACAGCTATGTTAGTGTTTATGGGGTTAGAATGTGTCTTAATCCAATGCAACTAACTAATTATAAGACTTTGAGATAGATGTGGAGAGTTTAAAAGCCACTTATACCTATTTTGTCCCAAAATAGGCTAAAACCAAGAAAACATTGTTTAGAAGCTGTAAACAGCTATGTTAGTGTTTATGGGGTTAAAATGTGTCTTAATCCAATGCAACTAACTAATTATAAGAGTTTGAGATAGATGTTGAGAGTTTAAAAGCCACTTATACCCATTTTGTCCCAAAACAGGCTAACACCAAGAAAACATTGCTTAGAAGCTGTAAACATCTATGTTAGTGTTTCTAAGGTTAAAATGTGTCTTAATCCAATGCAACTAACTAATTATAAGACTTTGAGATAGATGTGGAGAGTTTAAAAGCCACTTATACCTATTTTGTCCCAAAATAGGCTAAAACCAAGAAAACATTCCTTAGAAGCTGTAAACAGCTATGTTAGTGTTTATGGGGTTAAAATGTGTCTTAATCCAATGCAACCAACTAATTATAAGAGTTTTAGATAGATGTGGAGAGTTTAAAAGCCACTTATACCCATTTTGTCCCAAAAAAGGCTAAAACCAAGAAAACATTGCTTAGAAGCTATAAACAGCTATGTTAGTGTTTCTGGGGTTAAAATGTGTCTAAATCCAATGCAACTAACTAAGTATAAGAGTTTGAGATAGATGTGGAGAGTTTAAAAGCCACTTATACCCATTTTGTCCCATAACAGGCTAAAACCAAGAAAACATTGCTTAGAAGCTGTAAACAGCTATGTTAGTGTTTATGGGGTTAAAATGTGTCTTAATCCAATGCAACTAACTAATTATAAGAGTTTAAGATAGATGTGGAGAGTTTAAAAGCCACTTATACCCATTTTGTCCCAAAACAGGCTAACAGCAAGAAAACATTGCTTAGTAGCTGTAAACAGCTATGTTAGTGTTTATGGGGTTAAAATGTGTCTTAATCTAATGCAACTAACTAAGTATAAGAGTTTGAGATGAATGTGGAGAGTTTAAAAGCCACTTATAACCATTTTGTCCCAAAACAGGCTAACACCAAGAAAACATTGCTTAGAAGCTGTAAACAGCTATATTAGTGTTTATGGGGTTAAAATGTGTCTTAATCCAATGCAACTAACTAATTATAAGAGTTTAAGATAGATGTGAAGAGTTTAAAAGCCACTTATACCCATTTTGTCCCAAAACAGGCTAAAACCAAGAAAACATTGCTTAGAAGCTGTAAACAGCTATGTTAGTGTTTATGGGGTTAAAATGTGTCTTAATCCAATGCAACTAACTAAGTATAAGAGTTTGAGATAGATGTGGAGAGTTTAAAAGCCACTTATACCCATTTTGTCCCAAAACAGGCTAAAACCAAGAAAACATTGCTTAGAAGCTGTAAACAGCTATGTTAGTGTTTATGGGGTTAAAATGTGTCTTAATCCAATGCAACTAACTAATTATAAGAGTTTGAGATAGATGTGGAGAGTTTAAAAGCCACTTATACCCATTTTGTCCCAAAATAGGCTAACACCAAGAAAACATTGCTTAGAAGCTGTAAACATCTATGTTAGTGTTTCTAAGGTTAAAATGTGTCTTAATCCAATGCAACTAACTAATTATAAGACTTTGAGATAGATGTGGAGAGTTTAAAAGCCACTTATACCTATTTTGTCCCAAAATAGGCTAAAACCAAGAAAACATTCCTTAGAAGCTGTAAACAGCTATGTTAGTGTTTATGGGGTTAAAATGTGTCTTAATCCAATGCAACTAACTAATTATAAGAGTTTTAGATAGATGTGGAGAGTTTAAAAGCCATTTATACCCATTTTGTCCTAAAAAAGGCTAAAACCAAGAAAACATTGCTTAGAAGCTATAAACAGCTATGTTAGTGTTTTTGGGGTTAAAATGTGTCTTAATCCAATGCAACTAACTAAGTATAAGAGTTTGAGATAGATGTGGAGAGTTTAAAAGCCACTTATACCCATTTTGTCCCAAAACAGGCTAAAACCAAGAAAACATTGCTTAGAAGCTGTAAACAGCTATGTTAGTGTTTATGGGGTTAAACTGTGTCTTAATCCAATGCAACTAACTAATTATAAGAGTTTAAGATAGATGTGGAGAGTTAAAAAACCACTTATACCCATTTTGTCCCAAAACAGGCTAACAGCAAGAAAACATTGCTTAGTAGCTGTAAACAGCTATGTTAGTGTTTATGGGGTTAAAATGTGTCTTAATCTAATGCAACTAACTAAGTATAAGAGTTTGAGATGAATGTGGAGAGTTTAAAAGCCACTTATACCCATTTTGTCCCAAAACAGGCTAAAACCAAGAAAACATTGCTTAGAAGCTGTAAACAGCTATGTTAGTGTTTATGGGGTTAAAATGTGTCTTAATCCAATGCAACTAACTAAGTATAAGAGTTTGAGATAGATGTGGAGAGTTTAAAAGCCACTTATACCCATTTTGTCCCAAAACAGGCTAAAACCAAGAAAACATTGCTTAGAAGCTGTAAACAGCTATGTTAGTGTTTATGGGGTTAAAATGTGTCTTAATCCAATGCAACTAACTAAGTATAAGAGTTTGAGATAGATGTGGAGAGTTTAAAAGCCACTTATACCCATTTTGTCCCAAAACAGGCTAAAACCAAGAAAACATTGCTTAGAAGCTGTAAACAGCTATGTTAGTGTTTATGGGGTTAAAATGTGTCTTAATCCAATGCAACTAACTAATTATAAGAGTTTGAGATAGATGTGGAGAGTTTAAAAGCCACTTATACCCATTTTGTCCCAAAACAGGCTAACACCAAGAAAACATTGCTTAGAAGCTGTAAACATCTATGTTAGTGTTTCTAAGGTTAAAATGTGTCTTAATCCAATGCAACTAACTAATTATAAGACTTTGAGATAGATGTGGAGAGTTTAAAAGCCACTTATACCTATTTTGTCCCAAAATAGGCTAAAACCAAGAAAACATTCCTTAGAAGCTGTAAACAGCTATGTTAGTGTTTATGGGGTTAAAATGTGTCTTAATCCAATGCAACTAACTAATTATAAGAGTTTTAGATAGATGTGGAGAGTTTAAAAGCCACTTGTACCCATTTTGTCCTAAAAAAGGCTAAAACCAAGAAAACATTGCTTAGAAGCTATAAACAGCTATGTTAGTGTTTTTGGGGTTTAAATGTGTCTTAATCCAATGCAACTAACTAAGTATAAGAGTTTGAGATAGATGTGGAGAGTTTAAAAGCCACTTATACCCATTTTGTCCCAAAACAGGCTAAAACCAAGAAAACATTGCTTAGAAGCTGTAAACAGCTATGTTAGTGTTTATGGGGTTAAAATGTGTCTTATTCCAATGCAACTAACTAATTATAAGAGTTTAAGATAGATGTAGAGAGTTAAAAAGCCACTTATACCCATTTTGTCCCAAAACAGGCTAACAGCAAGAAAACATTGCTTAGTAGCTGTAAACAGCTATGTTAGTGTTTATGGGGTTAAAATGTGTCTTAATCTAATGCAACTAACTAAGTATAAGAGTTTGAGATAGATGTGGAGAGTATAAAAGCCACTTATACCCATTTTGTCCCAAAATAGGCTAACACCAAGAAAAAATTGCTTAGAAGCTGTAAACAGCTATGTTAGTGTTTATGGGGTTAGAATGTGTCTTAATCCAATGCAACTAACTAATTATAAGACTTTGAGATAGATGTGGAGAGTTTAAAAGCCACTTATACCCATTTTGTCCCAAAACAGGCTAACACAAAGAAAACATTGCTTAGAAGCTGTAAACATCTATGTTAGTGTTTATGGGGTTAAAATGTGTCTTAATCCAATGAAACTAACTAATTATAAGAGTTTAAGATAGATGTGGAGAGTTTAAAAGCCACTTATACCCATTTTGTCCCAAAACAGGCTAACAGCAAGAAAACATTGCTTAGTAGCTGTAAACAGCTATGTTAGTGTTTATGGGGTTAAAATGTGTCTTAATCTAATGCAACTAACTAAGTATAAGAGTTTGAGATGAATGTGGAGAGTTTAAAAGCCACTTATACCCATTTTGTCCCATAACAGGCTAAAACCAAGAAAACATTGCTTAGAAGCTGTAAACAGCTATGTTAGTGTTTATGGGGTTAAAATGTGTCTTAATCCAATGCAACTAACTAAGTATAAGAGTTTGAGATAGATGTGGAGAGTTTAAAAGCCACTTATACCCATTTTGTCCCAAAACAGGCTAAAACCAAGAAAACATTGCTTAGAAGCTGTAAACAGCTATGTTAGTGTTTATGGGGTTAAAATGTGTCTTAATCCAATGCAACTAACTAATTATAAGAGTTTGAGATAGATGTGGAG
The DNA here is from genome assembly GCF_030686135.1 of Camelina sativa. Lineage (NCBI taxonomy): Eukaryota > Viridiplantae > Streptophyta > Magnoliopsida > Brassicales > Brassicaceae > Camelina > Camelina sativa. The sequence continues at coordinate 13,369,105 of NC_141888.1, forward strand.
AGTTTAAAAGCCACTTATACCCATTTTGTCCCAAAACAGGCTAACACCAAGAAAACATTGCTTAGAAGCTGTAAACATCTATGTTAGTGTTTCTAAGGTTAAAATGTGTCTTAATCCAATGCAACTAACTAATTATAAGACTTTGAGATAGATGTGGAGAGTTTAAAAGCCACTTATACCTATTTTGTCCCAAAATAGGCTAAAACCAAGAAAACATTCCTTAGAAGCTGTAAACAGCTATGTTAGTGTTTATGGGGTTAAAATGTGTCTTAATCCAATGCAACTAACTAATTATAAGAGTTTTAGATAGATGTGGAGAGTTTAAAAGCCACTTGTACCCATTTTGTCCTAAAAAAGGCTAAAACCAAGAAAACATTGCTTAGAAGCTATAAACAGCTATGTTAGTGTTTTTGGGGTTTAAATGTGTCTTAATCCAATGCAACTAACTAAGTATAAGAGTTTGAGATAGATGTGGAGAGTTTAAAAGCCACTTATACCCATTTTGTCCCAAAACAGGCTAAAACCAAGAAAACATTGCTTAGAAGCTGTAAACAGCTATGTTAGTGTTTATGGGGTTAAAATGTGTCTTATTCCAATGCAACTAACTAATTATAAGAGTTTAAGATAGATGTAGAGAGTTAAAAAGCCACTTATACCCATTTTGTCCCAAAACAGGCTAACAGCAAGAAAACATTGCTTAGTAGCTGTAAACAGCTATGTTAGTGTTTATGGGGTTAAAATGTGTCTTAATCTAATGCAACTAACTAAGTATAAGAGTTTGAGATAGATGTGGAGAGTATAAAAGCCACTTATACCCATTTTGTCCCAAAATAGGCTAACACCAAGAAAAAATTGCTTAGAAGCTGTAAACAGCTATGTTAGTGTTTATGGGGTTAGAATGTGTCTTAATCCAATGCAACTAACTAATTATAAGACTTTGAGATAGATGTGGAGAGTTTAAAAGCCACTTATACCCATTTTGTCCCAAAACAGGCTAACACAAAGAAAACATTGCTTAGAAGCTGTAAACATCTATGTTAGTGTTTATGGGGTTAAAATGTGTCTTAATCCAATGAAACTAACTAATTATAAGAGTTTAAGATAGATGTGGAGAGTTTAAAAGCCACTTATACCCATTTTGTCCCAAAACAGGCTAACAGCAAGAAAACATTGCTTAGTAGCTGTAAACAGCTATGTTAGTGTTTATGGGGTTAAAATGTGTCTTAATCTAATGCAACTAACTAAGTATAAGAGTTTGAGATGAATGTGGAGAGTTTAAAAGCCACTTATACCCATTTTGTCCCATAACAGGCTAAAACCAAGAAAACATTGCTTAGAAGCTGTAAACAGCTATGTTAGTGTTTATGGGGTTAGAATGTGTCTTAATCCAATGCAACTAACTAATTATAAGACTTTGAGATAGATGTGGAGAGTTTAAAACCACTTATACCTATTTTGTCCCAAAACAGGCTAAAACCAAGAAAACATTGCTTAGAAGCACTAAACAGCTATGTTAGTGTTTATGGGGTTAAAATGTGTCTTAATACAATGCAACTAACTAATTATAAGAGTTTGAGATAGATGTGGAGAGTTTAAAAGCCACTTATACCCATTTTGTCCCAAAACAGGCTAACACCAAGAAAACATTGCTTAGAAGCTGTAAACATCTATGTTAGTGTTTCTAAGGTTAAAATGTGTCTTAATACAATGCAACTAACTAATTATAAGAGTTTGAGATAGATGTGGAGAGTTTAAAAGCCACTTATACCATTTTGTCCCAAAACAGGCTAAAACCAAGAAAACATTGCTTAGAAGCTGTAAACAGCTATATTAGTGTTTATGGGGTTAAAATGTGTCTTAATCCAATGCAACTAACTAATTATAAGAGTTTAAGATAGATGTGAAGAGTTGAAAAGCCACTTATACCCATTTTGTCCCAAAACAGGCTAAAACCAAGAAAACATTGCTTAGAAGCTGTAAACAGCTATGTTAGTGTTTATGGGGTTAAAATGTGTCTTAATCCAATGCAACTAACTAAGTATAAGAGTTTGAGATAGATGTGGAGAGTTTAAAAGCCACTTATACCCATTTTGTCCCAAAACAGGCTAAAACCAAGAAAACATTGCTTAGAAGCTGTAAACAGCTATGTTAGTGTTTATGGGGTTAAAATGTGTCTTAATCCAATGCAACTAACTAATTATAAGAGTTTGAGATAGATGTGGAGAGTTTAAAAGCCACTTATACCCATTTTGTCCCAAAATAGGCTAACACCAAGAAAACATTGCTTAGAAGCTGTAAACAGCTATGTTAGTGTTTATGGGGTTAGAATGTGTCTTAATCCAATGCAACTAACTAATTATAAGACTTTGAGATAGATGTGGAGAGTTTAAAAGCCACTTATACCCATTTTGTCCCAAAACAGGCTAACACAAAGAAAACATTGCTTAGAAGCTGTAAACATCTATGTTAGTGTTTATGGGGTTAAAATGTGTCTTAATCCAATGAAACTAACTAATTATAAGAGTTTAAGATAGATGTGGAGAGTTTAAAAGCCACTTATACCCATTTTGTCCCAAAACAGGCTAACAGCAAGAAAACATTGCTTAGTAGCTGTAAACAGCTATGTTAGTGTTTATGGGGTTAAAATGTGTCTTAATCTAATGCAACTAACTAAGTATAAGAGTTTGAGATGAATGTGGAGAGTTTAAAAGCCACTTATACCATTTTGTCCCAAAACAGGCTAAAACCAAGAAAACATTGCTTAGAAGCTGTAAACAGCTATGTTAGTGTTTATGGGGTTAAAATGTGTCTTAATCCAATGCAACTAACTAATTATAAGAGTTTGAGATAGATGTGGAGAGTTTAAAAGCCACTTATACCCATTTTGTCCCAAAATAGGCTAACACCAAGAAAACATTGCTTAGAAGCTGTAAACAGCTATGTTAGTGTTTATGGGGTTAGAATGTGTCTTAATCCAATGCAACTAACTAATTATAAGACTTTGAGATAGATGTGGAGAGTTTAAAACCACTTATACCTATTTTGTCCCAAAACAGGCTAAAACCAAGAAAACATTGCTTAGAAGCACTAAACAGCTATGTTAGTGTTTATGGGGTTAAAATGTGTCTTAATACAATGCAACTAACTAATTATAAGAGTTTGAGATAGATGTGGAGAGTTTAAAAGCCACTTATACCCATTTTGTCCCAAAACAGGCTAACACCAAGAAAACATTGCTTAGAAGCTGTAAACATCTATGTTAGTGTTTCTAAGGTTAAAATGTGTCTTAATCCAATGCAACTAACTAATTATAAGACTTTGAGATAGATGTGGAGAGTTTAAAAGCCACTTATACCTATTTTGTCCCAAAACAGGCTAAAACCAAGAAAACATTGCTTAGAAGCTGTAAACAGCTATGTTAGTGTTTATGGGGTTAAAATGTGTCTTAATCCAATGCAACTAACTAATTATAAGAGTTTAAGATAGATGTGGAGAGTTTAAAAGCCACTTATACCCATTTTGTCCCAAAACAGGCTAAAACCAAGAAAACATTCCTTAGAAGCTGTAAACAGCTATGTTAGTGTTTATGGGGTTAAAATGTGTCTTAATCCAATGCAACTAACTAATTATAAGAGTTTAAGATAGATGTGGAGAGTTAAAAAGCCACTTATACCCATTTTGTCCCAAAACAGGCTAACAGCAAGAAAACATTGCTTAGTAGCTGTAAACAGCTATGTTAGTGTTTATGGGGTTAAAATGTGTCTTAATCTAATGCAACTAACTAAGTATAAGAGTTTGACATGAATCTGGAGAGTTTAAAAGCCACTTATACCCATTTTGTCCCAAAACAGGCTAAAACCAAGAAAACATTGCTTAGAAGCTGTAAACAGCTATGTTAGTGTTTATGGGGTTAAAATGTGTCTTAATCCAATGCAACTAACTAATTATAAGAGTTTAAGATAGATGTGGAGAGTTTAAAAGCCACTTATACCCATTTTGTCCCAAAACAGGCTAACAGCAAGAAAACATTGCTTAGTAGCTGTAAACAGCTATGTTAGTGTTTTTGGGGTTAAAATGTGTCTTAATCCAATGCAACCAACTAATTATAAGAGTTTTAGATAGATGTGGAGAGTTTAAAAGCCACTTATACCTATTTTGTCCCAAAACAGTCTAAAACCAAGAAAACATTGCTTAGAAGCACTAAACAGCTATGTTAGTGTTTATGGGGTTAAAATGTGTCTTAATCCAATGCAACTAACTATTATAAGACTTTGAGATAGATGTGGAGAGTTTATAAGCCACTTATATCCATTTTGTCCCAAAACAGGCTAAAACCAAGAAAACATTGCTTAGAAGCTGTAAACAGCTATGTTAGTATTTATGGGGTTAAAATGTGTCTTAATCCAATGAAACTAACTAATTATAAGAGTTTGAGATAGATGTGGAGAGTTTAAAAGCCACTTATACCCATTTTGTCCCAAAATAGGCTAACACCAAGAAAACATTGCTTAGAAGCTGTAAACAGCTATGTTAGTGTTTATGGGGTTAGAATGTGTCTTAATCCAATGCAACTAACTAATTATAAGACTTTGAAATAGATGTGGAGAGTTTAAAAGCCACTTATACCTATTTTGTCCCAAAACAGGCTAAAACCAAGAAAACATTGCTTAGAAGCACTAAACAGCTATGTTAGTGTTTCTAGGGTTAAAATGTGTCTTAATCCAATGCAACTAACTAATTATAAGAGTTTGAGATAGATGTTGAGAGTTTAAAAGCCACTTATACCCATTTTGTCCCAAAACAGGCTAACACCAAGAAAACATTGCTTAGAAGCTGTAAACATCTATGTTAGTGTTTCTAAGGTTAAAATGTGTCTTAATCCAATGCAACTAACTAATTATAAGACTTTGAGATAGATGTGGAGAGTTTAAAAGCCACTTATACCCATTTTGTCCCAAAAAAGGCTAAAACAAGGAAAACATTGCTTAGAAGCTATAAACAGCTATGTTAGTGTTTCTGGGGTTAAAATGTGTCTTAATCCAATGCAACTAACTAAGTATAAGAGTTTGAGATAGATGTGGAGAGTTTAAAAGCCACTTATACCCATTTTGTCCCAAAACAGGCTAAAACCAAGAAAACATTGCTTAGAAGCTGTAAACAGCTATGTTAGTGTTTATGGGGTTAAAATGTGTCTTAATCCAATGCAACTAACTAATTATAAGAGTTTAAGGTAGATTTGGAGAGTTTAAAAGCCACTTATACCCATTTTGTCCCAAAACAGGCTAACAGCAAGAAAACATTGCTTAGTAGCTGTAAACAGCTATGTTAATGTTTATGGGGTTAAAATGTGTCTTAATCTAATGCAACTAACTAAGTATAAGAGTTTGAGATGAATGTGGAGAGTTTAAAAGCCACTTATAACCATTTTGTCCCAAAACAGGCTAACACCAAGAAAACATTGCTTAGAAGCTGTAAACAGCTATATTAGTGTTTATGGGGTCAAAATGTGTCTTAATCCAATGCAACTAACTAATTATAAGAGTTTAAGATAGATGTGAAGAGTTGAAAAGCCACTTATACCCATTTTGTCCCAAAACAGGCTAAAACCAAGAAAACATTGCTTAGAAGCTGTAAACAGCTATGTTAGTGTTTATGGGGTTAAAATGTCTTAATCCAATGCAACTAACTAAGTATAAGAGTTTGAGATAGATGTGGAGAGTTTAAAAGCCACTTATACCCATTTTGTCCCAAAACAGGCTAAAACCAAGAAAACATTGCTTAGAAGCTGTAAACAGCTATGTTAGTGTTTATGGGGTTAAAATGTGTCTTAATCCAATGCAACTAACTAATTATAAGAGTTTGAGATAGATGTGGAGAGTTTAAAAGCCACTTATACCCATTTTGTCCCAAAATAGGCTAACACCAAGAAAACATTGCTTAGAAGCTGTAAACAGCTATGTTAGTGTTTATGGGGTTCGAATGTGTCTTAATCCAATGCAACTAACTAATTATAAGACTTTGAGATAGATGTGGAGAGTTTAAAAGCCACTTATACCCATTTTGTCCCAAAATAGGCTAACACCAAGAAAACATTGCTTAGAAGCTGTAAACAGCTATGTTAGTGTTTATGGGGTTAGAATGTGTCTTAATCCAATGCAACTAACTAATTATAAGACTTTGAAATAGATGTGGAGAGTTTAAAAGCCACTTATACCTATTTTGTCCCAAAACAGGCTAAAACCAAGAAAACATTGCTTAGAAGCACTAAACAGCTATGTTAGTGTTTCTAGGGTTAAAATGTGTCTTAATCCAATGCAACTAACTAATTATAAGAGTTTGAGATAGATGTTGAGAGTTTAAAAGCCACTTATACCCATTTTGTCCCAAAACAGGCTAACACCAAGAAAACATTGCTTAGAAGCTGTAAACATCTATGTTAGTGTTTCTAAGGTTAAACTGTGTCTTAATCCAATGCAACTAACTAATTATAAGACTTTGAGATAGATGTGGAGAGTTTAAAAGCCACTTATACCCATTTTGTCCCAAAAAAGGCTAAAACAAGGAAAACATTGCTTAGAAGCTATAAACAGCTATGTTAGTGTTTCTGGGGTTAAAATGTGTCTTAATCCAATGCAACTAACTAAGTATAAGAGTTTGAGATAGATGTGGAGAGTTTAAAAGCCACTTATACCCATTTTGTCCCAAAACAGGCTAAAACCAAGAAAACATTGCTTAGAAGCTGTAAACAGCTATGTTAGTGTTTATGGGGTTAAAATGTGTCTTAATCCAATGCAACTAACTAATTATAAGAGTTTAAGATAGATGTGGAGAGTTTAAAAGCCACTTATACCCATTTTGTCCCAAAACAGGCTAACAGCAAGAAAACATTGCTTAGTAGCTGTAAACAGCTATGTTAATGTTTATGGGGTTAAAATGTGTCTTAATCTAATGCAACTAACTAAGTATAAGAGTTTGAGATGAATGTGGAGAGTTTAAAAGCCACTTATAACCATTTTGTCCCAAAACAGGCTAACACCAAGAAAACATTGCTTAGAAGCTGTAAACAGCTATATTAGTGTTTATGGGGTTAAAATGTGTCTTAATCCAATGCAACTAACTAATTATAAGAGTTTAAGATAGATTTGGAGAGTTTAAAAGCCACTTATACCCATTTTGTCCCAAAACAGGCTAACAGCAAGAAAACATTGCTTAGTAGCTGTAAACAGCTATGTTAATGTTTATGGGGTTAAAATGTGTCTTAATCTAATGCAACTAACTAAGTATAAGAGTTTGAGATGAATGTGGAGAGTTTAAAAGCCACTTATAACCATTTTGTCCCAAAACAGGCTAACACCAAGAAAACATTGCTTAGAAGCTGTAAACAGCTATATTAGTGTTTATGGGGTTAAAATGTGTCTTAATCCAATGCAACTAACTAATTATAAGAGTTTAAGATAGATGTGAAGAGTTGAAAAGCCACTTATACCCATTTTGTCCCAAAACAGGCTAAAACCAAGAAAACATTGCTTAGAAGCTGTAAACAGCTATGTTAGTGTTTATGGGGTTAAAATGTCTTAATCCAATGCAACTAACTAAGTATAAGAGTTTGAGATAGATGTGGAGAGTTTAAAAGCCACTTATACCCATTTTGTCCCAAAATAGGCTAACACCAAGAAAACATTGCTTAGAAGCTGTAAACAGCTATGTTAGTGTTTATGGGGTTCGAATGTGTCTTAATCCAATGCAACTAACTAATTATAAGACTTTGAGATAGATGTGGAGAGTTTAAAAGCCACTTATACCCATTTTGTCCCAAAATAGGCTAACACCAAGAAAACATTGCTTAGAAGCTGTAAACAGCTATGTTAGTGTTTATGGGGTTAGAATGTGTCTTAATCCAATGCAACTAACTAATTATAAGACTTTGAAATAGATGTGGAGAGTTTAAAAGCCACTTATACCTATTTTGTCCCAAAACAGGCTAAAACCAAGAAAACATTGCTTAGAAGCACTAAACAGCTATGTTAGTGTTTCTAGGGTTAAAATGTGTCTTAATCCAATGCAACTAACTAATTATAAGAGTTTGAGATAGATGTTGAGAGTTTAAAAGCCACTTATACCCATTTTGTCCCAAAACAGGCTAACACCAAGAAAACATTGCTTAGAAGCTGTAAACATCTATGTTAGTGTTTCTAAGGTTAAAATGTGTCTTAATCCAATGCAACTAACTAATTATAAGACTTTGAGATAGATGTGGAGAGTTTAAAAGCCACTTATACCCATTTTGTCCCAAAAAAGGCTAAAACAAGGAAAACATTGCTTAGAAGCTATAAACAGCTATGTTAGTGTTTCTGGGGTTAAAATGTGTCTTAATCCAATGCAACTAACTAAGTATAAGAGTTTGAGATAGATGTGGAGAGTTTAAAAGCCACTTATACCCATTTTGTCCCAAAACAGGCTAAAACCAAGAAAACATTGCTTAGAAGCTGTAAACAGCTATGTTAGTGTTTATGGGGTTAAAATGTGTCTTAATCCAATGCAACTAACTAATTATAAGAGTTTAAGATAGATGTGGAGAGTTTAAAAGCCACTTATACCCATTTTGTCCCAAAACAGGCTAACAGCAAGAAAACATTGCTTAGTAGCTGTAAACAGCTATGTTAATGTTTATGGGGTTAAAATGTGTCTTAATCTAATGCAACTAACTAAGTATAAGAGTTTGAGATGAATGTGGAGAGTTTAAAAGCCACTTATAACCATTTTGTCCCAAAACAGGCTAACACCAAGAAAACATTGCTTAGAAGCTGTAAACAGCTATATTAGTGTTTATGGGGTTAAAATGTGTCTTAATCCAATGCAACTAACTAATTATAAGAGTTTAAGATAGATGTGAAGAGTTGAAAAGCCACTTATACCCATTTTGTCCCAAAACAGGCTAAAACCAAGAAAACATTGCTTAGAAGCTGTAAACAGCTATGTTAGTGTTTATGGGGTTAAAATGTGTCTTAATCCAATGCAACTAACTAAGTATAAGAGTTTGAGATAGATGTGGAGAGTTTAAAAGCCACTTATACCCATTTTGTCCCAAAACAGGCTAAAACCAAGAAAACATTGCTTAGAAGCTGTAAACAGCTATGTTAGTGTTTATGGGGTTAAAATGTGTCTTAATCCAATGCAACTAACTAATTATAAGAGTTTGAGATAGATGTGGAGAGTTTAAAAGCCACTTATACCCATTTTGTCCCAAAATAGGCTAACACCAAGAAAACATTGCTTAGAAGCTGTAAACAGCTATGTTAGTGTTTATGGGGTTAAAATGTGTCTTAATCCAATGCAACTAACTAATTATAAGAGTTTGAGATAGATGTGGAGAGTTTAAAAGCCACTTATACCCATTTTGTCCCAAAATAGGCTAACACCAAGAAAACATTGCTTAGAAGCTGTAAACAGCTATGTTAGTGTTTATGGGGTTAGAATGTGTCTTAATCCAATGCAACTAACTAATTATAAGACTTTGAAATAGATGTGGAGAGTTTAAAAGCCACTTATACCTATTTTGTCCCAAAACAGGCTAAAACCAAGAAAACATTGCTTAGAAGCACTAAACAGCTATGTTAGTGTTTCTAGGGTTAAAATGTGTCTTAATCCAATGCAACTAACTAATTATAAGAGTTTGAGATAGATGTTGAGAGTTTAAAAGCCACTTATACCCATTTTGTCCCAAAACAGGCTAACACCAAGAAAACATTGCTTAGAAGCTGTAAACATCTATGTTAGTGTTTCTAAGGTTAAAATGTGTCTTAATCCAATGCAACTAACTAATTATAAGACTTTGAGATAGATGTGGAGAGTTTAAAAGCCACTTATACCCATTTTGTCCCAAAAAAGGCTAAAACAAGGAAAACATTGCTTAGAAGCTATAAACAGCTATGTTAGTGTTTCTGGGGTTAAAATGTGTCTTAATCCAATGCAACTAACTAAGTATAAGAGTTTGAGATAGATGTGGAGAGTTTAAAAGCCACTTATACCCATTTTGTCCCAAAACAGGCTAAAACCAAGAAAACATTGCTTAGAAGCTGTAAACAGCTATGTTAGTGTTTATGGGGTTAAAATGTGTCTTAATCCAATGCAACTAACTAATTATAAGAGTTTAAGATAGATGTGGAGAGTTTAAAAGCCACTTATACCCATTTTGTCCCAAAACAGGCTAACAGCAAGAAAACATTGCTTAGTAGCTGTAAACAGCTATGTTAATGTTTATGGGGTTAAAATGTGTCTTAATCTAATGCAACTAACTAAGTATAAGAGTTTGAGATGAATGTGGAGAGTTTAAAAGCCACTTATAACCATTTTGTCCCAAAACAGGCTAACACCAAGAAAACATTGCTTAGAAGCTGTAAACAGCTATATTAGTGTTTATGGGGTTAAAATGTGTCTTAATCCAATGCAACTAACTAATTATAAGAGTTTAAGATAGATGTGAAGAGTTGAAAAGCCACTTATACCCATTTTGTCCCAAAACAGGCTAAAACCAAGAAAACATTGCTTAGAAGCTGTAAACAGCTATGTTAGTGTTTATGGGGTTAAAATGTGTCTTAATCCAATGCAACTAACTAAGTATAAGAGTTTGAGATAGATGTGGAGAGTTTAAAAGCCACTTATACCCATTTTGTCCCAAAACAGGCTAAAACCAAGAAAACATTGCTTAGAAGCTGTAAACAGCTATGTTAGTGTTTATGGGGTTAAAATGTGTCTTAATCCAATGCAACTAACTAATTATAAGAGTTTGAGATAGATGTGGAGAGTTTAAAAGCCACTTATACCCATTTTGTCCCAAAATAGGCTAACACCAAGAAAACATTGCTTAGAAGCTGTAAACAGCTATGTTAGTGTTTATGGGGTTAGAATGTGTCTTAATCCAATGCAACTAACTAATTATAAGACTTTGAGATAGATGTGGAGAGTTTAAAAGCCACTTATACCTATTTTGTCCCAAAACAGGCTAAAACCAAGAAAACATTGCTTAGAAGCACTAAACAGCTATGTTAGTGTTTATGGGGTTAAAATGTGTCTTAATACAATGCAACTAACTAATTATAAGAGTTTGAGATAGATGTGGAGAGTTTAAAAGCCACTTATACCCATTTTGTCCCAAAACAGGCTAACACAAAGAAAACATTGCTTAGAAGCTGTAAACATCTATGTTAGTGTTTCTAAGGTTAAAATGTGTCTTAATCCAATGCAACTAACTAATTATAAGACTTTGAGATAGATGTGGAGAGTTTAAAAGCCACTTATACCTATTTTGTCCCAAAATAGGCTAAAACCAAGAAAACATTCCTTAGAAGCTGTAAACAGCTATGTTAGTGTTTATGGGGTTAAAATGTGTCTTAATCCAATGCAACTAACTAATTATAAGAGTTTTAGATAGATGTGGAGAGTTTAAAAGCCACTTATACCCATTTTGTCCCAAAAAAGGCTAAAACCAATAAAACATTGCTTAGAAGCTATAAACAGCTATGTTAGTGTTTTTGGGGTTAAAATGTGTCTTAATCCAATGCAACTAACTAAGTATAAGAGTTTGAGATAGATGTGGAGAGTTTAAAAGCCACTTATACCCATTTTGTCCCAAAACAGGCTAAAACCAAGAAAACATTGCTTAGAAGCTGTAAACAGCTATGTTAGTGTTTATGGGGTTAAAATGTGCCTTAATCCAATGCAATTAACTAAGTATAAGAGTTTGAGATAGATGTGGAGAATTTAAAAGCCACTTATACCCATTTTGTCCCAAAACAGGCTAACACCAAGAAAACATTGCTTAGAAGCTGTAAACAGCTATGTTAGTGTTTACGGGGTTAAAATGTGTCTTAATCCAATGCAACTAACTAATTCTAAGACTTTGCAACAGATGTGGAGAGTTTAAAAGCCACTTATACCTATTTTGTCCCAAAACAGGCTAAAACCAAGAAAATATTGCTTAGAAGCACTAAACAGCTATGTTAGTGTTTATGGGGTTAAAATGTGTCTTAATCCAATGCAACTAACTAATTATAAGACTTTGAGATAGATGTGGAGAGTTTATAACCCACTTATATCCATTTTGTCCCAAAACAGGCTAAAACTAAGAAAACATTGCTTAGAAGCTGTAAACAGCTATGTTAGTGTTTCTGGGGTTAAAATGTGTCTTAATCCAATGAAACTAACTAATTATAAGAGTTTGAGATAGATGTGGAGAGTTTAAAAGCCACTTATACCCATTTTGTCCCAAAACAGGCTAAAACCAAGAAAACATTGCTTAGAAGCTGTAAACAGCTATGTTAGTGTTTATGGGGTTAAAATGTGTCTTAATCCAATGCAACTAACTAATTATAAGAGTTTAAGATAGATGTGGAGAGTTTAAAAGCCACTTATACCCATTTTGTCCCAAAACAGGCTAACAGCAAGAAAACATTGCTTAGTAGCTGTAAACAGCTATGTTAGTGTTTATGGGGTTAAAATGTGTCTTAATCCAATGCAACTAACTAATTATAAGACTTTGCGATAGATGTGGAGAGTTTAAAAGCCACTTATACCTATTTTGTCTCAAAACAGGCTAAAACCAAGAAAACATTGCTTAGAAGCACTAAACAGCTATGTTAGTGTTTATGGGGTTAAAATGTGTCTTAATCCAATGCAACTAACTAATTATAAGAGTTTGAGATAGATGTTGAGAGTTTAAAAGCCACTTATACCCATTTTGTCCCAAAACAGGCTAACACAAAGAAAACATTGCTTAGAAGCTGTAAACATCTATGTTAGTGTTTCTAAGGTTAAAATGTGTCTTAATCCAATGCAACTAACTAATTATAAGACTTTGAGATAGATGTGGAGAGTTTAAAAGCCACTTATACCTATTTTGTCCCAAAATAGGCTAAAACCAAGAAAACATTCCTTAGAAGCTGTAAACAGCTATGTTAGTGTTTAAGGGGTTAAAATGTGTCTTAATCCAATGCAACTAACTAATTATAAGAGTTTTAGATAGATGTGGAGAGTTTAAAAGCCACTTATACCCATTTTGTCCCAAAAAAGGCTAAAACCAAGAAAACATTGCTTAGAAGCTATAAACAGCTATGTTAGTGTTTCTGGGGTTAAAATGTGTCTTAATCCAATGCAACTAACTAAGTATAAGAGTTTGAGATAGATGTGGAGAGTTTAAAAGCCACTTATACCCATTTTGTCCCATAACAGGCTAAAACCAAGAAAACATTGCTTAGAAGCTGTAAACAGCTATGTTAGTGTTTATGGGGTTAAAATGTGTCTTAATCCAATGCAACTAACTAATTATAAGAGTTTAAGATAGATGTGGAGAGTTTAAAAGCCACTTATACCCATTTTGTCCCAAAACAGGCTAACAGCAAGAAAACATTGCTTAGTAGCTGTAAACAGCTATGTTAGTGTTTATGGGGTTAAAATGTGTCTTAATCTAATGCAACTAACTAAGTATAAGAGTTTGAGATGAATGTGGAGAGTTTAAAAGCCACTTATAACCATTTTGTCCCAAAACAGGCTAACACCAAGAAAACATTGCTTAGAAGCTGTAAACAGCTATATTAGTGTTTATGGGGTTAAAATGTGTCTTAATCCAATGACTCTAACTAATTATAAGAGTTTAAGATAGATGTGAAGAGTTGAAAAGCCACTTATACCCATTTTGTCCCAAAACAGGCTAAAACCAAGAAAACATTGCTTAGAAGCTGTAAACAGCTATGTTAGTGTTTATGGGGTTAAAATGTGTCTTAATCCAATGCAACTAACTAAGTATAAGAGTTTGAGATAGATGTGGAGAGTTTAAAAGCCACTTATACCCATTTTGTCCCAAAACAGGCTAAAACCAAGAAAACATTGCTTAGAAGCTGTAAACAGCTATGTTAGTGTTTATGGGGTTAAAATGTGTCTTAATCCAATGCAACTAACTAATTATAAGAGTTTGAGATAGATGTGGAGAGTTTAAAAGCCACTTATACCCATTTTGTCCCAAAAAAGGCTAAAACCAATAAAACATTGCTTAGAAGCTATAAACAGCTATGTTAGTGTTTTTGGGGTTAAAATGTGTCTTAATCCAATGCAACTAACTAAGTATAAGAGTTTGAGATAGATGTGGAGAGTTTAAAAGCCACTTATACCCATTTTGTCCCAAAACAGGCTAAAACCAAGAAAACATTGCTTAGAAGCTGTAAACAGCTATGTTAGTGTTTATGGGGTTAAAATGTGTCTTAATCCAATGCAACTAACTAATTATAAGAGTTTAAGATAGATGTGGAGAGTTAAAAAGCCACTTATACCCATTTTGTCCCAAAACAGGCTAACAGCAAGAAAACATTGCTTAGAAGCTGTAAACAGCTATGTTAGTGTTTATGGGGTTAAAATGTGTCTTAATCTAATGCAACTAACTAAGTATAAGAGTTTGAGATGAATGTGGAGAGTTTAAAAGCCACTTATACCCATTTTGTCCCAAAACAGGCTAACACCAAGAAAACATTGCTTAGAAGCTGTAAACAGCTATGTTAGTGTTTATGGGGTTAAAATGTGTCTTAATCTAATGCAACTAACTAATTATAAGAGTTTAAGATAGATGTGAAGAGTTTAAAAGCCACTTATACCCATTTTGTCCCAAAACAGGCTAAAACCAAGAAAACATTACTTAAAAGCTGTAAACAGCTATGTTAGTGTTTATGGGGTTAAAATTTGTCTTAATCCAATGCAACTAACTAAGTATAAGAGTTTGAGATAGATGTGGAGAGTTTAAAAGCCACTTATACCCATTTTGTCCCAAAACAGGCTAAAACCAAGAAAACATTGCTTAGAAGCTGTAAACAGCTATGTTAGTGTTTATGGGGTTAAAATGTGTCTTAATCCAATGCAACTAACTAATTATAAGAGTTTAAGATAGATGTGAAGAGTTTAAAAGCCACTTATACCCATTTTGTCCCAAAACAGGCTAAAACCAAGAAAACATTGCTTAGAAGCTGTAAACAGCTATGTTAGTGTTTATGGGGTTAAAATGTGTCTTAATCCAATGCAATTAACTAAGTATAAGAGTTTGAGATAGATGTGGAGAATTTAAAAGCCACTTGTACCCATTTTGTCCCAAAACAGGCTAACACCAAGAAAACATTGCTTAGAAGCTGTAAACAGCTATGTTAGTGTTTATGGGGTTAAAATGTGTCTTAATCCAATGCAACTAACTAATTCTAAGACTTTGCAACAGATGTGGAGAGTTTAAAAGCCACTTATACCTATTTTGTCCCAAAACAGGCTAAAACCAAGAAAATATTGCTTAGAAGCACTAAACAGCTATGTTAGTGTTTATGGGGTTAAAATGTGTCTTAATCCAATGCAACTAACTAATTATAAGACTTTGAGATAGATGTGGAGAGTTTATAACCCACTTATATCCATTTTGTCCTAAAACAGGCTAAAACCAAGAAAACATTGCTTAGAAGCTGTAAACAGCTATGTTAGTGTTTCTGGGGTTAAAATGTGTCTTAATCCAATGAAACTAACTAATTATAAGAGTTTGAGATAGATGTGGAGAGTTTAAAAGCCACTTATACCCATTTTGTCCCAAAACAGGCTAAAACCAAGAAAACATTGCTTAGAAGCTGTAAACAGCTATGTTAGTGTTTATGGGGTTAAAATGTGTCTTAATCCAATGCAACTAACTAATTATAAGAGTTTAAGATAGATGTGGAGAGTTTAAAAGCCACTTATACCCATTTTGTCCCAAAACAGGCTAACAGCAAGAAAACATTGCTTAGTAGCTGTAAACAGCTATGTTAGTGTTTATGGGGTTAAAATGTGTCTTAATCCAATGCAACTAACTAATTATAAGACTTTGCGATAGATGTGGAGAGTTTAAAAGCCACTTATACCTATTTTGTCTCAAAACAGGCTAAAACCAAGAAAACATTGCTTAGAAGCACTAAACAGCTATGTTAGTGTTTATGGGGTTAAAATGTGTCTTAATACAATGCAACTAACTAATTATAAGAGTTTGAGATAGATGTGGAGAGTTTAAAAGCCACTTATACCCATTTTGTCCCAAAACAGGCTAACACCAAGAAAACATTGCTTAGAAGCTGTAAACATCTATGTTAGTGTTTCTAAGGTTAAAATGTGTCTTAATCCAATGCAACTAACTAATTATAAGACTTTGAGATAGATGTGGAGAGTTTAAAAGCCACTTATACCTATTTTGTTCCAAAATAGGCTAAAACCAAGAAAACATTCCTTAGAAGCTGTAAACAGCTATGTTAGTGTTTATGGGGTTAAAATGTGTCTTAATCCAATGCAACTAACTAATTATAAGAGTTTTAGATAGATGTGGAGAGTTTCAAAGCCACTTATACCCATTTTGTCCCAAAAAAGGCTAAAACCAATAAAACATTGCTTAGAAGCTATAAACAGCTATGTTAGTGTTTTTGGGGTTAAAATGTGTCTTAATCCAATGCAACTAACTAAGTATAAGAGTTTGAGATAGATGTGGAGAGTTTAAAAGCCACTTATACCCATTTTGTCCCAAAACAGGCTAAAACCAAGAAAACATTGCTTAGAAGCTGTAAACAGCTATGTTAGTGTTTATGGGGTTAAAATGTGTCTTAATCCAATGCAACTAACTAATTATAAGAGTTTAAGATAGATGTGAAGAGTTTAAAAGCCACTTATACCCATTTTGTCCCAAAACAGGCTAAAACCAAGAAAACATTGCTTAGAAGCTGTAAACAGCTATGTTAGTGTTTATGGGGTTAAAATGTGTCTTAATCCAATGCAATTAACTAAGTATAAGAGTTTGAGATAGATGTGGAGAATTTAAAAGCCACTTATACCCATTTTGTCCCAAAACAGGCTAACACCAAGAAAACATTGCTTAGAAGCTGTAAACAGCTATGTTAGTGTTTATGGGGTTAAAATGTGTCTTAATCCAATGCAACTAACTAATTCTAAGACTTTGCAACAGATGTGGAGAGTTTAAAAGCCACTTATACCTATTTTGTCCCAAAACAGGCTAAAACCAAGAAAATATTGCTTAGAAGCACTAAACAGCTATGTTAGTGTTTATGGGGTTAAAATGTGTCTTAATCCAATGCAACTAACTAATTATAAGACTTTGAGATAGATGTGGAGAGTTTATAACCCACTTATATCCATTTTGTCCCAAAACAGGCTAAAACCAAGAAAACATTGCTTAGAAGCTGTAAACAGCTATGTTAGTGTTTCTGGGGTTAAAATGTGTCTTAATCCAATGAAACTAACTAATTATAAGAGTTTGAGATAGATGTGGAGAGTTTAAAAGCCACTTATACCCATTTTGTCCCAAAACAGGCTAAAACCAAGAAAACATTGCTTAGAAGCTGTAAACAGCTATGTTAGTGTTTATGGGGTTAAAATGTGTCTTAATCCAATGCAACTAACTAATTATAAGAGTTTAAGATAGATGTGGAGAGTTTAAAAGCCACTTATACCCATTTTGTCCCAAAACAGGCTAACAGCAAGAAAACATTGCTTAGTAGCTGTAAACAGCTATGTTAGTGTTTATGGGGTTAAAATGTGTCTTAATCCAATGCAACTAACTAATTATAAGACTTTGCGATAGATGTGGAGAGTTTAAAAGCCACTTATACCTATTTTGTCTCAAAACAGGCTAAAACCAAGAAAACATTGCTTAGAAGCACTAAACAGCTATGTTAGTGTTTATGGGGTTAAAATGTGTCTTAATCCAATGCAACTAACTAATTATAAGAGTTTGAGATAGATGTGGAGAGTTTAAAAGCCACTTATACCCATTTTGTCCCAAAACAGGCTAAAACCAAGAAAACATTGCTTAGAAGCTGTAAACAGCTATGTTAGTGTTTATGGGGTTAAAATGTGTCTTAATCCTATGCAACTAACTAATTATAAGAGTTTAAGATAGATGTGGAGAGTTTAAAAGCCACTTATACCCATTTTGTCCCAAAACAGGCTAAAACCAAGAAAACATTGCTTAGTAGCTGTAAACAGCTATGTTAGTGTTTATGGGGTTAAAATGTGTCTTAATCCAATGCAACTAACTAATTATAAGACTTTGCGATAGATGTGGAGAGTTTAAAAGCCACTTATACCCATTTTGTCCCAAAACAGGCTAACAGCAAGAAAACATTGCTTAGTAGCTGTAAACAGCTATGTTAGTGTTTATGGGGTTAAAATGTGTCTTAATCCAATGCAACTAACTAATTATAAGACTTTGCGATAGATGTGGAGAGTTTAAAAGCCACTTATACCTACTTTGTCTCAAAACAGGCTAAAACCAAGAAAACATTGCTTAGAAGCACTAAACAGCTATGTTAGTGTTTATGGGGTTAAAATGTGTCTTAATACAATGCAACTAACTAATTATAAGAGTTTGAGATAGATGTGGAGAGTTTAAAAGCCACTTATACCCATTTTGTCCCAAAACAGGCTAACAGCAAGAAAACATTGCTTAGTAGCTGTAAACAGCTATGTTAGTGTTTATGGGGTTAAAATGTGTCTTAATCTAATGCAACTAACTAAGTATAAGAGTTTGAGATGAATGTGGAGAGTTTAAAAGCCACTTATACCCATTTTGTCCCAAAACAGGCTAACACCAAGAAAACATTGCTTAGAAGCTGTAAACAGCTATGTTAGTGTTTATGGGGTTAAAATGTGTCTTAATCCAATGCAACTAACTAATTATAAGAGTTTAAGATAGATGTGAAGAGTTTAAAAGCCACTTATACCCATTTTGTCCCAAAACAGGCTAAAACCAAGAAAACATTACTTAAAAGCTGTAAACAGCGATGTTAGTGTTTATGGGGTTAAAATGTGTCTTAATCCAATGCAACTAACTAAGTATAAGAGTTTGAGATAGATGTGGAGAGTTTAAAAGCCACTTATACCCATTTTGTCCCAAAACAGGCTAACAGCAAGAAAACATTGCTTAGTAGCTGTAAACAGCTATGTTAGTGTTTATGGGGTTAAAATGTGTCTTAATCCAATGCAACTAACTAATTATAAGACTTTGCGATAGATGTGGAGAGTTTAAAAGCCACTTATACCTATTTTGTCTCAAAACAGGCTAAAACCAAGAAAACATTGCTTAGAAGCACTAAACAGCTATGTTAGTGTTTATGGGGTTAAAATGTGTCTTAATACAATGCAACTAACTAATTATAAGAGTTTGAGATAGATGTGGAGAGTTTAAAAGCCACTTATACCCATTTTGTCCCAAAACAGGCTAACAGCAAGAAAACATTGCTTAGTAGCTGTAAACAGCTATGTTAGTGTTTATGGGGTTAAAATGTGTCTTAATCTAATGCAACTAACTAAGTATAAGAGTTTGAGATGAATGTGGAGAGTTTAAAAGCCACTTATACCCATTTTGTCCCAAAACAGGCTAACACCAAGAAAACATTTCTTAGAAGCTGTAAACAGCTATGTTAGTGTTTATGGGGTTAAAATGTGTCTTAATCCAATGCAACTAACTAATTATAAGAGTTTAAGATAGATGTGAAGAGTTTAAAAGCCACTTATACCCATTTTGTCCCAAAACAGGCTAAAACCAAGAAAACATTACTTAAAAGCTGTAAACAGCGATGTTAGTGTTTATGGGGTTAAAATGTGTCTTAATCCAATGCAACTAACTAAGTATAAGAGTTTGAGATAGATGTGGAGAGTTTAAAAGCCACTTATACCCATTTTGTCCCAAAACAGGCTAACAGCAAGAAAACATTGCTTAGTAGCTGTAAACAGCTATGTTAGTGTTTATGGGGTTAAAATGTGTCTTAATCCAATGCAACTAACTAATTATAAGAGTTTAAGATAGATGTGAAGAGTTTAAAAGCCACTTATACCCATTTTGTCCCAAAACAGGCTAAAACCAAGAAAACATTACTTAAAAGCTGTAAACAGCGATGTTAGTGTTTATGGGGTTAAAATGTGTCTTAATCCAATGCAACTAACTAAGTATAAGAGTTTGAGATAGATGTGGAGAGTTTAAAAGCCACTTATACCCATTTTGTCCCAAAACAGGCTAACAGCAAGAAAACATTGCTTAGTAGCTGTAAACAGCTATGTTAGTGTTTATGGGGTTAAAATGTGTCTTAATCCAATGCAACTAACTAATTATAAGACTTTGCGATAGATGTGGAGAGTTTAAAAGCCACTTATACCTATTTTGTCTCAAAACAGGCTAAAACCAAGAAAACATTGCTTAGAAGCTGTAAACAGCTATGTTAGTGTTTATGGGGTTAAAATGTGTCTTAATCCAATGCAATTAACTAAGTATAAGAGTTTGAGATAGATGTGGAGAATTTAAAAGCCACTTATACCCATTTTGTCCCAAAACAGGCTAACACCAAGAAAACATTGCTTAGAAGCTGTAAACAGCTATGTTAGTGTTTATGGGGTTAAAATGTGTCTTAATCCAATGCAACTAACTAATTCTAAGACTTTGCAACAGATGTGGAGAGTTTAAAAGCCACTTATACCTATTTTGTCCCAAAACAGGCTAAAACCAAGAAAATATTGCTTAGAAGCACTAAACAGCTATGTTAGTGTTTATGGGGTTAAAATGTGTCTTAATCCAATGCAACTAACTAATTATCAGACTTTGAGATAGATGTGGAGAGTTTATAACCCACTTATATCCATTTTGTCCCAAAACAGGCTAAAACCAAGAAAACATTGCTTAGAAGCTGTAAACAGCTATGTTAGTGTTTCTGGGGTTAAAATGTGTCTTAATCCAATGAAACTAACTAATTATAAGAGTTTGAGATAGATGTGGAGAGTTTAAAAGCCACTTATACCCATTTTGTCCCAAAACAGGCTAAAACCAAGAAAACATTGCTTAGAAGCTGTAAACAGCTATGTTAGTGTTTATGGGGTTAAAATGTGTCTTAATCCAATGCAACTAACTAATTATAAGAGTTTAAGATAGATGTGGAGAGTTTAAAAGCCACTTATACCCATTTTGTCCCAAACCAGGCTAACAGCAAGAAAACATTGCTTAGTAGCTGTAAACAGCTATGTTAGTGTTTATGGGGTTAAAATGTGTCTTAATCCAATGCAACTAACTAATTATAAGACTTTGCGATAGATGTGGAGAGTTTAAAAGCCACTTATACCTATTTTGTCTCAAAACAGGCTAAAACCAAGAAAACATTGCTTAGAAGCACTAAACAGCTATGTTAGTGTTTATGGGGTTAAAATGTGTCTTAATCCAATGCAACTAACTAATTATAAGAGTTTGAGATAGATGTTGAGAGTTTAAAAGCCACTTATACCCATTTTGTCCCAAAACAGGCTAACACCAAGAAAACATTGCTTAGAAGCTGTAAACATCTATGTTAGTGTTTCTAAGGTTAAAATGTGTCTTAATCCAATGCAACTAACTAATTATAAGACTTTGAGATAGATGTGGAGAGTTTAAAAGCCACTTATACCTATTTTGTCCCAAAATAGGCTAAAACCAAGAAAACATTCCTTAGAAGCTGTAAACAGCTACGTTAGTGTTTATGGGGTTAAACTGTGTCTTAATCCAATGCAACTAACTAATTATAAGAGTTTTAGATAGATGTGGAGAGTTTAAAAGCCACTTATACCCATTTTGTCCCAAAAAAGGCTAAAACCAAGAAAACATTGCTTGGAAGCTGTAAACAGCTACGTTAGTGTTTATGGGGTTAAAATGTGTCTTAATCCAATGCAACTAACTAATTATAAGACTTTGCGATAGATGTGGAGAGTTTAAAAGCCACTTATACCTATTTTGTCTCAAAACAGGCTAAAACCAAGAAAACATTGCTTAGAAGCACTAAACAGCTATGTTAGTGTTTATGGGGTTAAAATGTGTCTTAATCCAATGCAACTAACTAATTATAAGAGTTTGAGATAGATGTTGAGAGTTTAAAAGCCACTTATACCCATTTTGTCCCAAAACAGGCTAACACCAAGAAAACATTGCTTAGAAGCTGTAAACATCTATGTTAGTGTTTCTAAGGTTAAAATGTGTCTTAATCCAATGCAACTAACTAATTATAAGACTTTGAGATAGATGTGGAGAGTTTAAAAGCCACTTATACCTATTTTGTCCCAAAATAGGCTAAAACCAAGAAAACATTCCTTAGAAGCTGTAAACAGCTATGTTAGTGTTTATGGGGTTAAACTGTGTCTTAATCCAATGCAACTAACTAATTATAAGAGTTTTAGATAGATGTGGAGAGTTTAAAAGCCACTTATACCCATTTTGTCCCAAAAAAGGCTAAAACCAAGAAAACATTGCTTAGAAGCTATAAACAGCTATGTTAGTGTTTCTGGGGTTAAAATCTGTCTTAATCCAATGCAACTAACTAAGTATAAGAGTTTGAGATAGATGTGGAGAGTTTAAAAGCCACTTATACCCATTTTGTCCAAAAACAGGCTAAAACCAAGAAAACATTACTTAAAAGCTGTAAACAGCGATGTTAGTGTTTATGGGGTTAAAATGTGTCTTAATCCAATGCAACTAACTAAGTATAAGAGTTTGAGATAGATGTGGAGAGTTTAAAAGCCACTTATACCCATTTTGTCCCAAAACAGGCTAAAACCAAGAAAACATTGCTTAGAAGCTGTAAACAGCTATGTTAGTGTTTATGGGGTTAAAATGTGTCTTAATCCAATGCAACTAACTAATTATAAGAGTTTAAGATAGATGTGAAGAGTTTAAAAGCCACTTATACCCATTTTGTCCCAAAACAGGCTAAAACCAAGAAAACATTGCTTAGAAGCTGTAAACAGCTATGTTAGTGTTTATGGGGTTAAAATGTGTCTTAATCCAATGCAATTAACTAAGTATAAGAGTTTGAGATAGATGTGGAGAATTTAAAAGCCACTTATACCCATTTTGTCCCAAAACAGGCTAACACCAAGAAAACATTGCTTAGAAGCTGTAAACAGCTATGTTAGTGTTTATGGGGTTAAAATGTGTCTTAATCCAATGCAACTAACTAATTCTAAGACTTTGCAACAGATGTGGAGAGTTTAAAAGCCACTTATACCTATTTTGTCCCAAAACAGGCTAAAACCAAGAAAATATTGCTTAGAAGCACTAAACAGCTATGTTAGTGTTTATGGGGTTAAAATGTGTCTTAATCCAATGCAACTAACTAATTATAAGACTTTGAGATAGATGTGGAGAGTTTATAACCCACTTATATCCATTTTGTCCCAAAACAGGCTAAAACCAAGAAAACATTGCTTAGAAGCTGTAAACAGCTATGTTAGTGTTTCTGGGGTTAAAATGTGTCTTAATCCAATGAAACTAACTAATTATAAGAGTTTGAGATAGATGTGGAGAGTTTAAAAGCCACTTATACCCATTTTGTCCCAAAACAGGCTAAAACGAAGAAAACATTGCTTAGAAGCTGTAAACAGCTATGTTAGTGTTTATGGGGTTAAAATGTGTCTTAATCCAATGCAACTAACTAATTATAAGAGTTTAAGATAGATGTGGAGAGTTTAAAAGCCACTTATACCCATTTTGTCCCAAAACAGGCTAACAGCAAGAAAACATTGCTTAGTAGCTGTAAACAGCTATGTTAGTGTTTATGGGGTTAAAATGTGTCTTAATCCAATGCAACTAACTAATTATAAGACTTTGCGATAGATGTGGAGAGTGTAAAAGCCACTTATACCTATTTTGTCTCAAAACAGGCTAAAACCAAGAAAACATTGCTTAGAAGCACTAAACAGCTATGTTAGTGTTTATGGGGTTAAAATGTGTCTTAATCCAATGCAACTAACTAATTATAAGAGTTTGAGATAGATGTTGAGAGTTTAAAAGCCACTTATACCCATTTTGTCCCAAAACAGGCTAACACCAAGAAAACATTGCTTAGAAGCTGTAAACATCTATGTTAGTGTTTCTAAGGTTAAAATGTGTCTTAATCCAATGCAACTAACTAATTATAAGACTTTGAGATAGATGTGGAGAGTTTAAAAGCCACTGATACCTATTTTGTCCCAAAATAGGCTAAAACCAAGAAAACATTCCTTAGAAGCTGTAAACAGCTATGTTAGTGTTTATGGGGTTAAAATGTGTCTTAATCCAATGCAACTAACTAATTATAAGAGTTTAAGATAGATGTGGAGAGTTTAAAAGCCACTTATACCCATTTTGTCCCAAAACAGGCTAACAGCAAGAAAACATTGCTTAGTAGCTGTAAACAGCTATGTTAGTGTTTATGGGGTTAAAATGTGTCTTAATCTAATGCAACTAACTAAGTATAAGAGTTTGAGATGAATGTGGAGAGTTTAAAAGCCACTTATACCCATTTTGTCCCAAAACAGGCTAAAACCAAGAAAACATTGCTTAGAAGCTGTAAACAGCTATGTTAGTGTTTATGGGGTTAAAATGTGTCTTAATCCAATGCAACTAACTAATTATAAGAGTTTAAGATAGATGTGGAGAGTTTAAAAGCCACTTATACCCATTTTGTCCCAAAACAGGCTAACAGCAAGAAAACATTGCTTAGTAGCTGTAAACAGCTATGTTAGTGTTTATGGGGTTAAAATGGGTCTTAATCCAATGCAACTAACTAATTATAAGACTTTGCGATAGATGTGGAGAGTTTAAAAGCCACTTATACCTATTTTGTCCCAAAACAGTCTAAAACCAAGAAAACATTGCTTAGAAGCACTAAACAGCTATGTTAGTGTTTATGGGGTTAAAATGTGTCTTAATCCAATGCAACTAACTAATTATAAGACTTTGAGATAAAAGTGGAGAGTTTATAAGCCACTTATATCCATTTTGTCCCAAAACAGGCTAAAACCAAGAAAACATTGCTTAGAAGCTGTAAACAGCTATGTTAATATTTATGGGGTTAAAATGTGTCTTAATCCAATGCAACTAACTAATTATAAGAGTTTGAGATAGATGTGGAGAGTTTAAAAGCCACTTATACCCATTTTGTCCCAAAATAGGCTAACACCAAGAAAACATTGCTTAGAAGCTGTAAACAGCTATGTTAGTGTTTATGGGGTTAGAATGTGTCTTAATCCAATGCAACTAACTAATTATAAGACTTTGAGATAGATGTGGAGAGTTTAAAAGCCACTTATTCCTATTTTGTCCCAAAACAGGCTAAAACCAAGAAAACATTGCTTAGAAGCACTAAACAGCTATGTTAGTGTTTATGGGGTTAAAATGTGTCTTAATCTAATGCAACTAACTAAGTATAAGAGTTTGAGATGAATGTGGAGAGTTTAAAAGCCACTTATACCCATTTTGTCCCAAAATAGGCTAACACCAAGAAAACATTGCTTAGAAGCTGTAAACAGCTATGTTAGTGTTTATGGGGTAAAAATGTGTCTTAATCCAATGCAACTAACTAATTATAAGAGTTTGAGATAGATGTGGAGAGTTTAAAAGCCACTTATTCCCATTTTGTCCCAATAGAAGCTAAAACCAAGAAAACATTGCTTAGTAGCTGTAAACAGCTATGTTAGTGTTTATGGGGTTAAAATGTGTATTAATCCAATGCAACTAACTAAGTATAAGAGTTTGAGATAGATGTGGAGAGTTTAAAAGCCACTTATACCCATTTTGTCCCAAAACAGGCTAAAACCAAGAAAACATTGCTTAGAAGCTGTAAACAGCTATGTTAGTGTTTACGGGGTTAAAATGTGTCTTAATCCAATGCAACTAACTAATTATAAGAGTTTAAGATAGATGTGGAGAGTTTAAAAGCCACTTATATCCTTTTTGTCCCAAAACAGGCTAAAACCAAGAAAACATTGCTTAGAAGCTGTAAACAGCTATGTTAGTGTTTATAAGGTTAAAATGTGTCTTAATCCAATGCAACTAACTAATTATAAGACTTTGAGATAGATGTGGAGAGTTGATAAGCCACTTATATCCATTTTGTCCCAAAACAGGCTAAAACAAAGAAAACATTGCTTAGAAGCTGTAAATAGCTATGTTAGTGTTTCTGGGGTTAAAATGTGTCTTAATCCAATGCAGACTAGTTATAAGAGTTTGAGATAGATGTGGAGAATTTAAAAGCCACTTATACCCATTTTGTCCCAAAACAGGCTAACACTAAGAAAACATTGCTTAGAAGCTGTAAACAGCTATGTTAGTGTTTATGGGGTTAGAATGTGTCTTAATCCAATGCAACTAACTAATTATAAGACTTTGAGATAGATGTGGAGAGTTTAAAAGCCACTTATACGTATTTTGTCCCAAAACAGGCTAAAACCAAGAAAATATTGCTTAGAAGCACTAAACAGCTATGTTAGTGTTTATGGGGTTAAAATGTGTCTTAATCCAATGCAACTAACTAATTATAAGACTTTGAGATAGATGTGGAGAGTTTATAACCCACTGATATCCATTTTGTCCCAAAACAGGCTAAAACCAAGAAAACATTGCTTAGAAGCTGTAAACAGCTATGTTAGTGTTTATGGGGTTAAAATGTGTCTTAATCCAATGCAACTAACTAATTATAAGAGTTTGAGATAGATGTGGAGAGTTGAAAAGCCACTTATACCCATTTTGTCCCAAAACAGGCTAAAACCAAGAAAACATTTCTTAGAAGCTGTAAACAGCTATGTTAGTGTTTCTGGGGTTAAAATGTGTCTTAATCCAATGCAACTAACTAATTATAAGAGTTTGAGATAAATGTGGAGAGTTTAAAAGCCACTTATACCCATTTTGTCCCAAAACAGGCTAACAGCAAGAAAAGATTGCTTAGTAGCTGTAAACAGCTATGTTAGTGTTTATGGGGTTAAAATGTGTCTTAATCCAATGCAACTAACTAAGTATAAGAGTTTGAGATGAATGTGGAGAGTTTAAAAGCCACTTATACCCATTTTGTCCCAAAACAGGCTAACACCAAGAAAACATTGCTTAGAAGCTGTAAACAGCTATGTTAGTGTTTATGGGGTTAAAATGTGTCTTAATCCAAAGCAACTAACTAAGTATAAGAGTTTGAGATAGATGTGGAGAGTTTTAAAGCCACTTATACCCATTTTGTCCCAAAAAAGGCTAAAACCAAGAAAATATTGCTTAGAAGCACTAAACAGCTATGTTAGTGTTTATGGGGTTAAAAGTGTCTTAATCCAATGCAACTAACTAATTATAAGACTTTGAGATAGATGTGGAGAGTTTATAACCCACTTATATCCATTTTGTCCCAAAACAGGCTAAAACCAAGAAAACATTGCTTAGAAGCTGTAAACAGCTATGTTAGTGTTTATGGGGTTAAAATGTGTCTTAATCCAATGCAACTAACTAATTATAAGAGTTTGAGATAGATGTGGAGAGTTTAAAAGCCACTTATACCCATTTTGTCCCAAAACAGGCTAAAACCAAGAAAACATTTCTTAGAAGCTGTAAACAGCTATGTTAGTGTTTCTGGGGTTAAAATGTGTCTTAATCCAATGCAAATAACTAATTATAAGAGTTTGAGATAGATGGGGAGAGTTTAAAAGCCACTTATACCCATTTTGTCCCAAAACAGGCTAACAGCAAGAAAAGATTGCTTAGTAGCTGTAAACAGCTATGTTAGTGTTTATGGGGTTAAAATGTGTCTTAATCCAATGCAACTAACTAAGTATAAGAGTTTGAGATAGATGTGGAGAGTTTAAAAGCCACTTATACCCATTTTGTCCCAAAACAGGCTAAAACCAAGAAAACATTGCTTAGAAGCTGTAAACAGCTATGTTAGTGTTTATGGGGTTAAAATGTGTCTTAATCCAATGCAACTAACTAATTATAAGAGTTTAAGATAGATGTGAAGAGTTTAAAAGCCACTTATACCCATTTTGTCCCAAAACAGGCTAAAACCAAGAAAACATTGCTTAGAAGCTGTAAACAGCTATGTTAGTGTTTATGGGGTTAAAATGTGTCTTAATCCAATGCAATTAACTAAGTATAAGAGTTTGAGATAGATGTGGAGAATTTAAAAGCCACTTATACCCATTTTGTCCCAAAACAGGCTAACACCAAGAAAACATTGCTTAGAAGCTGTAAACAGCTATGTTAGTGTTTATGGGGTTAAAATGTGTCTTAATCCAATGCAACTAACTAATTCTAAGACTTTGCAACAGATGTGGAGAGTTTAAAAGCCACTTATACCTATTTTGTCCCAAAACAGGCTAAAACCAAGAAAATATTGCTTAGAAGCACTAAACAGCTATGTTAGTGTTTATGGGGTTAAAATGTGTCTTAATCCAATGCAACTAACTAATTATAAGACTTTGAGATAGATGTGGAGAGTTTATAACCCACTTATATCCATTTTGTCCCAAAACAGGCTAAAACCAAGAAAACATTGCTTAGAAGCTGTAAACAGCTATGTTAGTGTTTCTGGGGTTAAAATGTGTCTTAATCCAATGAAACTAACTAATTATAAGAGTTTGAGATAGATGTGGAGAGTTTAAAAGCCACTTATACCCATTTTGTCCCAAAACAGGCTAAAACCAAGAAAACATTGCTTAGAAGCTGTAAACAGCTATGTTAGTGTTTATGGGGTTAAAATGTGTCTTAATCCAATGCAACTAACTAATTATAAGAGTTTAAGATAGATGTGGAGAGTTTAAAAGCCACTTATACCCATTTTGTCCCAAAACAGGCTAACAGCAAGAAAACATTGCTTAGTAGCTGTAAACAGCTATGTTAGTGTTTATGGGGTTAAAATGTGTCTTAATCCAATGCAACTAACTAATTATAAGACTTTGCGATAGATGTGGAGAGTGTAAAAGCCACTTATACCTATTTTGTCTCAAAACAGGCTAAAACCACGAAAACATTGCTTAGAAGCACTAAACAGCTATGTTAGTGTTTATGGGGTTAAAATGTGTCTTAATCCAATGCAACTAACTAATTATAAGAGTTTGAGATAGATGTTGAGAGTTTAAAAGCCACTTATACCCATTTTGTCCCAAAACAGGCTAACACCAAGAAAACATTGCTTAGAAGCTGTAAACATCTATGTTAGTGTTTCTAAGGTTAAAATGTGTCTTAATCCAATGCAACTAACTAATTATAAGACTTTGAGATAGATGTGGAGAGTTTAAAAGCCACTGATACCTATTTTGTCCCAAAATAGGCTAAAACCAAGAAAACATTCCTTAGAAGCTGTAAACAGCTATGTTAGTGTTTATGGGGTTAAAATGTGTCTTAATCCAATGCAACTAACTAATTATAAGAGTTTAAGATAGATGTGGAGAGTTTAAAAGCCACTTATACCCATTTTGTCCCAAAACAGGCTAACAGCAAGAAAACATTGCTTAGTAGCTGTAAACAGCTATGTTAGTGTTTATGGGGTTAAAATGTGTCTTAATCTAATGCAACTAACTAAGTATAAGAGTTTGAGATGAATGTGGAGAGTTTAAAAGCCACTTATACCCATTTTGTCCCAAAACAGGCTAAAACCAAGAAAACATTGCTTAGAAGCTGTAAATAGCTATGTTAGTGTTTATGGGGTTAAAATGTGTCTTAATCCAATGCAACTAACTAATTATAAGAGTTTAAGATAGATGTGGAGAGTTTAAAAGCCACTTATACCCATTTTGTCCCAAAACAGGCTAACAGCAAGAAAACATTGCTTAGTAGCTGTAAACAGCTATGTTAGTGTTTATGGGGTTAAAATGGGTCTTAATCCAATGCAACTAACTAATTATAAGACTTTGCGATAGATGTGGAGAGTTTAAAAGCCACTTATACCTATTTTGTCCCAAAACAGTCTAAAACCAAGAAAACATTGCTTAGAAGCACTAAACAGCTATGTTAGTGTTTATGGGGTTAAAATGTGTCTTAATCCAATGCAACTAACTAATTATAAGACTTTGAGATAAAAGTGGAGAGTTTATAAGCCACTTATATCCATTTTGTCCCAAAACAGGCTAAAACCAAGAAAACATTGCTTAGAAGCTGTAAACAGCTATGTTAGTATTTATGGGGTTAAAATGTGTCTTAATCCAATGCAACTAACTAATTATAAGAGTTTGAGATAGATGTGGAGAGTTTAAAAGCCACTTATACCCATTTTGTCCCAAAATAGGCTAACACCAAGAAAACATTGCTTAGAAGCTGTAAACAGCTATGTTAGTGTTTATGGGGTTAGAATGTGTCTTAATCCAATGCAACTAACTAATTATAAGACTTTGAGATAGATGTGGAGAGTTTAAAAGCCACTTATTCCTATTTTGTCCCAAAACAGGCTAAAACCAAGAAAACATTGCTTAGAAGCACTAAACAGCTATGTTAGTGTTTATGGGGTTAAAATGTGTCTTAATCTAATGCAACTAACTAAGTATAAGAGTTTGAGATGAATGTGGAGAGTTTAAAAGCCACTTATACCCATTTTGTCCCAAAATAGGCTAACACCAAGAAAACATTGCTTAGAAGCTGTAAACAGCTATGTTAGTGTTTATGGGGTAAAAATGTGTCTTAATCCAATGCAACTAACTAATTATAAGAGTTTGAGATAGATGTGGAGAGTTTAAAAGCCACTTATTCCCATTTTGTCCCAATAGAAGCTAAAACCAAGAAAACATTGCTTAGTAGCTGTAAACAGCTATGTTAGTGTTTATGGGGTTAAAATGTGTATTAATCCAATGCAACTAACTAAGTATAAGAGTTTGAGATAGATGTGGAGAGTTTAAAAGCCACTTATACCCATTTTGTCCCAAAACAGGCTAAAACCAAGAAAACATTGCTTAGAAGCTGTAAACAGCTATGTTAGTGTTTACGGGGTTAAAATGTGTCTTAATCCAATGCAACTAACTAATTATAAGAGTTTAAGATAGATGTGGAGAGTTTAAAAGCCACTTATATCCTTTTTGTCCCAAAACAGGCTAAAACCAAGAAAACATTGCTTAGAAGCTGTAAACAGCTATGTTAGTGTTTATAAGGTTAAAATGTGTCTTAATCCAATGCAACTAACTAATTATAAGACTTTGAGATAGATGTGGAGAGTTGATAAGCCACTTATATCCATTTTGTCCCAAAACAGGCTAAAACAAAGAAAACATTGCTTAGAAGCTGTAAATAGCTATGTTAGTGTTTCTGGGGTTAAAATGTGTCTTAATCCAATGCAGACTAGTTATAAGAGTTTGAGATAGATGTGGAGAATTTAAAAGCCACTTATACCCATTTTGTCCCAAAACAGGCTAACACTAAGAAAACATTGCTTAGAAGCTGTAAACAGCTATGTTAGTGTTTATGGGGTTAGAATGTGTCTTAATCCAATGCAACTAACTAATTATAAGACTTTGAGATAGATGTGGAGAGTTTAAAAGCCACTTATACGTATTTTGTCCCAAAACAGGCTAAAACCAAGAAAATATTGCTTAGAAGCACTAAACAGCTATGTTAGTGTTTATGGGGTTAAAATGTGTCTTAATCCAATGCAACTAACTAATTATAAGACTTTGAGATAGATGTGGAGAGTTTATAACCCACTGATATCCATTTTGTCCCAAAACAGGCTAAAACCAAGAAAACATTGCTTAGAAGCTGTAAACAGCTATGTTAGTGTTTATGGGGTTAAAATGTGTCTTAATCCAATGCAACTAACTAATTATAAGAGTTTGAGATAGATGTGGAGAGTTGAAAAGCCACTTATACCCATTTTGTCCAAAAACAGGCTAAAACCAAGAAAACATTTCTTAGAAGCTGTAAACAGCTATGTTAGTGTTTCTGGGGTTAAAATGTGTCTTAATCCAATGCAACTAACTAATTATAAGAGTTTGAGATAAATGTGGAGAGTTTAAAAGCCACTTATACCCATTTTGTCCCAAAACAGGCTAACAGCAAGAAAAGATTGCTTAGTAGCTGTAAACAGCTATGTTAGTGTTTATGGGGTTAAAATGTGTCTTAATCCAATGCAACTAACTAAGTATTATTGATCAAGAATAAGCCTATGGCGTCCGTACAGTCCGTACCGTCCGTACGTGCAAGCAATAAGGCCGAGTGAAGCACTAAGGCCGAGTCATCTATGTGTGAGGATAGTGAGGAGGCCTGCTTACCTTCAGCCCATGAGAAGGATCGAGAATCCCTTGTGTAGCCGTTAGGGAGAAAGCGCAAGTGGACAAGAGTGGAAGACTAGGACAAGTCGCTATCACCGATCACCTACCCCCTCTCTCTCCTAATTGTCGATTTCTTTTGTTTCTATTTTAGGTCATGTGGTCGCCCTAGCTGCCTCCCTATTTAAAACCTTTGTCATGTGTTGTATTTGATATATTCTACCTAATTCTAATCTATTATCACTCTCTTTCATACTATTCGCCACCAACTCTTCTTCTTCATTCTAAACCTCTCAAATCTCTCTAAGTCTTCCGCTTATTTCAACATGGTATCAGAGCTAGGTTGTCGTTCTTGATAACCTATCTCTTCTATTCTTCCATTCTTCATTCTTGTTCACTCGATTCTCAGTCCTATTTCTCTTTATTCTCCGGGTAAAAGCTTTGTCCATCGGTCCATAGCGGTTAAACCATGGAAAACGCCAAACCCATTGTCATGCCGGTTGTTCTCAAAGGAACAAACTACTTGCTGTGGACTAGAACCACAAGAACTGCCCTTGGAGGTCGTGGTCTTTGGAGTCATGTCGAGAGTGACTATGCTCCAAAACAAAACCTCAAAGGAGAAGATGAAGGCGCTTCCAAGGAGGAAGTAGAAGAAGAGAGCGAGAGGAAGGCCAAGTGGTTCCAAGAAGACCAAGTTGTCCTATCTGTTCTCCAAAACTCTCTTGACACACCAATCCTTGAGGCCTACTCATATTGCGAGACGGCCAAGGAGTTGTGGGAGACACTTAAAGGTGTCTATGGCAATATCTCCAACTTGACTCGGGTCTTTGAGGTCAAGAAGGCCATAAATGAGCTTAACCAAGATGATGTGGAGTTCACTAAACATCTTGGCAAGTTTCGAGCTTTATGGTCTGAGCTTGACATGTTGCGGCCGAGTACACTCGATCCGAGTGTGTTGACTGAAAGAAAGGAGCAAGACAAGATCTTTGGTCTCCTTCTTACTTTAAACCCATCCTTCAACGATCTCTTGAAGCACATCCTCAGGGCAGAGAAACTTCCCTCTTTTGAAGACATTTGTTCACAAATCCAAAGAGAGCAAGGTTCTCTTGACTTGTTTAGCGGTAAGGGGGAGCTTGCTACGGCTAATAAAGGAGTGTACAAGCAAGAGGAGAGGAAGGTGTGGATATGCGACCACTGCAAGAGGCGGGGTCACCTGAAAGACAAGTGCTGGGTCCTCCACCCTCATCTCAAACCGGCCAAGTTCAAAGCAAACCTCTCAAAGGAAGCGGTTAGCGACAAGGGAGCCGGGCCGTCAAAGCAAGGAGATGAGGCAGCCATGACCGCAGCCTATGGAGAAGTGGTTAGGAAATCAGACCTTGAGGCGCTCATCCGTTCCATTGCCTCACTCAAGGAGTCTGGTATCTCTTTCTTTACCTCTAAGCCTAGTAAATCTCTTGTCGTAGACTCGGGTGCTTCTCACCACATGATTAGTAATCCTAGTCTAATTGACAATATAAAACCGGCTTTAGGAAATGTTATAATTGCAAATGGAGAACAAATACCAGTGAAAGGAATAGGGGACTTGAAACTATTTGATAAAACCACAAAAGCTTTCTTTATGCCTACCTTCACATCTAATCTTCTATCGGTTAAGAGAACCACTAATGATTTGAATTGTTATGCAATCTTTGGTCCTAATAGTGTTCATTTTCAGGATATTGAGACTGGAAAAGTTCTTGGAGAGGGACAAGGGAGTGGAGATCTCTATGTCCTAGAGAAAACCTCGCCAAGTTTATCTACTAAATCTTGTTTTGTTGTTAATTTGGATAGTGTGTGGCATGCTAGATTAGGCCATCCTCATTCTCGTGCCCTTGCTTTAATGTTACCAAGTGTTTCTTTTGATAGTTCAATGTGTGAGTCTTGTATTCTTGGTAAACATTGCAAATCTATTTTTCCCAAGTCTAAAACTATTTATGAGCATTGTTTTGATTTAGTGCACTCGGATGTGTGGACTTCACCATGCCTTTCTAGAGATAATAACAAATATTTTGTGACTTTTATTGATGAAAAATCTAAGTACACATGGATTACTTTGTTGCCTTCAAAGGATAGAGTGTTTGATGCTTTTATAAACTTTCAAAATTATGTTACTAATCATTTCAATGCTAAAATTAAGGTACTTAGATCAGACAATGGTGGAGAGTATACAAGTCACAAATTCAGAGAACACCTAGCAAAACACGGCATACTACACCAAACGAGTTGTCCCTATACGCCCCAACAAAATGGTGTGGCCGAGAGGAAGAACCGACATCTAATGGAGGTGGCACGGTCGATGATGTTCCATTCACACGTTACAAGGCGATATTGGGGTGATGCTGTGATGACAGCATGCTACTTGATCAATCGGACACCAACCAAAGTCCTTAATGACCTATCGCCATTTGAGGTATTGAATGGATTTAAACCATCTCTAGAGCACTTACGGGTCTTTGGGTGTGTTTCTTTTGTACTTGTGCCAGGAGAACAGCGGAGTAAGCTCGATCCCAAAAGCATAAGGTGTATGTTCATCGGCTACTCCACTACTCAAAAGGGATACAAGTGTTTTGACCCAAAGACAAGCCGGCTGTATGTATCAAGAGATGTTCGGTTCTTGGAAAATGTGGGTTATTTTGATAACAAAGACTGGAACAGCTTGAAGGATCTTTCATCATCACCAAATGATAGAGCCTCCAGCCTTAAGTTTCTCCTTGACCATCTCGGAAATCCGCCTACGGCCACAGCCCTTCCTCAGCCAGAACCCAACCCGAGCTCCATTGACCATACGCTCGAGCCGGAAGGTGCTATGCCCGAGATAATATCCCCGGACCATGAGATGCCCGAGCCAAACCAGAGCATGACCGAGGCACATGAGATGCCCGAGCCAAACTCAAGCCTGACCGAGACACGACCTGATGCTGAACCGGTCATCGAAGATGTCACTCAGTCCAGCCAATCAGTGCCGCCAGCTCAACCAGCTCCACGACGAAGCACGCGTGTCCGGTCTCACCCCTCTACATGGAAAGATAAGAGGGTCTACTACAACAGTCAAGCCGTCGCACACCCTATCCAAGCCGTATGTTCGCTCGAGCTGCTTCCGACCGAGCACCAAGCCTTCTTCGGCCAAGTTGATGAACACTGGGTTCCCCAAACGTACGAGGAGGCCAAAGAACATAAGGTATGGGTAGATGCTGTGGAGGATGAAGCTGGTGCAATGATCAGAAATCACACATGGGATGAGGCTGACCTCCCCAAAGGGAAGAAGGCCGTAAGTTCAAAGTGGGTATTCACCATCAAGTTCTTGAGCACGGGAGAGATTGAAAGGCATAAGGCACGGCTGGTGGCCCGAGGGTTCACTCAAACCTATGGAGATGACTACACGGCAACGTTTGCTCCCGTGGCCAAATTGCATACCGTGCGAGTAGTGCTATCGGTGGCCGTGAACCTTTCTTGGGACTTATGGCAAATGGATGTGAAGAACGCGTTCCTCCAAGGCGAGCTAGATGAAGAAGTGTACATGACTCCTCCGCCTGGCCTTGAGGACATTGTTGCTCCCGGGAAGGTCTTACGGTTACGCAAGGCCATCTATGGCCTCAAACAGTCACCACGCGCCTGGTACCATAAGCTCAGCTCCACTCTTAAGGCGAATGGCTTTAGACGATCGGAGGCTGACCACACTCTTTTCACTCTCAAGACATCACTTGGCCTGGTTGTGGTGCTGGTTTATGTCGATGACATCATCGTGACTGGCGATGACAAGGCCGGTATTGTTGCCATTAAAGACTCTCTCAAGTCTGCCTTTGACATTAAGGACCTCGGAGAGCTCAAATACTTCCTCGGCATCGAAATCTGCCGTTCCCCGGAGGGTATCTTCCTCTCACAACGCAAGTATGCTCTTGACTTGCTTGCTGAGACAGGCAAACTTGGTACGGTTCCAGCTACTACACCACTGGATGAAGATTACCAGCTCAAGCGAAAGGGGGAGAGCATTCGGGCGAAGGAAGGCAAACCACGCGAACCATTGGACGAGCCGTTCCCGGACGTCACACGCTACCGACGGCTTGTAGGTAAGTTGATCTATTTAACTATCACACGACCTGATATCTCTTATGCTGTGAATCAGGTGAGTCAGCACATGCAAGCTCCAAGCAAGTATCAATGGAGTCAAGTGGAGAGGATTTTGAGCTATCTCAAGGGCAGCCCTGGTCAAGGCATTTGGATGGGTAAAAACGGCAACACTGAGATCGTGGGTTATTGTGATGCGGACTATAATGGAGACACATTGGATAGGCGGTCAACTACTGGATATTGCACCTTTGTTGGAGGAAACCTAGTTACATGGAGGTCTAAGAAGCAAAAGGTGGTGTCATGTTCAAGTGCCGAGGCTGAGTACCGAGCTATGAGGAAGCTAACTAATGAGATGACATGGTTGAAAGGTCTACTTAAGGATCTCGGCATTGAAACAAGACAGCCGATGACAATGCATTGTGACAATGAGGCAGCGATCCACATAGCCACTAACTCAGTCTTCCATGAACGGACCAAGCACATTGAGAGCGACTGCCACAAGGTTAGGGAGAGGATCGAAGAGGGAGCGGTTCTACCATGCCACACAAGGAGTCAAGACCAGCTAGCCGACATCTTCACCAAATCTGCAAGTCCCAAGGTTTGTGATTATATTCATAGCAAACTTGGACTTGTAGACATCACACGGCCGTGATCAACTTTCCTAATCCGTGGACAGCACACTCTTTTTCCCTTGGCTTAGTTTTGTCCCATGAGGTTTTCTAAGTCAAGGTTTTTAATGAGGTGCTGCTTCACGGGTTCCAAGCTTAGCCATTTCATCAGGCTAAGCTTGAGGGGGAGTATTGATCAAGAATAAGCCTATGGCGTCCGTACAGTCCGTACCGTCCGTACGTGCAAGCAATAAGGCCGAGTGAAGCACTAAGGCCGAGTCATCTATGTGTGAGGATAGTGAGGAGGCCTGCTTACCTTCAGCCCATGAGAAGGATCGAGAATCCCTTGTGTAGCCGTTAGGGAGAAAGCGCAAGTGGACAAGAGTGGAAGACTAGGACAAGTCGCTATCACCGATCACCTACCCCCTCTCTCTCCTAATTGTCGATTTCTTTTGTTTCTATTTTAGGTCATGTGGTCGCCCTAGCTGCCTCCCTATTTAAACCTTTGTCATGTGTTGTATTTGATATATTCTACCTAATTCTAATCTATTATCACTCTCTTTCATACTATTCGCCACCAACTCTTCTTCTTCATTCTAAACCTCTCAAATCTCTCTAAGTCTTCCGCTTATTTCAACAAGTATAAGAGTTTGAGATGAATGTGGAGAGTTTAAAAGCCACTTATACCCATTTTGTCCCAAAACAGGCTAACACCAAGAAAACATTGCTTAGAAGCTGTAAACAGCTATGTTAGTGTTTATGGGGTTAAAATGTGTCTTAATCCAAAGCAACTAACTAAGTATAAGAGTTTGAGATAGATGTGGAGAGTTTTAAAGCCACTTATACCCATTTTGTCCCAAAAAAGGCTAAAACCAAGAAAATATTGCTTAGAAGCACTAAACAGCTATGTTAGTGTTTATGGGGTTAAAAGTGTCTTAATCCAATGCAACTAACTAATTATAAGACTTTGAGATAGATGTGGAGAGTTTATAACCCACTTATATCCATTTTGTCCCAAAACAGGCTAAAACCAAGAAAACATTGCTTAGAAGCTGTAAACAGCTATGTTAGTGTTTATGGGGTTAAAATGTGTCTTAATCCAATGCAACTAACTAATTATAAGAGTTTGAGATAGATGTGGAGAGTTTAAAAGCCACTTATACCCATTTTGTCCCAAAACAGGCTAAAACCAAGAAAACATTTCTTAGAAGCTGTAAACAGCTATGTTAGTGTTTCTGGGGTTAAAATGTGTCTTAATCCAATGCAAATAACTAATTATAAGAGTTTGAGATAGATGGGGAGAGTTTAAAAGCCACTTATACCCATTTTGTCCCAAAACAGGCTAACAGCAAGAAAAGATTGCTTAGTAGCTGTAAACAGCTATGTTAGTGTTTATGGGGTTAAAATGTGTCTTAATCCAATGCAACTAACTAAGTATAAGAGTTTGAGATGAATGTGGAGAGTTTAAAAGCCACTTATACCCATTTTGTCCCAAAACAGGCTAAAACCAAGAAAACATTGCTTAGAAGCTGTAAACAGCTATGTTAGTGTTTATGGGGTTAAAATGAGTCTTAATTCAATGCAACTAACTAATTATAAGAGTTTAAGATAGATGTGAAGAGTTTAAAAGCCACTTATACCCATTTTGTCCCAAAACAGGCTAAAACCAAGAAAACATTACTTAAAAGCTGTAAACAGCTATGTTAGTGTTTATGGGGTTAAAATGTGTCTTAATCCAATGCAACTAACTAAGTATAAGAGTTTGAGATAGATGTGGAGAGTTTAAAAGCCACTTATACCCATTTTGTCCCAAAACAGGCTAAAACCAAGAAAACATTGCTTAGAAGCTGTAAACAGCTATGTTAGTGTTTATGGGGTTAAAATGTGTCTTAATCCAATGCAACTAACTAATTATAAGAGTTTAAGATAGATGTGAAGAGTTTAAAAGCCACTTATACCCATTTTGTCCCAAAACAGGCTAAAACCAAGAAAACATTGCTTAGAAGCTGTAAACAGCTATGTTAGTGTTTATGGGGTTAAAATGTGTCTTAATCCAATGCAATTAACTAAGTATAAGAATTTGAGATGGATGTGGAGAATTTAAAAGCCACTTATACCCATTTTGTCCCAAAACAGGCTAACACAAAGAAAACATTGCTTAGAAGCTGTAAACAGCTATGTTAGTGTTTATGGGGTTAAAATGTGTCTTAATCCAATGCAACTAACTAATTCTAAGACTTTGCAACAGATGTGGAGAGTTTAAAAGCCACTTATACCTATTTTGTCCCAAAACAGGCTAAAACCAAGAAAATATTGCTTAGAAGCACTAAACAGCTATGTTAGTGTTTATGGGGTTAAAATGTGTCTTAATCCAATGCAACTAACTAATTATAAGACTTTGAGATAGATGTGGAGAGTTTATAACCCACTTATATCCATTTTGTCCCAAAACAGGCTAAAACCAAGAAAACATTGCTTAGAAGCTGTAAACAGCTATGTTAGTGTTTCTGGGGTTAAAATGTGTCTTAATCCAATGAAACTAACTAATTATAAGAGTTTGAGATAGATGTGGAGAGTTTAAAAGCCACTTATACCCATTTTGTCCCAAAACAGGCTAAAACCAAGAAAACATTGTTTAGAAGCTGTAAACAGTTATGTTAGTGTTTATGGGGTTAAAATGTGTCTTAATCCAATGCAACTAACTAATTATAAGAGTTTAAGATAGATGTGGAGAGTTTAAAAGCCACTTATACCCATTTTGTCCCAAAACAGGCTAACAGCAAGAAAACATTGCTTAGTAGCTGTAAACAGCTATGTTAGT
Source organism: Camelina sativa (assembly GCF_030686135.1). Classification (NCBI taxonomy): domain Eukaryota; kingdom Viridiplantae; phylum Streptophyta; class Magnoliopsida; order Brassicales; family Brassicaceae; genus Camelina; species Camelina sativa. The sequence continues at coordinate 13,408,684 of NC_141888.1, forward strand.
GTTTATGGGGTTAAAATGTGTCTTAATCCAATGCAACTAACTAATTATAAGACTTTGCGATAGATGTGGAGAGTTTAAAAGCCACTTACACCTATTTTGTCTCAAAACAGGCTAAAACCAAGAAAACATTGCTTAGAAGCACTAAATATTGATCAAGAATAAGCCTATGGCGTCCGTACAGTCCGTACCGTCCGTACGTGCAAGCAATAAGGCCGAGTGAAGCACTAAGGCCGAGTCATCTATGTGTGAGGATAGTGAGGAGGCCTGCTTACCTTCAGCCCATGAGAAGGATCGAGAATCCCTTGTGTAGCCGTTAGGGAGAAAGCGCAAGTGGACAAGAGTGGAAGACTAGGACAAGTCGCTATCACCGATCACCTACCCCCTCTCTCTCCTAATTGTCGATTTCTTTTGTTTCTATTTTAGGTCATGTGGTCGCCCTAGCTGCCTCCCTATTTAAACCTTTGTCATGTGTTGTATTTGATATATTCTACCTAATTCTAATCTATTATCACTCTCTTTCATACTATTCGCCACCAACTCTTCTTCTTCATTCTAAACCTCTCAAATCTCTCTAAGTCTTCCGCTTATTTCAACATGGTATCAGAGCTAGGTTGTCGTTCTTGATAACCTATCTCTTCTATTCTTCCATTCTTCATTCTTGTTCACTCGATTCTCAGTCCTATTTCTCTTTATTCTCCGGGTAAAAGCTTTGTCCATCGGTCCATAGCGGTTAAACCATGGAAAACGCCAAACCCATTGTCATGCCGGTTGTTCTCAAAGGAACAAACTACTTGCTGTGGACTAGAACCACAAGAACTGCCCTTGGAGGTCGTGGTCTTTGGAGTCATGTCGAGAGTGACTATGCTCCAAAACAAAACCTCAAAGGAGAAGATGAAGGCGCTTCCAAGGAGGAAGTAGAAGAAGAGAGCGAGAGGAAGGCCAAGTGGTTCCAAGAAGACCAAGTTGTCCTATCTGTTCTCCAAAACTCTCTTGACACACCAATCCTTGAGGCCTACTCATATTGCGAGACGGCCAAGGAGTTGTGGGAGACACTTAAAGGTGTCTATGGCAATATCTCCAACTTGACTCGGGTCTTTGAGGTCAAGAAGGCCATAAATGAGCTTAACCAAGATGATGTGGAGTTCACTAAACATCTTGGCAAGTTTCGAGCTTTATGGTCTGAGCTTGACATGTTGCGGCCGAGTACACTCGATCCGAGTGTGTTGACTGAAAGAAAGGAGCAAGACAAGATCTTTGGTCTCCTTCTTACTTTAAACCCATCCTTCAACGATCTCTTGAAGCACATCCTCAGGGCAGAGAAACTTCCCTCTTTTGAAGACATTTGTTCACAAATCCAAAGAGAGCAAGGTTCTCTTGACTTGTTTAGCGGTAAGGGGGAGCTTGCTACGGCTAATAAAGGAGTGTACAAGCAAGAGGAGAGGAAGGTGTGGATATGCGACCACTGCAAGAGGCGGGGTCACCTGAAAGACAAGTGCTGGGTCCTCCACCCTCATCTCAAACCGGCCAAGTTCAAAGCAAACCTCTCAAAGGAAGCGGTTAGCGACAAGGGAGCCGGGCCGTCAAAGCAAGGAGATGAGGCAGCCATGACCGCAGCCTATGGAGAAGTGGTTAGGAAATCAGACCTTGAGGCGCTCATCCGTTCCATTGCCTCACTCAAGGAGTCTGGTATCTCTTTCTTTACCTCTAAGCCTAGTAAATCTCTTGTCGTAGACTCGGGTGCTTCTCACCACATGATTAGTAATCCTAGTCTAATTGACAATATAAAACCGGCTTTAGGAAATGTTATAATTGCAAATGGAGAACAAATACCAGTGAAAGGAATAGGGGACTTGAAACTATTTGATAAAACCACAAAAGCTTTCTTTATGCCTACCTTCACATCTAATCTTCTATCGGTTAAGAGAACCACTAATGATTTGAATTGTTATGCAATCTTTGGTCCTAATAGTGTTCATTTTCAGGATATTGAGACTGGAAAAGTTCTTGGAGAGGGACAAGGGAGTGGAGATCTCTATGTCCTAGAGAAAACCTCGCCAAGTTTATCTACTAAATCTTGTTTTGTTGTTAATTTGGATAGTGTGTGGCATGCTAGATTAGGCCATCCTCATTCTCGTGCCCTTGCTTTAATGTTACCAAGTGTTTCTTTTGATAGTTCAATGTGTGAGTCTTGTATTCTTGGTAAACATTGCAAATCTATTTTTCCCAAGTCTAAAACTATTTATGAGCATTGTTTTGATTTAGTGCACTCGGATGTGTGGACTTCACCATGCCTTTCTAGAGATAATAACAAATATTTTGTGACTTTTATTGATGAAAAATCTAAGTACACATGGATTACTTTGTTGCCTTCAAAGGATAGAGTGTTTGATGCTTTTATAAACTTTCAAAATTATGTTACTAATCATTTCAATGCTAAAATTAAGGTACTTAGATCAGACAATGGTGGAGAGTATACAAGTCACAAATTCAGAGAACACCTAGCAAAACACGGCATACTACACCAAACGAGTTGTCCCTATACGCCCCAACAAAATGGTGTGGCCGAGAGGAAGAACCGACATCTAATGGAGGTGGCACGGTCGATGATGTTCCATTCACACGTTACAAGGCGATATTGGGGTGATGCTGTGATGACAGCATGCTACTTGATCAATCGGACACCAACCAAAGTCCTTAATGACCTATCGCCATTTGAGGTATTGAATGGATTTAAACCATCTCTAGAGCACTTACGGGTCTTTGGGTGTGTTTCTTTTGTACTTGTGCCAGGAGAACAGCGGAGTAAGCTCGATCCCAAAAGCATAAGGTGTATGTTCATCGGCTACTCCACTACTCAAAAGGGATACAAGTGTTTTGACCCAAAGACAAGCCGGCTGTATGTATCAAGAGATGTTCGGTTCTTGGAAAATGTGGGTTATTTTGATAACAAAGACTGGAACAGCTTGAAGGATCTTTCATCATCACCAAATGATAGAGCCTCCAGCCTTAAGTTTCTCCTTGACCATCTCGGAAATCCGCCTACGGCCACAGCCCTTCCTCAGCCAGAACCCAACCCGAGCTCCATTGACCATACGCTCGAGCCGGAAGGTGCTATGCCCGAGATAATATCCCCGGACCATGAGATGCCCGAGCCAAACCAGAGCATGACCGAGGCACATGAGATGCCCGAGCCAAACTCAAGCCTGACCGAGACACGACCTGATGCTGAACCGGTCATCGAAGATGTCACTCAGTCCAGCCAATCAGTGCCGCCAGCTCAACCAGCTCCACGACGAAGCACGCGTGTCCGGTCTCACCCCTCTACATGGAAAGATAAGAGGGTCTACTACAACAGTCAAGCCGTCGCACACCCTATCCAAGCCGTATGTTCGCTCGAGCTGCTTCCGACCGAGCACCAAGCCTTCTTCGGCCAAGTTGATGAACACTGGGTTCCCCAAACGTACGAGGAGGCCAAAGAACATAAGGTATGGGTAGATGCTGTGGAGGATGAAGCTGGTGCAATGATCAGAAATCACACATGGGATGAGGCTGACCTCCCCAAAGGGAAGAAGGCCGTAAGTTCAAAGTGGGTATTCACCATCAAGTTCTTGAGCACGGGAGAGATTGAAAGGCATAAGGCACGGCTGGTGGCCCGAGGGTTCACTCAAACCTATGGAGATGACTACACGGCAACGTTTGCTCCCGTGGCCAAATTGCATACCGTGCGAGTAGTGCTATCGGTGGCCGTGAACCTTTCTTGGGACTTATGGCAAATGGATGTGAAGAACGCGTTCCTCCAAGGCGAGCTAGATGAAGAAGTGTACATGACTCCTCCGCCTGGCCTTGAGGACATTGTTGCTCCCGGGAAGGTCTTACGGTTACGCAAGGCCATCTATGGCCTCAAACAGTCACCACGCGCCTGGTACCATAAGCTCAGCTCCACTCTTAAGGCGAATGGCTTTAGACGATCGGAGGCTGACCACACTCTTTTCACTCTCAAGACATCACTTGGCCTGGTTGTGGTGCTGGTTTATGTCGATGACATCATCGTGACTGGCGATGACAAGGCCGGTATTGTTGCCATTAAAGACTCTCTCAAGTCTGCCTTTGACATTAAGGACCTCGGAGAGCTCAAATACTTCCTCGGCATCGAAATCTGCCGTTCCCCGGAGGGTATCTTCCTCTCACAACGCAAGTATGCTCTTGACTTGCTTGCTGAGACAGGCAAACTTGGTACGGTTCCAGCTACTACACCACTGGATGAAGATTACCAGCTCAAGCGAAAGGGGGAGAGCATTCGGGCGAAGGAAGGCAAACCACGCGAACCATTGGACGAGCCGTTCCCGGACGTCACACGCTACCGACGGCTTGTAGGTAAGTTGATCTATTTAACTATCACACGACCTGATATCTCTTATGCTGTGAATCAGGTGAGTCAGCACATGCAAGCTCCAAGCAAGTATCAATGGAGTCAAGTGGAGAGGATTTTGAGCTATCTCAAGGGCAGCCCTGGTCAAGGCATTTGGATGGGTAAAAACGGCAACACTGAGATCGTGGGTTATTGTGATGCGGACTATAATGGAGACACATTGGATAGGCGGTCAACTACTGGATATTGCACCTTTGTTGGAGGAAACCTAGTTACATGGAGGTCTAAGAAGCAAAAGGTGGTGTCATGTTCAAGTGCCGAAGCTGAGTACCGAGCTATGAGGAAGCTAACTAATGAGATGACATGGTTGAAAGGTCTACTTAAGGATCTCGGCATTGAAACAAGACAGCCGATGACAATGCATTGTGACAATGAGGCAGCGATCCACATAGCCACTAACTCAGTCTTCCATGAACGGACCAAGCACATTGAGAGCGACTGCCACAAGGTTAGGGAGAGGATCGAAGAGGGAGCGGTTCTACCATGCCACACAAGGAGTCAAGACCAGCTAGCCGACATCTTCACCAAATCTGCAAGTCCCAAGGTTTGTGATTATATTCATAGCAAACTTGGACTTGTAGACATCACACGGCCGTGATCAACTTTCCTAATCCGTGGACAGCACACTCTTTTTCCCTTGGCTTAGTTTTGTCCCATGAGGTTTTCTAAGTCAAGGTTTTTAATGAGGTGCTGCTTCACGGGTTCCAAGCTTAGCCATTTCATCAGGCTAAGCTTGAGGGGGAGTATTGATCAAGAATAAGCCTATGGCGTCCGTACAGTCCGTACCGTCCGTACGTGCAAGCAATAAGGCCGAGTGAAGCACTAAGGCCGAGTCATCTATGTGTGAGGATAGTGAGGAGGCCTGCTTACCTTCAGCCCATGAGAAGGATCGAGAATCCCTTGTGTAGCCGTTAGGGAGAAAGCGCAAGTGGACAAGAGTGGAAGACTAGGACAAGTCGCTATCACCGATCACCTACCCCCTCTCTCTCCTAATTGTCGATTTCTTTTGTTTCTATTTTAGGTCATGTGGTCGCCCTAGCTGCCTCCCTATTTAAACCTTTGTCATGTGTTGTATTTGATATATTCTACCTAATTCTAATCTATTATCACTCTCTTTCATACTATTCGCCACCAACTCTTCTTCTTCATTCTAAACCTCTCAAATCTCTCTAAGTCTTCCGCTTATTTCAACACTAAACAGCTATGTTAGTGTTTATGGGGTTAAAATGTGTCTTAATCCAATGCAACTAACTAATTATAAGAGTTTGAGATAGATGTTGAGAGTTTAAAAGCCACTTATACCCATTTTGTCCCAAAACAGGCTAACACCAAGAAAACATTGCTTAGAAGCTGTAAACATCTATGTTAGTGTTTCTAAGGTTAAAATGTGTCTTAATCCAATGCAACTAACTAATTATAAGACTTTGAGATAGATGTGGAGAGTTTAAAAGCCACTTATACCTATTTTGTCCCAAAATAGGCTAAAACCAAGAAAACATTCCTTAGAAGCTGTAAACAGCTATGTTAGTGTTTATGGGGTTAAAATGTGTCTTAATCCAATGCAACTAACTAATTATAAGAGTTTTAGATAGATGTGGAGAGTTTAAAAGCCACTTATACCCATTTTGTCCCAAAAAAGGCTAAAACCAAGAAAACATTGCTTAGAAGCTATAAACAGCTATGTTAGTGTTTCTGGGGTTAAAATGTGTCTTAATCCAATGCAACTAACTAAAAGTATAAGAGTTTGAGATAGATGTGGAGAGTTTAAAAGCCACTTATACCCATTTTGTCCAAAAACAGGCTAAAACCTAGAAAACATTGCTTAGAAGCTGTAAACAGCTATGTTAGTGTTTATGGGGTTAAAATGTGTCTTAATCCAATGCAACTAACTAATTATAAGAGTTTAAGATAGATGTGGAGAGTTTAAAAGCCACTTATACCCATTTTGTCCCAAAACAGGCTAACAGCAAGAAAACATTGCTTAGTAGCTGTAAACAGCTATGTTAGTGTTTATGGGGTTAAAATGTGTCTTAATCTAATGCAACTAACTAAGTATAAGAGTTTGAGATGAATGTGGAGAGTTTAAAAGCCACTTATACCCATTTTGTTCCAAAACAGGCTAAAACCAAGAAAACATTGCTTAGAAGCTGTAAACAGCTATGTTAGTGTTTATGGGGTTAAAATGTGTCTTAATCCAATGCAACTAACTAATTATAAGAGTTTAAGATAGATGTGGAGAGTTTAAAAGCCACTTATACCCATTTTGTCCCAAAACAGGCTAACAGCAAGAAAACATTGCTTAGTAGCTGTAAACAGCTATGTTAGTGTTTATGGGGTTAAAATGTGTCTTAATCCAATGCAACTAACTAATTATAAGACTTTGCGATAGATGTGGAGAGTTTAAAAGCCACTTATACCTATTTTGTCCCAAAACAGTCTAAAACCAAGAAAACATTGCTTAGAAGCACTAAACAGCTATGTTAGTGTTTATGGGGTTAAAATGTGTCTTAATCCAATGCAACTAACTAATTATAAGACTTTGAGATAGATGTGGTATGAACCGGCACACACACTTGTCCATACGACCGTACGGACGTCCGTACGACCAACCAACGGGCCATCCTCAAATAGAAGTCTTCATGAGCCCAATCCACCAAAGAGATCCTCCAACGGTCGCCATTCATCTCGATCCTTCCTTTGTAGCCGTTGGAGCAAGTTGTAAGAGAGAAGAGGAGATCACATGTTAGAATAAGGAGATGTCGCTTTCTCCTCATATTAGTGTGCATAGGATCCTAAGAGAATATCCTATTTGTATATGTCTTTAAATAGTTTGTAAGTATTATACTAATAGAAGTAAGAAAAAGAGTTTAACTCTCTTTCTCCTCTCTACTCTTCTTTACACTCGCATACACTCTACACCTCTCACCCTTGACCGAATTCAAACTCTTTCTCTTTCTCAAATCTTTCTACCTTAAATCTTACATGGTATCAGAGCAGATTTGATTCTGTTCTTGCCTCAAATCTCCATCACTCCCTTCCGCATTCTCTTTCTTGTTCTTGAAATTTCTTGTTCTTGAATCTTCTTTCTTTAACCGTTGGACAATAGCTTTAACCAACGGTCTCTTCATCTTTTTCCATGGAAACTACCAAAACTCTCATTGTTCCAGTTACTCTCAAGGGAGAGAATTACTTACTGTGGGCTAGAACCACAAAGACAGCCCTATGCGGCCGAGGACTTTGGTCCCATGTTGAAACGAGCGAAGCTCCTAGTGGCGAGACCACCAAAGACGGCAAGGATCTTGTCGATGAGAAGAACAAGTGGTTTCAAGAAGATCAGGGAGTCCTAGCTATCATTCAAAACTCCCTAGATGCACCTATACTTGAAGCTTACTCTTATTGCGAGACAGCAAAAGACTTGTGGGACACTCTCAAGAATGTTTTTGGGAATGTTACAAATGTAAACCGAATTTTTGAGATTAAGAGGGCCATCAACAACCTCAACCAAGAAGACATGGAGTTCACCAAGCACTTTGGGAAGTTTAGGTCCCTTTGGGCTGAACTAGAGATGCTTCGGCCGGCGACTATAGATCCGGCCATTCTGAATGAGAGGCGTGAACAAGATAAGGTGTTCGGCCTTCTCTTGACCTTGAACCCCTCCTACAATGACCTTATCAAGCATATTCTACGGTCGGACAAGCTCCCTAGCCTTGATGATGTCTGTAACCAAATTCAAAAGGAGCATGGCTCCATGGGATTGTTTGGCGGCAAGGGAGAACTTGTGACCGCTAACAAAGCTGAGACGGCATCAGCAAACAAGGGCTACTACAAGCCGGAGGACAAGAACAACCCGCCATTTTGTGAGCATTGTAAGAAGCTTGGTCACTTCAAGAGCCGCTGCTGGATTCTACACCCTCATCTAGCACCACCGCCGGGTACCATCCGAGGTGGACGACCAAACCGCGGAGGACCACCGAGAGCTCATCAAGCAGTAGCCATGGGGGAGTCATCAATCTCTGAGCAGCCTCAACAAGTGACCAGTGGAACTGCTCTTGCTGCAGCATCGTCCGAGCTGGTAAGGCGGTCCGACCATGATGCGCTCATCAAAGCCATCAAAGAGGCCACCGGTAAGGCGTTTCTTGCCTCAAACAAAATTAAACCCCTCATAGTTGATTCTGGTGCATCCCATCACATGATTAGTGATTCTAGGCTAATTAGTGATATTAAACCTGCTAATGGTAATGTGATATTAGCAAATGGTGAGAAAGTACCAGTTAAAGGCATTGGAAACTTGAAACTATTTGATAAGGAGACTAAGGCATTTTATATGCCAAACTTTACTTCTAACTTGCTATCAGTTAAGAGAGCCACTACTGATTTAAATTGTTATGCTATATTTGGTCCTAACAATGTTCATTTTCAGGATATTGAGACAAGTAAGGTTCTTGGTCAAGGAGGATCCAAGGATGACCTCTATGTGCTTGAGGACTTGAACTTATCTTCTAATGCATCTTGTTTTAATTCGGTTATTATGAAACCTAGTGATTCTATTTTACATGCTAGGCTAGGACACCCTCACACAAGAGCTTTATCTTTAATATTTCCTAATGTTTCTTTTCAAAATGATGAGTGTGAGGCTTGTATTCTTGGTAAACATTGCAAGGCTGTTTTCCCTAAATCTATCACTATTTATGAAAAATGTTTTGATTTAATTCATTCTGATGTTTGGACATCTCCTTGCTTATCTAGAGATAATCAAAAGTATTTTGTGACTTTTATTGATGAAAAATCAAAATATACTTGGATAACTTTGCTTCCCTCTAAGGATAGAGTCCTTGAGGCCTTTACTAATTTTCAAAATTATGTCACTAACCACTTTCATGCCAAGATTAAAATTTTGAGATCAGATAATGGTGGAGAGTACACAAGCCATGCCTTTAAGCAATATCTAGCCAAACATGGAATTCTTCATCAAACTAGCTGTCCTTACACACCACAACAAAATGGAGTGGCTGAGAGAAAGAATAGGCATCTCATGGAAGTAGCAAGGTCTATGATGTTTCACACAAGGGTTCCAAAGAGGTTTTGGGGAGATGCTGTGCTAGCCGCTTGTTATCTTATTAACCGCACACCAACAAAGATCCTAAAGGATGTGTCTCCATTTGAGGTATTAACGAATGACAAACCTACATTTGATCACTTACGAGTGTTTGGTTGTGTGTGCTATGTGTTGCGACCAGGTGAGCTAAGAGACAAGCTTGATGCAAAGAGTACAAAGGCTATGTTTCTTGGCTACTCTACCACACAAAAGGGGTATAAGTGCTATGAACCTACAACAAGGAGGGTTCTAGTATCTCGTGATGTCAAGTTCATGGAGACACAAGGTTTTTATGATGAGAAGAATTGGGATGAGCTCCGTAACCTCTCTGATTCACCATCTGATCGGACGCGCAACCTCCGAGTAATCCTTGAGCGACTAGGTCTTGAAAACGATCGGATCACTACCGAGTCAGCCAGACCAGCATCACCAGAGCAACCTGAGCCATTTACTGAGCCTGAGCCTGCTACACATGCCGATGACCATACTGAGCAGCATGAGGAAGCACCCGAGTCACTCGCGGACAACACGGCCGAAACAACCGAGGAGACGGCTGAACAGCTTGAGGAGATCATTACTCCAGGACGAGCCAACTCCGAAGCTGGGGCTATAGTTCCTCTTCGGCGCAGCCAACGTATTAGGTATCCTCCTAGTCATTGGAAGAACACCCGTGTGTACTACAACAACATGGCCGTTGCTCATCCGATTCAGGCCGTGTGCACCTTGGCTCATTTTCCGATAGAGCATCAAGTGTTTCTTGGCCATATTGATGAGGATTGGATCCCCAAGACCTATGATGAGGCTAAGCAGCACAAAGTATGGAGAGATGCAGTGGATGCCGAGAATACGGCCATGGTGCAAAATCATACATGGGACGAGGCTGACTTACCCAAGGGCAAGAAGGCTGTCACCTCTCGGTATATCTTCACAATCAAATATAAGAGCAATGGGGAGATTGAACGCCACAAAGCCCGCCTAGTCGCACGAGGGTTCACGCAAACGTATGGGGAGGACTATCTTGATACGTTTGCTCCGGTGGCTAAGCTTCACACGGTTCGAGTTGTACTCTCTCTCGCCACCAACCTCGACTGGGAACTTTGGCAAATGGACGTGAAGAACGCCTTCTTGCAAGGAGAACTGGAGGATGAAGTGTATATGCGACCACCACCGGGTTTGGAGGATACTATTGGTCCGGGAAAGGTCTTGAAACTCAACAAAGCTATCTATGGCTTGAAGCAGTCACCAAGGGCTTGGTATCACAAGCTTAGCACCACACTCCTTGACAAAGGCTTTCGCAAATCCGAAGCTGACCACACCTTGTTCACCTTACCAAGCGCCAAAGGTATAGTAGTCATTCTAGTGTATGTTGATGATATCATCATCACTGGAAGTGACTCGGTAGGTATTCAAGACTCTAAAACATTCTTGAAATCAGTTTTTGATATTAAAGATCTTGGAGAGTTGAAATACTTTCTTGGGATAGAAGTTTATAGATCAAATGAAGGGTTATTGTTGTCTCAAAGAAAGTATGCACTAGACTTATTGAGTGAAACAGGAAAACTAGGAGCTAAGGCAGTAACAACGCCCCTAGAAGAGAACTACAAGGATGGAGGACAGGGGGAGCGTGACACCGCTCCATTCGAGGACGTTAGCCTCTACCGGCGGCTAGTCGGTAAGCTCATTTATTTAACTATCACACGGCCTGACATTTGCTTTGCCGTGAACCAGGTAAGCCAGCATATGAAGAACCCCACCGTGCACCATTGGAACATGCTGACACGGATCCTCAAGTACATCAAGGGCTCACCCGGCCAAGGCATATGGATGGGACGCAACAAGAGCACTGAGTTGGTAGGCTACTGCGACGCTGACTATGCCGGAGATCGTGGGGACCGACGCTCAACCACAGGCTATTGCACGTTCCTTGGAGGGAACCTGGTCACATGGAAGAGCAAGAAGCAAAAGGTCGTCTCACTCTCAAGTGCCGAATCCGAGTATAGAGCTATGAGGAAGCTAACGACGGAGCTAATGTGGCTGAAGATGTTACTCAAGGATCTTGGAATAGAATCAACAAAGCCGATCACCATGCACTGTGATAACGAAGCAGCCATTCATATAGCAACCAATTCAGTGTTCCATGAGCGGACCAAGCACATTGAAGTGGATTGCCATAAGGTCCGAGAACAAATCAAGCTTGGAGTTGTCTTACCTTGCCATACCGAAAGCAAAGAACAACTTGCAGACGTCCTGACTAAAGCTGCGAGCCCCCAAGTGTGTGAATACATCCATCCTAAGCTTGGCCTCCTAAACCTCACTCGGCCATGACTTGCTTTGTTTTGGCGCCTACACTCTTTTTCCCTTAAGTATAGTTTTCCCAAGAGGTTTTTCTATACTAAGGTTTTTAATGAGGTGGGTGCCTATGTTGTCAAGCTTGACTAGTTCCCCAAGTCAAGCTTGAGGGGGAGTATGAACCGGCACACACACTTGTCCGTACGACCGTACGGACGTCCGTACGACCAACCAACGGGCCATCCTCAAATAGAAGTCTTCATGAGCCCAATCCACCAAAGAGATCCTCCAACGGTCGCCATTCATCTCGATCCTTCCTTTGTAGCCGTTGGAGCAAGTTGTAAGAGAGAAGAGGAGATCACATGTTAGAATAAGGAGATGTCGCTTTCTCCTCATATTAGTGTGCATAGGATCCTAAGAGAATATCCTATTTGTATATGTCTTTAAATAGTTTGTAAGTATTATACTAATAGAAGTAAGAAAAAGAGTTTAACTCTCTTTCTCCTCTCTACTCTTCTTTACACTCGCATACACTCTACACCTCTCACCCTTGACCGAATTCAAACTCTTTCTCTTTCTCAAATCTTTCTACATTAAATCTTACATGTGGAGAGTTTATAAGCCACTTATATCCATTTTGTCCCAAAACAGGCTAAAACCAAGAAAACATTGCTTAGAAGCTGTAAACAGCTATGTTAGTATTTATGGGGTTAAAATGTGTCTTAATCCAATGCAACTAACTAATTATAAGAGTTTAAGATAGATGTGGAGAGTTTAAAAGCCACTTATACCCATTTTGTCCCAAAATAGGCCAACACCAAGAAAATATTGATCAAGAATAAGCCTACGGCGTCCGTACAGTCCGTACCGTCCGTACGTGCAAGCAATAAGGCCGAGTAAAGCACTAAGGCCGAGTCATCTATGTGTGAGGATAGTGAGGAGGCCTGCTTACCTTCAGCCCATGAGAAGGATCGAGAATCCCTTGTGTAGCCGTTAGGGAGAAAGCGCAAGTGGACAAGAGTGGAAGACTAGGACAAGTCGCTATCACCGATCACCTACCCCCTCTCTCTCCTAATTGTCGATTTCTTTTGTTTCTATTTTAGGTCATGTGGTCGCCCTAGCTGCCTCCCTATTTAAACCTTTGTCATGTGTTGTATTTGAGCTATTCTACCTAATTCTAATCTATTATCACTCTCTTTCATACTATTCGCCACCAACTCTTCTTCTTCATTCTAAACCTCTCAAATCTCTCTAAGTCTTCCGCTTATTTCAACATGGTATCAGAGCTAGGTTGTCGTTCTTGATAACCTATCTCTTCTATTCTTCCATTCTTCATTCTTGTTCACTCGATTCTCAGTCCTATTTCTCTTTATTCTCCGGGTAAAAGCTTTGTCCATCGGTCCATAGCGGTTAAACCATGGAAAACGCCAAACCCATTGTCATGCCGGTTGTTCTCAAAGGAACAAACTACTTGCTGTGGACTAGAACCACAAGAACTGCCCTTGGAGGTCGTGGTCTTTGGAGTCATGTCGAGAGTGACTATGCTCCAAAACAAAACCTCAAAGGAGAAGATGAAGGCGCTTCCGAGGAGGAAGTAGAAGAAGAGAGCGAGAGGAAGGCCAAGTGGTTCCAAGAAGACCAAGTTGTCCTATCTGTTCTCCAAAACTCTCTTGACACACCAATCCTTGAGGCCTACTCATATTGCGAGACGGCCAAGGAGTTGTGGGAGACACTTAAAGGTGTCTATGGCAATATCTCCAACTTGACTCGGGTCTTTGAGGTCAAGAAGGCCATAAATGAGCTTAACCAAGATGATGTGGAGTTCACTAAACATCTTGGCAAGTTTCGAGCTTTATGGTCCGAGCTTGACATGTTGCGGCCGAGTACACTCGATCCGAGTGTGTTGACTGAAAGAAAGGAGCAAGACAAGATCTTTGGTCTCCTTCTTACTTTAAACCCATCCTTCAACGATCTCTTGAAGCACATCCTCAGGGCAGAGAAACTTCCCTCTTTTGAAAACATTTGTTCACAAATCCAAAGAGAGCAAGGTTCTCTTGACTTGTTTAGCGGTAAGGGGGAGCTTGCTACGGCTAATAAAGGAGTGTACAAGCAAGAGGAGAGGAAGGTGTGGATATGCGACCACTGCAAGAGGCGGGGTCACCTGAAAGACAAGTGCTGGGTCCTCCACCCTCATCTCAAACCGGCCAAGTTCAAAGCAAACCTCTCAAAGGAAGCGGTTAGCGACAAGGGAGCCGGGCCGTCAAAGCAAGGAGATGAGGCAGCCATGACCGCAGCCTATGGAGAAGTGGTTAGGAAATCAGACCTTGAGGCGCTCATTCGTTCCATTGCCTCACTCAAGGAGTCTGGTATCTCTTTCTTTACCTCTAAGCCTAGTAAATCCCTTGTCATAGACTCGGGTGCTTCTCACCACATGATTAGTAATCCTAGTCTAATTGACAATATAAAACCGGCTTTAGGAAATGTTATAATTGCAAATGGAGAACAAATACCAGTGAAAGGAATAGGGGACTTGAAACTATTTGATAAAACCACAAAAGCTTTCTTTATGCCTACCTTCACATCTAATCTTCTATCGGTTAAGAGAACCACTAATGATTTGAATTGTTATGCAATCTTTGGTCCTAATAGTGTTCATTTTCAGGATATTGAGACTGGAAAAGTTCTTGGAGAGGGACAAGGGAGTGGAGATCTCTATGTCCTAGAGAAAACCTCGCCAAGTTTATCTACTAAATCTTGTTTTGTTGTTAATTTGGATAGTGTGTGGCATGCTAGATTAGGCCATCCTCATTCTCGTGCCCTTGCTTTAATGTTACCAAGTGTTTCTTTTGATAGTTCAATGTGTGAGTCTTGTATTCTTGGTAAACATTGCAAATCTATTTTTCCCAAGTCTAAAACTATTTATGAGCATTGTTTTGATTTAGTGCACTCGGATGTGTGGACTTCACCATGCCTTTCTAGAGATAATAACAAATATTTTGTGACTTTTATTGATGAAAAATCTAAGTACACATGGATTACTTTGTTGCCTTCAAAGGATAGAGTGTTTGATGCTTTTATAAACTTTCAAAATTATGTTACTAATCATTTCAATGCTAAAATTAAGGTACTTAGATCAGACAATGGTGGAGAGTATACAAGTCACAAATTCAGAGAACACCTAGCAAAACACGGCATACTACACCAAACGAGTTGTCCCTATACGCCCCAACAAAATGGTGTGGCCGAGAGGAAGAACCGACATCTAATGGAGGTGGCACGGTCGATGATGTTCCATTCACACGTTACAAGGCGATATTGGGGTGATGCTGTGATGACAGCATGCTACTTGATCAATCGGACACCAACCAAAGTCCTTAATGACCTATCGCCATTTGAGGTATTGAATGGATTTAAACCATCTCTAGAGCACTTACGGGTCTTTGGGTGTGTTTCTTTTGTACTTGTGCCAGGAGAACAGCGGAGTAAGCTCGATCCCAAAAGCATAAGGTGTATGTTCATCGGCTACTCCACTACTCAAAAGGGATACAAGTGTTTTGACCCAAAGACAAGCCGGCTGTATGTATCAAGAGATGTTCGGTTCTTGGAAAATGTGGGTTATTTTGATAACAAAGACTGGAACAGCTTGAAGGATCTTTCATCATCACCAAATGATAGAGCCTCCAGCCTTAAGTTTCTCCTTGACCATCTCGGAAATCCGCCTACGGCCACAGCCCTTCCTCAGCCAGAACCCAACCCGAGCTCCATTGACCATACGCTCGAGCCGGAAGGTGTTATGCCCGAGATAATATCCCCGGACCATGAGATGCCCAAGCCAAACCAGAGCATGACCGAGGCACATGAGATGCCCGAGCCAAACTCAAGCCTGACCGAGACACGACCTGATGCTGAACCGGTCATCGAAGATGTCACTCAGTCCAGCCAATCAGTGCCGCCAGCTCAACCAGCTCCACGACGAAGCACGCGTGTCCGGTCTCACCCCTCTACATGGAAAGATAAGAGGGTCTACTACAACAGTCAAGCCGTCGCACATCCTATCCAAGCCGTATGTTCGCTCGAGCTGCTTCCGACCGAGCACCAAGCCTTCTTCGGCCAAGTTGATGAACACTGGGTTCCCCAAACGTACGAGGAGGCCAAAGAACATAAGGTATGGGTAGATGCTGTGGAGGATGAAGCTGGTGCAATGATCAGAAATCACACATGGGATGAGGCTGACCTCCCCAAAGGGAAGAAGGCCGTAAGTTCAAAGTGGGTATTCACCATCAAGTTCTTGAGCACGGGAGAGATTGAAAGGCATAAGGCACGACTGGTGGCCCGAGGGTTCACTCAAACCTATGGAGATGACTACACGGCAACGTTTGCTCCCGTGGCCAAATTGCATACCGTGCGAGTAGTGCTATCGGTGGCCGTGAACCTTTCTTGGGACTTATGGCAAATGGATGTGAAGAACGCGTTCCTCCAAGGCGAGCTAGATGAAGAAGTGTACATGACTCCTCCGCCTGGCCTTGAGGACATTGTTGCTCCCGGGAAGGTCTTACGGTTACGCAAGGCCATCTATGGCCTCAAACAGTCACCACGCGCCTGGTACCATAAGCTCAGCTCCACTCTTAAGGCGAATGGCTTTAGACGATCGGAGGCTGACCACACTCTTTTCACTCTCAAGACATCACTTGGCCTGGTTGTGGTGCTGGTTTATGTCGATGACATCATCGTGACTGGCGATGACAAGGCCGGCATTGTTGCCATTAAAGACTCTCTCAAGTCTGCCTTTGACATTAAGGACCTCGGAGAGCTCAAATACTTCCTCGGCATCGAAATCTGCCGTTCCCCGGAGGGTATCTTCCTCTCACAACGCAAGTATGCTCTTGACTTGCTTGCTGAGACAGGCAAACTTGGTACGGTTCCAGCTACTACACCACTGGATGAAGATTACCAGCTCAAGCGAAAGGGGGAGAGCATTCGGGCGAAGGAAGGCAAACCACGCGAACCATTGGACGAGCCGTTCCCGGACGTCACACGCTACCGACGGCTTGTAGGTAAGTTGATCTATTTAACTATCACACGACCTGATATCTCTTATGCTGTGAATCAGGTGAGTCAGCACATGCAAGCTCCAAGCAAGTATCAATGGAGTCAAGTGGAGAGGATTTTGAGCTATCTCAAGGGCAGCCCTGGTCAAGGCATTTGGATGGGTAAAAACGGCAACACTGAGATCGTGGGTTATTGTGATGCGGACTATAATGGAGACACATTGGATAGGCGGTCAACTACTGGATATTGCACCTTTGTTGGAGGAAACCTAGTTACATGGAGGTCTAAGAAGCAAAAGGTGGTGTCATGTTCAAGTGCCGAGGCTGAGTACCGAGCTATGAGGAAGCTAACTAATGAGATGACATGGTTGAAAGGTCTACTTAAGGATCTCGGCATTGAAACAAGACAGCCGATGACAATGCATTGTGACAATGAGGCAGCGATCCACATAGCCACTAACTCAGTCTTCCATGAACGGACCAAGCACATTGAGAGCGACTGCCACAAGGTTAGGGAGAGGATCGAAGAGGGAGCGGTTCTACCATGCCACACAAGGAGTCAAGACCAGCTAGCCGACATCTTCACCAAATCTGCAAGTCCCAAGGTTTGTGATTATATTCATAGCAAACTTGGACTTGTAGACATCACACGGCCGTGATCAACTTTCCTAATCCGTGGACAGCACACTCTTTTTCCCTTGGCTTAGTTTTGTCCCATGAGGTTTTCTAAGTCAAGGTTTTTAATGAGGTGCTGCTTCACGGGTTCCAAGCTTAGCCATTTCATCAGGCTAAGCTTGAGGGGGAGTATTGATCAAGAATAAGCCTACGGCGTCCGTACAGTCCGTACCGTCCGTACGTGCAAGCAATAAGGCCGAGTAAAGCACTAAGGCCGAGTCATCTATGTGTGAGGATAGTGAGGAGGCCTGCTTACCTTCAGCCCATGAGAAGGATCGAGAATCCCTTGTGTAGCCGTTAGGGAGAAAGCGCAAGTGGACAAGAGTGGAAGACTAGGACAAGTCGCTATCACCGATCACCTACCCCCTCTCTCTCCTAATTGTCGATTTCTTTTGTTTCTATTTTAGGTCATGTGGTCGCCCTAGCTGCCTCCCTATTTAAACCTTTGTCATGTGTTGTATTTGAGCTATTCTACCTAATTCTAATCTATTATCACTCTCTTTCATACTATTCGCCACCAACTCTTCTTCTTCATTCTAAACCTCTCAAATCTCTCTAAGTCTTCCGCTTATTTCAACAGAAAACATTGCTTAGAAGCTGTAAACAGCTATGTTAGTGTTTATGGGGTTAGAATGTGTCTTAATCCAATGCAACTAACTAATTATAAGACTTTGAGATAGATGTGGAGAGTTTAAAAGCCACTTATACCTATTTTGTCCCAAAACAGGCTAAAACCAAGAAAACATTGCTTAGAAGCACTAAACAGCTATGTTAGTGTTTATGGGGTTAAAATGTGTCTTAATCTAATGCAACTAACTAAGTATATGAGTTTGAGATGAATGTGGAGAGTTTAAAAGCCACTTATACCCATTTTGTCCCAAAACAGGCTAACACCAAGAAAACATTGCTTAGAAGCTGTAAACAGCTATGTTAGTGTTTATGGGGTTAAAATGTGTCTTAATCCAATGCAACTAACTAATTATAAGAGTTTGAGATAGATGTGGAGAGTTTAAAAGCCACTTATTCCCATTTTGTCCCAATAGAGGCTAAAACCAAGAAAACATTGCTTAGTAGCTGTAAACAGCTATGTTAGTGTTTATGGGGTTAAAATGTGTATTAATCCAATGCAACTAACTAAGTATAAGAGTTTGAGATAGATGTGGAGAGTTTAAAAGCCACTTATACCCATTTTGTCCCAAAACAGGCTAAAACCAAGAAAACATTGCTTAGAAGCTGTAAACAGCTATGTTAGTGTTTACGGGGTTAAAATGTGTCTTAATCCAATGCAACTAACTAATTATAAGAGTTTAAGATAGATGTGGAGAGGTTAAAAGCCACTTATATCCTTTTTGTCCCAAAACAGGCTAAAACCAAGAAAACATTGCTTAGAAGTTGTAAACAGCTATGTATTAGAATATAAGGAAGAGAAGAGAGGAGAGGCCGGTAAGGCCGAGCCATAGAAGAAGAAGAGAAGTGGCCGGTAAGGCCGTGTGCACCAAGAGGAGTGGCCGTAAGGCCATGAGTGGTGTGTGAGCGGCCAGTTAGGCCGTGAACACAATAAGAGAAGCCATGTGGGCTGTGTGAGCAAGGAAAGAGGTTAATAAGGCCATAAGTGCAATGAGAAGAGCAAAGGCCTTATAAGAAGAAGAAGCCCAAGAGAAAGTCTCACAAAGGAAAGAAGGAAGGAATAAGGCCGAGTATGAGTGATGAGAAGAAGGAAGACTCGGCCCACCATGTGATCAAGAAGCTGCCAAAGGGAAGAAGATGCCAAAGGAAGAAGGAAGGAAGTCGCTTTCAAGGAAGAAGGCTCCAACGGTCAAAAGGAAGGGAAGAAGAGAAGAATCACGTGTGCAAAGAAGGGAAGGATGTCACTATCACCTTCACCTCCCTCTCTCTAACGGTCATAAGCATTGTATTCCCTATATTAAGTTGTAATTCACTTCAATGTAAGATATCACATTCTATTCAATAACAAAAGAGAAACCGTTTCCCATCTTCTCCTCTCTACACAAGTGTTTATGTTCTTATTTGCAATGTAGAGAGCTTAGGGATTTCGGTTAGAGGCTGCCCTTAAGGCAGCCTATTCTCTTTCTAAATCCACCTAAACTCTTCTTTATTTACTCTCTTTACTAAGCCTAGATTACTGATTCTAATCCTCCTTCTCCTAAGTACACAAACTATAAGTGTTGTGATACTAGAAGGGGATAGTCTCAAACTAGTGCTTCTCCTTGATAGGATCCGCTTACTCACTAGTATTTGGGTTCTATCTAGCTGTTCTATGGGGAGTTCATCACAAGTTGATGTTCTCTCCTCCCCCTTGAGAATGAGTTAGTTTGTTGTGGGTAAAGGGGGATTCATTCACCAAGTGTTTGTCTACCCTCTCTTGTGAGCTTTGTCTCATAAATCCTAACATGGTATCAGAGCAGGTTCTGCTCTTGGTGATTCAAACTCGTTCTCAATTCAATTCATCTTTGGATTCGCTAAGTTAAAGTTTTTAAATTTCGCTTAAGTGTTAATTCGCTTAGCTTAGTTCTTTAAAGCTTTAATTTTGGCTTTTGTCGTTAAATCGATTCTCTAAACAGCTCAATGTTGAGTAAGCTTGGTCTCTTGTCTTGTTAGAATTTGTAGACCAAGTGAGTGAAGAGAAATCGAGTTTAAAAGCCCCATCCTTAAGCTTTACCGATTTGGTAATAGCTTTGTTTAATTTGGGATGGTGGGGAAGTGATGAACCATTGAGCAACTTGTTTTGTTCATGGTGAGGATTCACGGTTCTTGTGTGCTTGTATGAGCCACGAAATTCTTAGGATTTTCTTAGGATTCTCTTAGGATTTAGTTAATTTTCCTTTAAAGGTTTAATTTTGCTTTAGTTAATTTTCCTTTAAAGGTTTAGTTGCTAAATCGCTTCTTCTTCATCTCAATGTTGAGAAAGCTTTGTTTCTGGCCATATGGTGTGTCCAAATTCGAGCTTGAGGAAGAGAGAGACTTTATTTTAGCATGTATGGCCCGCTTGGTCAAATAGATTCAAGGTGGTCCAAGATGCATTCTTTTAACCAATGGACAAAAGGTTGTTCCAAAGGTGGTTCTTCTTTTATTTTGATTTTTGACCATGGAAAGCATCTTCTATATGCTAATTCGTGGTTCTTGAAGGCTTTTAATCTTGGAGAACACTTTGTTTAAGTGATGCTACCATGAGATATGCCTAAACCTTTGGAGAAACTAATTTTCCATAAGGTCCATGTGTTTCAGCCATTAAAGCACCAAAAGAGATTGTCTTCTTGGTTGTTCTTGGCTGTCAAAGCTTCTGCAAACTCAAGAAAACAGAGTCTAACTCTGTCCATAGGAACTCTTGAGCTCTATTCTACTCTCCATTCACCTTATACTATCGCCCATATTCTCTCTTATACTCTCTTATACTTTATTCTCTTGGTTACTTATACTTGGTTACTAATTCTCTATTTATACTCTTATTAATTCTCTAAATTCTCTATTTATTTTCAGTCTATACTCTATACTCTAATCTCTCACAATCTCTTGTTTAGAAACTGTCCCATTGAGTTTTGGTTTCAGTTTCAACCTTGAAGATATGTGGAGCTCGCTGGCTATCTCTAGAAGAAGTGGCGAGGTTGAAGGCTACAAGATAGCCATGAGGAGAGCGCAGCACAATGCCTGGAGTTAGAACCAAGGGCCACCAAGTCTTTGTTAAGCTGGTGGAATGTGATGAATCAGTCCAAGAGCATGTGTGTTAGTGCCAAGTTGTTGATCGGATGTGCACAATGGTCTTTAAGAAAGGTGATGCACAAGGTTTCAACTGTTGATCGGATGTGCACAAGAACGGTGATGCACAAGGTTTCAACTGAGGTGATGAGGTTTCAGCCCATCATCAAGTAAAGGTTACGGGGGAGATCAACTATCAAGTGACTTCAGACCGTACCTCACAGATTCTGCTCGGCCACAAGCAAAAGTTTTTACTTAAAGCTCAGCCGAAGCGTCTCAAAGATCGACTCGGACGAAACCCTTCCACTGCAATTCAGCTTCCGCGTTCTTCAACAAAGTTCGAGACCATGGAGTCATCTTGCCAGTGGAAGTGGAATCATACCAATCCGAGCAGCCGTTCAAAAGTTATGTCCGATTCAGTGGGCATATGTCAGTCTGACGATAAAACTGGCCGGGTTTAAAAACCATGGTTAGAGAAGCGGTCTCAAGGAGGAATTCCAAACCACATCAGTGATCAACTCTCTCCTTCCTATCCATCAAAACACCATAAAGGCTGTGCTCTAAACTCTACTCTATTTAAATTTCTTAAATTCATTACCTTAGCTTCATTACTAGTCTTTACTCTTTAATATGTTCTCTTAAATTGTCACACTTTTAGAAATTTTCTTTGATATTCCTCATAGCAAACACTTATTCTTTTCTTCTTTATCACTTGTTTAAGGGTAAAGGAGACTATGAGAGCCTCAAAGGAATTCTAAAGGAACAAGGATGGAGATCATAAGGAATGTGCTAAAGGCAAGGTGGGCTAAGGAGTAGGAGCAGTTCAAATTATGAAGAGAAGGAAGCAAGTTCTTTCCAAACCAAGGTCAAGGGACATCATGGATAGTGAAGTCTATACTCTTTTTCCCTTAACAAAGTTTTATCCCAAGAGGTTTTCTTTGTTGAGGTTTTTAATGAGGTAGATGACACTAGTCCACCCTTGATCTTTGGTCCTCATGGTGTACCGCCGATCAAGCGTGCGGGGGAGTATTAGAATATAAGGAAGAGAAGAGAGGAGAGGCCGGTAAGGCCGAGCCATAGAAGAAGAAGAGAAGTGGCCGGTAAGGCCGTGTGCACCAAGAGGAGTGGCCGTAAGGCCATGAGTGGTGTGTGAGCGGCCAGTTAGGCCGTGAACACAATAAGAGAAGCCATGTGGGCTGTGTGAGCAAGGAAAGAGGTTAATAAGGCCATAAGTGCAATGAGAAGAGCAAAGGCCTTATAAGAAGAAGAAGCCCAAGAGAAAGTCTCACAAAGGAAAGAAGGAAGGAATAAGGCCGAGTATGAGTGATGAGAAGAAGGAAGACTCGGCCCACCATGTGATCAAGAAGCTGCCAAAGGGAAGAAGATGCCAAAGGAAGAAGGAAGGAAGTCGCTTTCAAGGAAGAAGGCTCCAACGGTCAAAAGGAAGGGAAGAAGAGAAGAATCACGTGTGCAAAGAAGGGAAGGATGTCACTATCACCTTCACCTCCCTCTCTCTAACGGTCATAAGCATTGTATTCCCTATATTAAGTTGTAATTCACTTCAATGTAAGATATCACATTCTATTCAATAACAAAAGAGAAACCGTTTCCCATCTTCTCCTCTCTACACAAGTGTTTATGTTCTTATTTGCAATGTAGAGAGCTTAGGGATTTCGGTTAGAGGCTGCCCTTAAGGCAGCCTATTCTCTTTCTAAATCCACCTAAACTCTTCTTTATTTACTCTCTTTACTAAGCCTAGATTACTGATTCTAATCCTCCTTCTCCTAAGTACACAAACTATAAGTGTTGTGATACTAGAAGGGGATAGTCTCAAACTAGTGCTTCTCCTTGATAGGATCCGCTTACTCACTAGTATTTGGGTTCTATCTAGCTGTTCTATGGGGAGTTCATCACAAGTTGATGTTCTCTCCTCCCCCTTGAGAATGAGTTAGTTTGTTGTGGGTAAAGGGGGATTCATTCACCAAGTGTTTGTCTACCCTCTCTTGTGAGCTTTGTCTCATAAATCCTAACACTATGTTAGTGTTTATAAGGTTAAAATGTGTCTTAATCCAATGCAACTAACTAATTATAAGACTTTGAGATAGATGTGGAGAGTTGATAAGCCACTTATATCCATTTTGTCCCAAAACAGGCTAAAACAAAGAAAACATTGCTTAGAAGCTGTAAATAGCTATGTTAGTGTTACTGGGGTTAAAATGTGTCTTAATCCAATGCAGACTAGTTATAAGAGTTTGAGATAGATGTGGAGAATTTAAAAGCCACTTATACCCATTTTGTCCCAAAACAGGCTAACACCAAGAAAACATTGCTTAGAAGCTGTAAACAGCTATGTTAGTGTTTATGGGGTTAAAATGTGTCTTTATCCAATGCAACTAACTAATTCTAAGACTTTGCGACAGATGTGGAGAGTTTAAAAGCCTCTTATACCTATTTTGTCCCAAAACAGGCTAAAACCAAGAAAATATTGCTTAGAAGCACTAAACAGCTATGTTAGTGTTTATGGGGTTAAAATGTGTCTTAATCCAATGCAACTAACTAATTATAAGACTTTGAGATAGATGTGGAGAGTTTATAACCCACTGATATCCATTTTGTCCCAAAACAGGCTAAAACCAAGAAAACATTGCTTAGAAGCTGTAAACAGCTATGTTAGTGTTTATGGGGTTAAAATGTGTCTTAATCCAATGCAACTTACTAATTATAAGAGTTTGAGATAGATGTGGAGAGTTTAAAAGCCACTTATACCCATTTTGTCCCAAAACAGGCTAAAACCAAGAAAACATTTCTTAGAAGCTGTAAACAGTTATGTTAGTGTTTCTGGGGTTAA
The DNA here is from genome assembly GCF_030686135.1 of Camelina sativa. Classification (NCBI taxonomy): domain Eukaryota; kingdom Viridiplantae; phylum Streptophyta; class Magnoliopsida; order Brassicales; family Brassicaceae; genus Camelina; species Camelina sativa. Next base: position 13,432,782 of record NC_141888.1, read on the forward strand.
AATGTGTCTTAATCCAATGCAACTAACTAATTATAAGAGTTTGAGATAGATGTGGAGAGTTTAAAAGCCACTTATACCCATTTTGTCCCAAAACAGGCTAACAGCAAGAAAAGATTGCTTAGTAGCTGTAAACAGCTATGTTAGTGTTTATGGGGTTAAAATGTGTCTTAATCCAATGCAACTACCTAAGCATAAGAGTTTGAGATGAATGTGGAGAGTTTAAAAGCCACTTATACCCATTTTGTCCCAAAACAGGCTAACACCAAGAAAACATTGCTTAGAAGCTGTAAACAGCTATGTTAGTGTTTATGGGGTTAAAATGTGTCTTAATCCAAAGCAAGTAACTAAGTATAAGAGTTTGAGATAGATGTGGAGAGTTTAAAAGCCACTTATACCCATTTTGTCCCAAAACAGGCTAAAACCAAGAAAACATTGCTTAGAAGCTGTAAACAGCTATGTTAGTGTTTACGGGGTTAAAATGTGTCTTAATCCAATGCAACTAACTAATTATAAGAGTTTAAGATAGATGTGGAGAGGTTAAAAGCCACTTATATCCTTTTTGTCCCAAAACAGGCTAAAACCAAGAAAACATTGCTTAGAAGTTGTAAACAGCTATGTTAGTGTTTATAAGGTTAAAATGTGTCTTAATCCAATGCAACTAACTAATTATAAGACTTTGAGATAGATGTGGAGAGTTGATAAGCCACTTATATCCATTTTGTCCCAAAACAGGCTAAAACAAAGAAAACATTGCTTAGAAGCTGTAAATAGCTATGTTAGTGTTACTGGGGTTAAAATGTGTCTTAATCCAATGCAGACTAGTTATAAGAGTTTGAGATAGATGTGGAGAATTTAAAAGCCACTTATACCCATTTTGTCCCAAAACAGGCTAACACCAAGAAAACATTGCTTAGAAGCTGTAAACAGCTATGTTAGTGTTTATGGGGTTAAAATGTGTCTTTATCCAATGCAACTAACTAATTCTAAGACTTTGCGACAGATGTGGAGAGTTTAAAAGCCTCTTATACCTATTTTGTCCCAAAACAGGCTAAAACCAAGAAAATATTGCTTAGTATTAGTATATATGAAGGAGAAGAGAGAGTGAGGCCGGTGAGGCCGAGCTGCACAAGGAAGAAGAGAGTGGCCGGTAAGGCTGCTAGTACAAGAAGTGTGGCCGGTAAGGCCATGAGTGGTGTGGGAGCGGCCAGTAAGGCCGTGAGCACAATAAGAGTGGCCAATAATGCCATGTGGGCCGTGAGAACAATGAGAGTGGTCAGCAAGGCCATAAGAGCAATGTGAGAAGAATTGTGAAGTAAAGGCCTTATAAGAAGAAGAGGCCCAAGAAGAAGTTAAATGTCTCACAAAGGGAAAAGAAGGGAAGGAAGGAAGCATGTGAGACCTTGGTTGGTGAAGAATGAGACAACCAAGGGAAGGAGCTGTCCCTTTCACCATACACCCACTTGTGCACCAACGGCTATATGTCACTCTCACCTCTCATTTATCTCAAACGGCCATATACATTTGTTCTCCTATATTAAGCATTGTAATCTCTCATTTTGTAACACATCATAACATTATTCAATAGAAGAGAAACCGATTTCCTCTCTATACTTGTGTTCTTGTTTCATATTAACAATGTAGAGAGTTTAGGATTAGCGGTTAGAGGCTGCCCTTAAGGCAGCCTATTCTCTTCTCAAATCCACCTAAACTCTTCTTATTTACTGCTTTACTTAGCCTAGATTACTGATTCTTAATCCTCCTTCTCCTAAGTACACAAACTCTAAGTGTTGTGATACTAGAAGAGGATAAGTCTCAAACTAGTGCTTCTCCTAGTTAGGATCCGCTTACTCTCTAGTATTTGGGTTCTATCTAGCTTGTTTATGGGGAGTTCATCACAAGTTGATGTTCTCTCCTCCCCCTTGAGAATGAGTTAGTTTGTTGTGGGTAAAGGGGGATTCATTCACCAAGTGTTTGTCTACCCTCTCTTGTGAGCTTTGTCTCATAAATCCCAACATGGTATCAGAGCAGGCTCTGTTCTTGGTGACTCAAACTCGTTCTCAAGTTGGTTCTCTTAGGAGTTAGCTTAATTAAAGTTTTAATCCTAGCCTAGGTGTTAAATCGCTTAGCTTAGTTTCTTTAAAACTTTAATTTTGCTTTTGTTGTTAAATCGATTCTCTAGCAGCTCAATGTTGAGTAAGCTTGGTCTTGGGTCTTTGTAGAGTTCATAGACCAAGTGTGTGAAAGAAATTGATTTTAAAACCTCATCCTTAGGCTTCACCGATTGGGTAAAAGCTTGGGTTTAAATTGAGGTGGTGATGAACCAAGGAGCAAATTGTTCTTGTTCTTGGTAAGGATTCACGTGTTTTTAGGCTTGTATAGAGCCACGAAATCCTTAGGATTTTTCCTAGGATTCTCTTAAGATTTAGTTAATTTTCCTTTAAAGGTTTAATTTTGCTTTTGTTAAATTTCCTTTAAAGTTTAATTACTAAATCACTTCTTCTTCTTCTCAAGGTTGAGAAAGCTTTGTTTCTGGTCATATGGTGTGTCCAGGTTCGAGTTTGAGGAAGAGAGAGACTATTTTAGCATGTAGAGCCCGCTTGGTCAAATAGATTCAAGTTGGTCCAAGATGCATTCTTTTAACCGTTGGACAATAGGCTGTTCCAAAGGCTTTTGTTGTTTCTTCTTTGCTTGGGACCACGAAAAACATCTTCTATATGTTATCTTCGTGGATCTAAAGCCTTAATCTCTTGAAGAACACTTGTTTAAGTGATTCTACAAGGAGTTTTGTTGTTAAACCTTTGGAGAAACTAATTTTCCATAAGGTCCATTGTGTTTCAGCCATTAAAGCACCAAAAGAGATTGTCTTCTTGGATGTTCTTGGCTGTCAAAGCTTCTTTCAACTCAAGAAAACAGAGTTAAACTCTGTCCATAAGAACTCTTGAGCAGATTCTCTATTCTACTCTCCATTCATCTTATACTACCGCCAATACTCTCCCTTATACTCTCACTTTCTATTCTCCATATATACTCTTATTAATTCTCTAAATTCTCTATTTAATTTCAGTAATATTCTCTATACTCTAATCTCTAACAATCTCTTGTTTAGAATCTGTTCCATTGATTTTTGGTTTCAGTTTCAGCATTGAAGATTGTGTGGAGCTCGCTCACTATCTCAAGGAGAAGAAGTGGCGAGGTTGAAGGCTACAAGATAGCCATGTAAGAGCGCAGCACAATGCCTGGAGTTAGAACCAAGGGCCACCAAGTCTTTGTTAAGCTGGTGGAAGGTGATGAATCAGTCCAAGAGCATGTGTGTTAGTGCCAAGTTGTTGATCGGATGTGCACAATGGTCTTTAGGAAAGGTGATGCACAAGGTTTCAACTGTTGATTGGATGTGCACAAGAACGGTGATGCACAAGGCTTCAACTGAGGTGATGAGGTTTCAGCCCATCATCAAGTAAAGGTTACGGGGGAGATCAAGTGACTTCAGACCGTACCTCACAGATTCTGCTCGGCCACAAGCAAAAGTCTTTACTTAAAGCTCAGCCGAAGCGTCTCAAAGATCGACTCGGACGAAACCCTTCCACTGCGATTCGGCTTCCGCGTTCTTCATTAAAGTTCGAGACCACAGAGTCATCTTGCCAGTGGAAGTGGAATCATACCAATCCGAGCAGCCGTTCGAAAGTTATGTCCGATTCAGTGGGCATGTGTCAGTCTGACAAATAAAACTGACCGGGTTTAAAACCATGGTTAGAGGAGCGGTCTCAAGGAGGAATTCCAAACCGCAACAGTGATCAACTCTCTCCCTCCTATCCATCAAAACACCATAAAGGCTGTGCTCTAAACTCTTCTCTATTTTAATTCATAAATTCATTACCTTAGCTTCATTACTAGTCTTTAGTCTTTAATATGATTCTCCTTAAATTGTCACACTTTTAGAAATTTTCTTTGATATTCCTCATAGCAAACACTTATTCTTTTCTTCTTTATCACTTGTTTAAGGGTAAAGGAGACTATGAGAGCCTCAAAGGAATTCTAAAGGAACAAGGATGGAGATCATAAGGAATGTGCTAAAGGCAAGGAGGGCTAAGGAAGTGTAGCGGTTCAAAGGCTTAAAGAGAAGAGAGCTGGTTCTTGACAAACCAAGATCATTGCGACATCAAGGAACGTGGAGACTACACTCTTTTTACTTAACAAAGTTTTCTCCCAAGTGGTTTTCTTTGTTAAGGTTTTTAATGAGGTAGTCCTCACGTGTCCACGCTTGATCTTTGGTCCCCATGGTGCCCTGCAGATCAAACGTGCGGGGGAGTATTAGTATATATGAAGGAGAAGAGAGAGTGAGGCCGGTGAGGCCGAGCTGCACAAGGAAGAAGAGAGTGGCCGGTAAGGCTGTTAGTACAAGAAGTGTGGCCGGTAAGGCCATGAGTGGTGTGGGAGCGGCCAGTAAGGCCGTGAGCACAATAAGAGTGGCCAATAAGGCCATGTGGGCCGTGAGAACAATGAGAGTGGTCAGCAAGGCCATAAGAGCAATGTGAGAAGAATTGTGAAGTAAAGGCCTTATAAGAAGAAGAGGCCCAAGAAGAAGTTAAATGTCTCACAAAGGGAAAAGAAGGGAAGGAAGGAAGCATGTGAGACCTTGGTTGGTGAAGAATGAGACAACCAAGGGAAGGAGCTGTCCCTTTCACCATACACCCACTTGTGCACCAACGGCTATATGTCACTCTCACCTCTCATTTATCTCAAACGGCCATATACATTTGTTCTCCTATATTAAGCATTGTAATCTCTCATTTTGTAACACATCATAACATTATTCAATAGAAGAGAAACCGATTTCCTCTCTATACTTGTGTTCTTGTTTCATATTAACAATGTAGAGAGTTTAGGATTAGCGGTTAGAGGCTGCCCTTAAGGCAGCCTATTCTCTTCTCAAATCCACCTAAACTCTTCTTATTTACTGCTTTACTTAGCCTAGATTACTGATTCTTAATCCTCCTTCTCCTAAGTACACAAACTCTAAGTGTTGTGATACTAGAAGAGGATAAGTCTCAAACTAGTGCTTCTCCTAGTTAGGATCCGCTTACTCTCTAGTATTTGGGTTCTATCTAGCTTGTTTATGGGGAGTTCATCACAAGTTGATGTTCTCTCCTCCCCCTTGAGAATGAGTTAGTTTGTTGTGGGTAAAGGGGGATTCATTCACCAAGTGTTTGTCTACCCTCTCTTGTGAGCTTTGTCTCATAAATCCCAACACTTAGAAGCACTAAACAGCTATGTTAGTGTTTATGGGGTTAAAATGTGTCTTAATCCAATGCAACTAACTAATTATAAGACTTTGAGATAGATGTGGAGAGTTTATAACCCACTGATATCCATTTTGTCCCAAAACAGGCTAAAACCAAGAAAACATTGCTTAGAAGCTGTAAACAGCTATGTTAGTGTTTATGGGGTTAAAATGTGTCTTAATCCAATGCAACTTACTAATTATAAGAGTTTGAGATAGATGTGGAGAGTTTAAAAGCCACTTATACCCATTTTGTCCCAAAACAGGCTAAAACCAAGAAAACATTTCTTAGAAGCTGTAAACAGTTATGTTAGTGTTTCTGGGGTTAAAATGTGTCTTAATCCAATGCAACTAACTAATTATAAGAGTTTGAGATAGATGTGGAGAGTTTAAAAGCCACTTATACCCATTTTGTCCCAAAACAGGCTAACAGCAAGAAAAGATTGCTTAGTAGCTGTAAACAGCTATGTTAGTGTTTATGGGGTTAAAATGTGTCTTAATCCAATGCAACTACCTAAGCATAAGAGTTTGAGATGAATGTGGAGAGTTTAAAAGCCACTTATACCCATTTTGTCCCAAAACAGGCTAACACCAAGAAAACATTGCTTAGAAGCTGTAAACAGCTATGTTAGTGTTTATGGGGTTAAAATGTGTCTTAATCCAAAGCAAGTAACTAAGTATAAGAGTTTGAGATAGATGTGGAGAGTTTAAAAGCCACTTATACCCATTTTGTCCCAAAACAGGCTAAAACCAAGAAAATATTGCTTAGAAGCACTAAACAGCTATGTTAGTGTTTATGGGGTTAAAATGTGTCTTAATTCAATGCAACTAACTAATTATAAGACTTTGAGATAGATGTGGAGAGTTTATAACCCACTTATATCCATTTTGTCCCAAAACAGGCTAAAACCAAGAAAACATTGCTTAGAAGCTGTAAACAGCTATGTTAGTGTTTATGGGGTTAAAATGTGTCTTAATCCAATGCAACTAACTAATTATAAGAGTTTGAGATAGATGTGGAGAGTTTAAAAGCCACTTATACCCATTTTGTCCCAAAACAGGCTAAAACCAAGAAAACATTTCTTAGAAGCTGTAAACAGCTATGTTAGTGTTTCTGGGGTTAAAATGTGTCTTAATCCAATGCAACTAACTAATTATAAGAGTTTGAGATAGATGTGGAGAGTTTAAAAGCCTTTTATACCCATTTTGTCCCAAAACAGGCTAACAGCAAGAAAAGATTGCTTAGTAGCTGTAAACAGCTATGTTAGTGTTTATGGGGTTAAAATGTGTCTTAATCCAATGCAACTAACTAAGTATAAGAGTTTGAGATGAATGTGGAGAGTTTAAAAGCCACTTATACCCATTTTGTCCCAAAACAGGCTAAGACCAAGAAAACATTGCTTAGAAGCTGTAAACAGCTATGTTAGTGTTTATGGGGTTAAAATGTGTCTTAATCCAATGTAACTAACTAATTATAAGAGTTTAAGATAGATGTGGAGAGTTTAAAAGCCACTTATACCCTTTTTGTCCCAAAACAGGCTAAAACCAAGAAAACATTGCTTAGAAGCTGAAAACAGCTATGTTAGTGTTTATGGGGTTAAAATGTGTCTTAATCCAATGCAACTAACTAATTATAAGACTTTAAGATAGATGTGGAGAGTTGATAAGCCACTTATATCCATTTTGTCCCAAAACAGGCTAAACCAAGAAAACATTGCTTAGAAGCTGTAAACAGCTATGTTAGTGTTTCTGGGGTTAAAATGTGTCTTAATCCAATGCAACTATCTAATGATAAGAGTTTGAGATAGATGTGGAGAGTTTAAAAGCCACTTATACCCATTTTGTTCCAAAACAAGCTAACAGCAAGAAAACATTGCTTAGTAGCTGTAAACAGCTATGTTTGTGTTTATGGGGTTAAAATGTGTCTTAATCCAATGCAACTAACTAAGTATAAGAGTTTTAGATAGATGTGGAGAGTTTAAAAGCCACTTATACTCATTTTGCTCCAAAACAGGCTAAAACCAAGAAAACATTGCTTAGAAGCTGTAAACAGCTATGTTAGTGTTTATGGGGTTTAAATGTGTCTTAATCCAATGCAACTAACTAATTATAAGAGTTTAAGATAGATGTGAAGAGTTTAAAAGCCACTTATACCCATTTTGTCCCAAAACAGGCTAAAACGAAGAAAACATTGATTAGAAGCTGTAAACAGCTATGTTAGTGTTTATGGGGTTAAAATGTGTCTTAATCCAATGCAACTAACTAAGTATAAGAGTTTGAGATAGATGTGGAGAGTTTAAAAGCCACTTATACCCATTTTGTCCCAAAACACGCTAAAACCAAGAAAACATTGCTTAGAAGCTGTAAACAGCTATGTTAGTGTTTATGGGGTTAAAATGTGTCTTAATCCAATGCAACTAACTAATTATAAGAGTTTAAGATAGATGTGCAGAGTTTAAAAGCCACTTATACCCATTTTGTCCCAAAACAGGCTAAAACCAAGAAAACATTGATTAGAAGCTGTAAATAGCTATGTTAGGGTTTATGGGGTTAAAATGTGTCTTAATCTAATGCAACTAACTAAGTATATGAGTTTGAGATGAATGTGGAGAGTTTAAAAGCCACTTATACCCATTTTGTCCCAAAACAGGCTAACACCAAGAAAACATTGCTTAGAAGCTGTAAACAGCTATGTTAGTGTTTATAGGGTTAAAATGTGTCTTAATCCAATGCAACTAACTAATTATAAGAGTTTGAGATAGATGTGGAGAGTTTAAAAGCCACTTATTCCCATTTTGTCCCAATAGAGGCTAAAACCAAGAAAACATTGCTTAGTAGCTGTAAACAGCTATGTTAGTGTTTATGGGGTTAAAATGTGTATTTATCCAATGCAACTAACTAAGTATAAGAGTTTGAGATAGATGTGGAGAGTTTAAAAGCCACTTATACCCATTTTGTCCCAAAACAGGCTAAAACCAAGAAAACATTGCTTAGAAGCTGTAAACAGCTATGTTAGTGTTTACGGGGTTAAAATGTGTCTTAATCCAATGCAACTAACTAATTATAAGAGTTTAAGATAGATGTGGAGAGGTTAAAAGCCACTTATATCCTTTTTGTCCCAAAACAGGCTAAAACCAAGAAAACATTGCTTAGAAGTTGTAAACAGCTATGTTAGTGTTTATAAGGTTAAAATGTGTCTTAATCCAATGCAACTAACTAATTATAAGACTTTGAGATAGATGTGGAGAGTTGATAAGCCACTTATATCCATTTTGTCCCAAAACAGGCTAAAACAAAGAAAACATTGCTTAGAAGCTGTAAATAGCTATGTTAGTGTTACTGGGGTTAAAATGTGTCTTAATCCAATGCAGACTAGTTATAAGAGTTTGAGATAGATGTGGAGAATTTAAAAGCCACTTATACCCATTTTGTCCCAAAACAGGCTAACACCAAGAAAACATTGCTTAGAAGCTGTAAACAGCTATGTTAGTGTTTATGGGGTTAAAATGTGTCTTTATCCAATGCAACTAACTAATTCTAAGACTTTGCGACAGATGTGGAGAGTTTAAAAGCCTCTTATACCTATTTTGTCCCAAAACAGGCTAAAACCAAGAAAATATTGCTTAGAAGCACTAAACAGCTATGTTAGTGTTTATGGGGTTAAAATGTGTCTTAATCCAATGCAACTAACTAATTATAAGACTTTGAGATAGATGTGGAGAGTTTATAACCCACTGATATCCATTTTGTCCCAAAACAGGCTAAAACCAAGAAAACATTGCTTAGAAGCTGTAAACAGCTATGTTAGTGTTTATGGGGTTAAAATGTGTCTTAATCCAATGCAACTTACTAATTATAAGAGTTTGAGATAGATGTGGAGAGTTTAAAAGCCACTTATACCCATTTTGTCCCAAAACAGGCTAAAACCAAGAAAACATTTCTTAGAAGCTGTAAACAGTTATGTTAGTGTTTCTGGGGTTAAAATGTGTCTTAATCCAATGCAACTAACTAATTATAAGAGTTTGAGATAGATGTGGAGAGTTTAAAAGCCACTTATACCCATTTTGTCCCAAAACAGGCTAACAGCAAGAAAAGATTGCTTAGTAGCTGTAAACAGCTATGTTAGTGTTTATGGGGTTAAAATGTGTCTTAATCCAATGCAACTACCTAAGCATAAGAGTTTGAGATGAATGTGGAGAGTTTAAAAGCCACTTATACCCATTTTGTCCCAAAACAGGCTAACACCAAGAAAACATTGCTTAGAAGCTGTAAACAGCTATGTTAGTGTTTATGGGGTTAAAATGTGTCTTAATTCAATGCAACTAACTAATTATAAGACTTTGAGATAGATGTGGAGAGTTTATAACCCACTTATATCCATTTTGTCCCAAAACAGGCTAAAACCAAGAAAACATTGCTTAGAAGCTGTAAACAGCTATGTTAGTGTTTATGGGGTTAAAATGTGTCTTAATCCAATGCAACTAACTAATTATAAGAGTTTGAGATAGATGTGGAGAGTTTAAAAGCCACTTATACCCATTTTGTCCCAAAACAGGCTAAAACCAAGAAAACATTTCTTAGAAACTGTAAACAGCTATGTTAGTGTTTCTGGGGTTAAAATGTGTCTTAATCCAATGCAACTAACTAATTATAAGAGTTTGAGATAGATGTGGAGAGTTTAAAAGCCTTTTATACCCATTTTGTCCCAAAACAGGCTAACAGCAAGAAAAGATTGCTTAGTAGCTGTAAACAGCTATGTTAGTGTTTATGGGGTTAAAATGTGTCTTAATCCAATGCAACTAACTAAGTATAAGAGTTTGAGATGAATGTGGAGAGTTTAAAAGCCACTTATACCCATTTTGTCCCAAAACAGGCTAACACCAAGAAAACATTGCTTAGAAGCTGTAAACAGCTATGTTAGTGTTTATGGGGTTAAAATGTGTCTTAATCCAATGCAACTAACTAATTATAAGAGTTTAAGATAGATGTGGAGAGTTTAAAAGCCACTTATACCCTTTTTGTCCCAAAACAGGCTAAAACCAAGAAAACATTGCTTAGAAGCTGAAAACAGCTATGTTAGTGTTTATGGGGTTAAAATGTGTCTTAATCCAATGCAACTAACTAATTATAAGACTTTAAGATAGATGTGGAGAGTTGATAAGCCACTTATATCCATTTTGTCCCAAAACAGGCTAAACCAAGAAAACATTGCTTAGAAGCTGTAAACAGCTATGTTAGTGTTTCTGGGGTTAAAATGTGTCTTAATCCAATGCAACTATCTAATGATAAGAGTTTGAGATAGATGTGGAGAGTTTAAAAGCCACTTATACCCATTTTGTTCCAAAACAAGCTAACAGCAAGAAAACATTGCTTAGTAGCTGTAAACAGCTATGTTTGTGTTTATGGGGTTAAAATGTGTCTTAATCCAATGCAACTAACTAAGTATAAGAGTTTTAGATAGATGTGGAGAGTTTAAAAGCCACTTATACTCATTTTGCTCCAAAACAGGCTAAAACCAAGAAAACATTGCTTAGAAGCTGTAAACAGCTATGTTAGTGTTTATGGGGTTTAAATGTGTCTTAATCCAATGCAACTAACTAATTATAAGAGTTTAAGATAGATGTGAAGAGTTTAAAAGCCACTTATACCCATTTTGTCCCAAAACAGGCTAAAACGAAGAAAACATTGATTAGAAGCTGTAAACAGCTATGTTAGTGTTTATGGGGTTAAAATGTGTCTTAATCCAATGCAACTAACTAAGTATAAGAGTTTGAGATAGATGTGGAGAGTTTAAAAGCCACTTATACCCATTTTGTCCCTAAACACGCTAAAACCAAGAAAACATTGCTTAGAAGCTGTAAACAGCTATGTTAGTGTTTATGGGGTTAAAATGTGTCTTAATCCAATGCAACTAACTAATTATAAGAGTTTAAGATAGATGTGCAGAGTTTAAAAGCCACTTATACCCATTTTGTCCCAAAACAGGCTAAAACCAAGAAAACATTGATTAGAAGCTGTAAATAGCTATGTTAGGGTTTATGGGGTTAAAATGTGTCTTAATCCAATGCAACTAACTAATTATAAGAGTTTGAGATAGATGTGGAGAGTTTAAAAGCCACTTATACCCATTTTGTCCCAAAACAGGCTAAAACCAAGAAAATATTGCTTAGAAGCTGTAAACAGCTATGTTAGTGTTTATGGGGTTAAAATGTGTCTTAATCCAATGCAACTAACTAATTATAAGAGTTTGAGATAGATGTGGAGAGTTTAAAAGCCACTTATTCCCATTTTGTCCCAATAGAGGCTAAAACCAAAAAAACATTGCTTAGTAGCTGTAAACAGCTATGTTAGTGTTTATGGGGTTAAAATGTGTATTAATCCAATGCAACTAACTAAGTATAAGAGTTTGAGATAGATGTGGAGAGTTTAAAAGCCACTTATACCCATTTTGTCCCAAAACAGGCTAAAACCAAGAAAACATTGCTTAGAAGCTGTAAACAGCTATGTTAGTGTTTATGGGGTTAAAATGTGTCTAAATCCAATGCAACTAACTAATTATAAGAGTTTAAGATAGATGTGGAGAGTTTAAAAGCCACTTATACCCATTTTGTCCCAAAACAGGCTAAAACAAAGAAAACATTGCTTAGAAGCTGTAAATAGCTATGTTAGTGTTACTGGGGTTAAAATGTGTCTTAATCCAATGCAGACTAGTTATAAGAGTTTGAGATAGATGTGGAGAATTTAAAAGCCACTTATACCCATTTTGTCCCAAAACAGGCTAACACCAAGAAAACATTGCTTAGAAGCTGTAAACAGCTATGTTAGTGTTTATGGGGTTAAAATGTGTCTTTATCCAATGCAACTAACTAATTCTAAGACTTTGCGACAGATGTGGAGAGTTTAAAAGCCTCTTATACCTATTTTGTCCCAAAACAGGCTAAAACCAAGAAAATATTGCTTAGAAGCACTAAACAGCTATGTTAGTGTTTATGGGGTTAAAATGTGTCTTAATCCAATGCAACTAACTAATTATAAGACTTTGAGATAGATGTGGAGAGTTTATAACCCACTGATATCCATTTTGTCCCAAAACAGGCTAAAACCAAGAAAACATTGCTTAGAAGCTGTAAACAGCTATGTTAGTGTTTATGGGGTTAAAATGTGTCTTAATCCAATGCAACTTACTAATTATAAGAGTTTGAGATAGATGTGGAGAGTTTAAAAGCCACTTATACCCATTTTGTCCCAAAACAGGCTAAAACCAAGAAAACATTTCTTAGAAGCTGTAAACAGTTATGTTAGTGTTTCTGGGGTTAAAATGTGTCTTAATCCAATGCAACTAACTAATTATAAGAGTTTGAGATAGATGTGGAGAGTTTAAAAGCCACTTATACCCATTTTGTCCCAAAACAGGCTAACAGCAAGAAAAGATTGCTTAGTAGCTGTAAACAGCTATGTTAGTGTTTATGGGGTTAAAATGTGTCTTAATCCAATGCAACTACCTAAGCATAAGAGTTTGAGATGAATGTGGAGAGTTTAAAAGCCACTTATACCCATTTTGTCCCAAAACAGGCTAACACCAAGAAAACATTGCTTAGAAGCTGTAAACAGCTATGTTAGTGTTTATGGGGTTAAAATGTGTCTTAATTCAATGCAACTAACTAATTATAAGACTTTGAGATAGATGTGGAGAGTTTATAACCCACTTATATCCATTTTGTCCCAAAACAGGCTAAAACCAAGAAAACATTGCTTAGAAGCTGTAAACAGCTATGTTAGTGTTTATGGGGTTAAAATGTGTCTTAATCCAATGCAACTAACTAATTATAAGAGTTTGAGATAGATGTGGAGAGTTTAAAAGCCACTTATACCCATTTTGTCCCAAAACAGGCTAAAACCAAGAAAACATTTCTTAGAAACTGTAAACAGCTATGTTAGTGTTTCTGGGGTTAAAATGTGTCTTAATCCAATGCAACTAACTAATTATAAGAGTTTGAGATAGATGTGGAGAGTTTAAAAGCCTTTTATACCCATTTTGTCCCAAAACAGGCTAACAGCAAGAAAAGATTGCTTAGTAGCTGTAAACAGCTATGTTAGTGTTTATGGGGTTAAAATGTGTCTTAATCCAATGCAACTAACTAAGTATAAGAGTTTGAGATGAATGTGGAGAGTTTAAAAGCCACTTATACCCATTTTGTCCCAAAACAGGCTAACACCAAGAAAACATTGCTTAGAAGCTGTAAACAGCTATGTTAGTGTTTATGGGGTTAAAATGTGTCTTAATCCAATGCAACTAACTAATTATAAGAGTTTAAGATAGATGTGGAGAGTTTAAAAGCCACTTATACCCTTTTTGTCCCAAAACAGGCTAAAACCAAGAAAACATTGCTTAGAAGCTGAAAACAGCTATGTTAGTGTTTATGGGGTTAAAATGTGTCTTAATCCAATGCAACTAACTAATTATAAGACTTTAAGATAGATGTGGAGAGTTGATAAGCCACTTATATCCATTTTGTCCCAAAACAGGCTAAACCAAGAAAACATTGCTTAGAAGCTGTAAACAGCTATGTTAGTGTTTCTGGGGTTAAAATGTGTCTTAATCCAATGCAACTATCTAATGATAAGAGTTTGAGATAGATGTGGAGAGTTTAAAAGCCACTTATACCCATTTTGTTCCAAAACAAGCTAACAGCAAGAAAACATTGCTTAGTAGCTGTAAACAGCTATGTTTGTGTTTATGGGGTTAAAATGTGTCTTAATCCAATGCAACTAACTAAGTATAAGAGTTTTAGATAGATGTGGAGAGTTTAAAAGCCACTTATACTCATTTTGCTCCAAAACAGGCTAAAACCAAGAAAACATTGCTTAGAAGCTGTAAACAGCTATGTTAGTGTTTATGGGGTTTAAATGTGTCTTAATCCAATGCAACTAACTAATTATAAGAGTTTAAGATAGATGTGAAGAGTTTAAAAGCCACTTATACCCATTTTGTCCCAAAACAGGCTAAAACGAAGAAAACATTGATTAGAAGCTGTAAACAGCTATGTTAGTGTTTATGGGGTTAAAATGTGTCTTAATCCAATGCAACTAACTAAGTATAAGAGTTTGAGATAGATGTGGAGAGTTTAAAAGCCACTTATACCCATTTTGTCCCTAAACACGCTAAAACCAAGAAAACATTGCTTAGAAGCTGTAAACAGCTATGTTAGTGTTTATGGGGTTAAAATGTGTCTTAATCCAATGCAACTAACTAATTATAAGAGTTTAAGATAGATGTGCAGAGTTTAAAAGCCACTTATACCCATTTTGTCCCAAAACAGGCTAAAACCAAGAAAACATTGATTAGAAGCTGTAAATAGCTATGTTAGGGTTTATGGGGTTAAAATGTGTCTTAATCCAATGCAACTAACTAATTATAAGAGTTTGAGATAGATGTGGAGAGTTTAAAAGCCACTTATACCCATTTTGTCCCAAAACAGGCTAAAACCAAGAAAATATTGCTTAGAAGCTGTAAACAGCTATGTTAGTGTTTATGGGGTTAAAATGTGTCTTAATCCAATGCAACTAACTAATTATAAGAGTTTGAGATAGATGTGGAGAGTTTAAAAGCCACTTATTCCCATTTTGTCCCAATAGAGGCTAAAACCAAAAAAACATTGCTTAGTAGCTGTAAACAGCTATGTTAGTGTTTATGGGGTTAAAATGTGTATTAATCCAATGCAACTAACTAAGTATAAGAGTTTGAGATAGATGTGGAGAGTTTAAAAGCCACTTATACCCATTTTGTCCCAAAACAGGCTAAAACCAAGAAAACATTGCTTAGAAGCTGTAAACAGCTATGTTAGTGTTTATGGGGTTAAAATGTGTCTAAATCCAATGCAACTAACTAATTATAAGAGTTTAAGATAGATGTGGAGAGTTTAAAAGCCACTTATATCCATTTTGTCCCAAAACAGGCTAAAACCAAGAAAACATTGCTTAGAAGCTGTAAATAGCTATGTTATTGTTTCTGGGGTTAAAATGTGTCTTAATCCAATGCAGACTAGTTATAAGAGTTTGAGATAGATGTGGAGAATTTAAAAGCCACTTATACCCATTTTGTCCCAAAACAGGCTAACACCAAGAAAACATTGCTTAGAAGCTGTAAAAGCCTATGTTAGTGTTTATGGGGTTAAAATGTGTCTTAATCCAATGCAACTAACTAATTCTAAGACTTTGCGACAGATGTGGAGAGTTTAAAAGCCACTTATACCTATTTTGTCCCAAAACAGGCTAAAACCAAGAACATATTGCTTAGAAGCACTAAACAGCTATGTTAGTGTTTATGGGGTTAAAATGTGTCTTAATCCAATGCAACTAACTAATTATAAGACTTTGAGATAGATGTGGAGAGTTTATAACCCACTTATATCCATTTTGTCCCAAAACAGGCTAAAACCAAGAAAACATTGCTTAGAAGCACTAAACAGCTATGTTAGTGTTTATGGGGTTAAAATGTGTCTTAATCCAATGCAACTAACTAATTATAAGACTTTGAGATAGATGTGGAGAGTTTATAAGCCACTTATATCCATTTTGTCCCAAAACAGGCTAAAACCAAGAAAACATTGCTTAGAAGCTGTAAACAGCTATGTTAGTATTTATGGGGTTAAAATGTGTCTTAATCCAATGCAACTAACTAATTATAAGAGTTTGAGATAGATGTGGAGAGTTTAAAAGCCACTTATACCCATTTTGTCCCCAAATAGGCTAACACCAAGAAAACATTGCTTAGAAGCTGTAAACAGCTATGTTAGTGTTTATGGGGTTAAAATGTGTCTTAATCTAATGCAACTAACTAAGTATAAGAGTTTGAGATGAATGTGGAGAGTTTAAAAGCCACTTATACCCATTTTGTCCCAAAACAGGCTAGCACCAAGAAAACATTGCTTAGAAGCTGTAAACAGCTATGTTAGTGTTTATGGGGTTAAAATGTGTCTTAATCCAATGCAACTAACTAATTATAAGAGTTTGAGATAGATGTGGAGAGTTTAAAAGCCACTTATTCCCATTTTGTCCCAATAGAGGCTAAAACCAAGAAAACATTGCTTAGTAGCTGTAAACAGCTATGTTAGTGTTTATGGGGTTAAAATGTGTATTAATCCAATGCAACTAACTAAGTATAAGAGTTTGAGATAGATGTGGAGAGTTTAAAAGCCACTTATACCCATTTTGTCCCAAAACAGGCTAAAACCAAGAAAACATTGCTTAGAAGCTGTAAACAGCTATGTTAGTGTTTACGGGGTTAAAATGTGTCTTAATCCAATGCAACTAACTAATTATAAGAGTTTAAGATAGATGTGGAGAGTTTAAAAGCCACTTATACCCTTTTTGTCCCAAAACAGGCTAAAACCAAGAAAACATTGCTTAGAAGCTGTAAACAGCTATGTTAGTGTTTATAAGGTTAAAATGTGTCTTAATCCAATGCAACTAACTAATTATAAGACTTTGAGATAGATGTGGAGAGTTGATAAGCCACTTATATCCATTTTGTCCCAAAACAGGCTAAAACAAAGAAAACATTGCTTAGAAGCTGTAAATAGCTATGTTAGTGTTTCTGGGGTTAAAATGTGTCTTAATCCAATGCAGACTAGTTATAAGAGTCCGAGATAGATGTGGAGAATTTAAAAGCCACTTATACCCATTTTGTCCCAAAACAGGCTAACACCAAGAAAACATTGCTTAGAAGCTGTAAACAGCTATGTTAGTGTTTATGGGGTTAAAATGTGTCTTTATCCAATGCAACTAACTAATTCTAAGACTTTGCGACAGATGTGGAGAGTTTAAAAGCCACTTATACCTATTTTGTCCCAAAACAGGCTAAAACCAAGAAAATATTGCTTAGAAGCACTAAACAGCTATGTTAGTGTTTATGGGGTTAAAATGTGTCTTAATCCAATGCAACTAACTAATTATAAGACTTTGAGATAGATGTGGAGAGTTTATAACCCACTTATATCCATTTTGTCCCAAAACAGGCTAAAACCAAGAAAACATTGCTTAGAAGCTGTAAACAGCTATGTTAGTGTTTATGGGGTTAAAATGTGTCTTAATCCAATGCAACTAACTAATTATAAGAGTTTGAGATAGATGTGGAGAGTTTAAAAGCCACTTATACCCATTTTGTCCCAAAACAGGCTAAAACCAAGAAAACATTTCTTAGAAGCTGTAAACAGCTATGTTAGTGTTTCTGGGGTTAATATGTGTCTTAATCCAATGCAACTAACTAATTATAAGAGTTTGAGATAGATGTGGAGAGTTTTAAAGCCACTTATACCCATTTTGTCCCAAAACAGGCTAACACCAAGAAAACATTGCTTAGAAGCTGTAAACAGCTATGTTAGTGTTTATGGGGTTAAAATGTGTCTTAATCCAATGCAACTAACTAATTATAAGACTTTAAGATAGATGTGGAGAGTTGATAAGCCACTTATATCCATTTTGTCCCAAAACAGGCTAAAACCAAGAAAACATTGCTTAGAAGCTGTAAACAGCTATGTTAGTGTTTCTGGGGTTAAAATGTGTCTTAATCCAATGCAACTATCTAATGATAAGAGTTTGAGATAGATGTGGAGAGTTTAAAAGCCACTTATACCCATTTTGTTCCAAAACAAGCTAACAGCAAGAAAACATTACTTAGTAGCTGTAAACAGCTATGTTTGTGTTTATGGGGTTAAAATGTGTCTTAATTCAATGCAACTAACTAAGTATAAGAGTTTTAGATAGATGTGGAGAGTTTAAAAGCCACTTATACTCATTTTGCTCCAAAACAGGCTAAAACCAAGAAAACATTGCTTAGAGGCTGTAAACAGCTATGTTAGTGTTTATGGGGTTAAAATGTGTCTTAATCCAATGCAAATAACTAATTATAAGAGTTTAAGATAGATGTGAAGAGTTTAAAAGCCACTTATACCCATTTTGTCCCAAAACAGGCTAAAACCAAGAAAACATTGCTTAGAAGCTGTAAACAGCTATGTTAGTGTTTATGGGGTTAAAATGTGTCTTAATCCAATGCAACTAACTAAGTATAAGAGTTTGAGATAGATGTGGAGAGTTTAAAAGCCACTTATACCCATTTTGTCCCAAAACACGCTAAAACCAAGAAAACATTGCTTAGAAGCTGTAAACAGCTATGTTAGTGTTTATGGGGTTAAAATGTGTCTTAATCCAATGCAACTAACTAATTATAAGAGTTTGAGATAGATGTGCAGAGTTTAAAAGCCACTTATACCCATTTTGTCCCAAAACAGGCTAAAACCAAGAAAACATTGATTAGAAGCTGTAAATAGCTATGTTAGTGTTTATGGGGTTAAAATGTGTCTTAATCCAATGCAACTAACTAATTATAAGAGTTTGAGATAGATGTGGAGAGTTTAAAAGCCACTTATACCCATTTTGTCCCAAAACAGGCTAAAACCAAGAAAATATTGCTTAGAAGCTGTAAACAGCTATGTTAGTGTTTCTAGGGTTAAAATGTGTCTTAATAAAATGCAACTAACTAATTATAAGAGTTTGAGATAGATGTGGAGAGTTTAAAAGCCACTTATACCCATTTTGTCCCAAAACAGGCTAACTGCAAGAAAACATTGCTTAGTAGCTGTAAACAGCTATGTTAGTATTTATGGGGTTAAAATGTGTCTTAATCTAATGCAACTAACTAAGTATAAGAGTTTGAGATGAATGTGGAGAGTTTAAAAGCCACTTATACCCATTTTGTCCCAAAACAGGCTAGCACCAAGAAAACATTGCTTAGAAGCTGTAAACAGCTATGTTAGTGTTTATGGGGTTAAAATGTGTCTTAATCCAATGCAACTAACTAATTATAAGAGTTTGAGATAGATGTGGAGAGTTTAAAAGCCACTTATTCCCATTTTGTCCCAATAGAGGCTAAAACCAAGAAAACATTGCTTAGTAGCTGTAAACAGCTATGTTAGTGTTTATGGGGTTAAAATGTGTATTAATCCAATGCAACTAACTAAGTATAAGAGTTTGAGATAGATGTGGAGAGTTTAAAAGCCACTTATACCCATTTTGTCCCAAAACAGGCTAAAACCAAGAAAACATTGCTTAGAAGCTGTAAACAGCTATGTTAGTGTTTATGGGGTTAAAATGTGTCTTAATCCAATGCAACTAACTAATTATAAGAGTTTAAGATAGATGTGGAGAGTTTAAATGCCACTTATACCTTTTTTGTCCCAAAACAGGCTAAAACCAAGAAAACATTGCTTAGAAGCTGTAAACAGCTATGTTAGTGTTTATAAGGTTAAAATGTGTCTTAATCCAATGCAACTAACTAATTATAAGACTTTGAGATAGATGTGGAGAATTGATAAGCCACTTATATCCATTTTGTCCCAAAACAGGCTAAAACAAAGGAAACATTGCTTAGAAGCTGTAAATAGCTATGTTAGTGTTTCTGGGGTTAAAATGTGTCTTAATCCAATGCAGACTAGTTATAAGAGTTTGAGATAGATGTGGAGAATTTAAAAGCCACTTATACCCATTTTGTCCCAAAACAGGCTAACACCAAGAAAACATTGCTTAGAAGCTGTAAACAGCTATGTTAGTGTTTATGGGGTTAAAATGTGTCTTAATCCAATGCAACTAACTAATTCTAAGACTTTGCGACAGATGTGGAGAGTTTAAAAGCCACTTATACCTATTTTGTCCCAAAACAGGCTAAAACCAAGAAAATATTGCTTAGAAGCACTAAACAGCTATGTTAGTGTTTATGGGGTTAAAATGTGTCTTAATCCAATGCAACTAACTAATTATAAGACTTTGAGATAGATGTGGAGAGTTTATAACCCACTTATATCCATTTTGTCCCAAAACGGGCTAAAACCAAGAAAACATTGCTTAGAAGCTGTAAACAGCTATGTTAGTGTTTATGGGGTTAAAATGTGTCTTAATCCAATGCAACTAACTAATTATAAGAGTTTGCGACAGATGTGGAGAGTTTAAAAGCCACTTATACCTATTTTGTCCCAAAACAGGCTAAAACCAAGAACATATTGCTTAGAAGCACTAAACAGCTATGTTAGTGTTTATGGGGTTAAAATGTGTCTTAATCCAATGCAACTAACTAATTATAAGACTTTGAGATAGATGTGGAGAGTTTATAACCCACTTATATCCATTTTGTCCCAAAACAGGCTAAAACCAAGAAAACATTGCTTAGAAGCACTAAACAGCTATGTTAGTGTTTATGGGGTTAAAATGTGTCTTAATCCAATGCAACTAACTAATTATAAGACTTTGAGATAGATGTGGAGAGTTTATAAGCCACTTATATCCATTTTGTCCCAAAACAGGCTAAAACCAAGAAAACATTGCTTAGAAGCTGTAAACAGCTATGTTAGTATTTATGGGGTTAAAATGTGTCTTAATCCAATGCAACTAACTAATTGTAAGAGTTTGAGATAGATATGGAGAGTTTAAAAGCCACTTATACCCATTTTGTCCCAAAATAGGCTAACACCAAGAAAACATTGCTTAGAAGCTGTAAACAGCTATGTTAGTGTTTATAGGGTTAGAATGTGTCTTAATCCAATGCAACTAACTAATTATAAGACTTTGAGATAGATGTGGAGAGTTTAAAAGCCACTTATACCTATTTTGTCCCAAAACAGGCTAAAACCAAGAAAACATTGCTTAGAAGCACTAAACAGCTATGTTAGTGTTTATGGGGTTAAAATGTGTCTTAATCTAATGCAACTAACTAAGTATAAGAGTTTGAGATGAATGTGGAGAGTTTAAAAGCCACTTATACCCATTTTGTCCCAAAACAGGCTAGCACCAAGAAAACATTGCTTAGAAGCTGTAAACAGCTATGTTAGTGTTTATGGGGTTAAAATGTGTCTTAATCCAATGCAACTAACTAATTATAAGAGTTTGAGATAGATGTGGAGAGTTTAAAAGCCACTTATTCCCATTTTGTCTCAATAGAGGCTAAAACCAAGAAAACATTGCTTAGTAGCTGTAAACAGCTATGTTAGTGTTTATGGGGTTAAAATGTGTATTAATCCAATGCAACTAACTAAGTATAAGAGTTTGAGATAGATGTGGAGAGTTTAAAAGCCACTTATACCCATTTTGTCCCAAAACAGGCTAAAACCAAGAAAACATTGCTTAGAAGCTGTAAACAGCTATGTTAGTGTTTACGGGGTTAAAATGTGTCTTAATCCAATGCAACTAACTAATTATAAGAGTTTAAGATAGATGTGGAGAGTTTAAAAGCCACTTATACCCTTTTTGTCCCAAAACAGGCTAAAACCAAGAAAACATTGCTTAGAAGCTGTAAACAGCTATGTTAGTGTTTATAAGGTTAAAATGTGTCTTAATCCAATGCAACTAACTAATTATAAGACTTTGAGATAGATGTGGAGAGTTGATAAGCCATTTATATCCATTTTGTCCCAAAACAGGCTAAAACAAAGAAAACATTGCTTAGAAGCTGTAAATAGCTATGTTAGTGTTTCTGGGGTTAAAATGTGTCTTAATCCAATGCAGACTAGTTATAAGAGTTTGAGATAGATGTGGAGAATTTAAAAGCCACTTATACCCATTTTGTCCCAAAACAGGCTAACACCAAGAAAACATTGCTTAGAAGCTGTAAACAGCTATGTTAGTGTTTATGGGGTTAGAATGTGTCTTAATCCAATGCAACTAACTAAGTATAAGAGTTTGAGATAGATGTGGAGAGTTTAAAAGCCACTTATACCCATTTTGTCCCAAAACAGGCTAAAACCAAGAAAACATTGCTTAGAAGCTGTAAACAGCTATGTTAGTATTTATGGGGTTAAAATGTGTCTTAATCCAATGCAACTAACTAATTATAAGAGTTTGAGATAGATGTGGAGAGTTTAAAAGCCACTTATACCCATTTTGTCCCCAAATAGGCTAACACCAAGAAAACATTGCTTAGAAGCTGTAAACAGCTATGTTAGTATTTATGGGGTTAGAATGTGTCTTAATCCAATGCAACTAACTAATTATAAGACTTTGAGATAGATGTGGAGAGTTTAAAAGCCACTTATACCTATTTTGTCCCAAAACAGGCTAAAACCAAGAAAACATTGCTTAGAAGCACTAAACAGCTATGTTAGTGTTTATGGGGTTAAAATGTGTCTTAATCTAATGCAACTAACTAAGTATAAGAGTTTGAGATGAATGTGGAGAGTTTAAAAGCCACTTATACCCATTTTGTCCCAAAACAGGCTAGCACCAAGAAAACATTGCTTAGAAGCTGTAAACAGCTATGTTAGTGTTTATGGGGTTAAAATGTGTCTTAATCCAATGCAACTAACTAATTATAAGAGTTTGAGATAGATGTGGAGAGTTTAAAAGCCACTTATTCCCATTTTGTCCCAATAGAGGCTAAAACCAAGAAAACATTGCTTAGTAGCTGTAAACAGCTATGTTAGTGTTTATGGGGTTAAAATGTGTATTAATCCAATGCAACTAACTAAGTATAAGAGTTTGAGATAGATGTGGAGAGTTTAAAAGCCACTTATACCCATTTTGTCCCAAAACAGGCTAAAACCAAGAAAACATTGCTTAGAAGCTGTAAACAGCTATGTTAGTGTTTACGGGGTTAAAATGTGTCTTAATCCAATGCAACTAACTAATTATAAGAGTTTAAGATAGATGTGGAGAGTTTAAAAGCCACTTATACCCTTTTTGTCCCAAAACAGGCTAAAACCAAGAAAACATTGCTTAGAAGCTGTAAACAGCTATGTTAGTGTTTATAAGGTTAAAATGTGTCTTAATCCAATGCAACTAACTAATTATAAGACTTTGAGATAGATGTGGAGAGTTGATAAGCCACTTATATCCATTTTGTCCCAAAACAGGCTAAAACAAAGAAAACATTGCTTAGAAGCTGTAAATAGCTATGTTAGTGTTTCTGGGGTTAAAATGTGTCTTAATCCAATGGAGACTAGTTATAAGAGTCCGAGATAGATGTGGAGAATTTAAAAGCCACTTATACCCATTTTGTCCCAAAACGGGCTAACACCAAGAAAACATTGCTTAGAAGCTGTAAACAGCTATGTTAGTGTTTATGGGGTTAAAATGTGTCTTTATCCAATGCAACTAACTAATTCTAAGACTTTGCGACAGATGTGGAGAGTTTAAAAGCCACTTATACCTATTTTGTCCCAAAACAGGCTAAAACCAAGAAAATATTGCTTAGAAGCACTAAACAGCTATGTTAGTGTTTATGGGGTTAAAATGTGTCTTAATCCAATGCAACTAACTAATTATAAGACTTTGAGATAGATGTGGAGAGTTTATAACCCACTTATATCCATTTTGTCCCAAAACAGGCTAAAACCAAGAAAACATTGCTTAGAAGCTGTAAACAGCTATGTTAGTGTTTATGGGGTTAAAATGTGTCTTAATCCAATGCAACTAACTAATTATAAGAGTTTGAGATAGATGTGGAGAGTTTAAAAGCCACTTATACCCATTTTGTCCCAAAACAGGCTAAAACCAAGAAAACATTTCTTAGAAGCTGTAAACAGCTATGTTAGTGTTTCTGGGGTTAAAATGTGTCTTAATCCAATGCAACTAACTAATTATAAGAGTTTGAGATAGATGTGGAGAGTTTTAAAGCCACTTATACCCATTTTGTCCCAAAACAGGCTAACACCAAGAAAACATTGCTTAGAAGCTGTAAACAGCTATGTTAGTGTTTATGGGGTTAAAATGTGTCTTAATCCAATGCAACTAACTAAGTATAAGAGTTTGAGATAGATGTGGAGAGTTTAAAAGCCACTTATACCCATTTTGTCCCAAAACAGGCTAAAACCAAGAAAACATTGCTTAGAAGCTGAAAACAGCTATGTTAGTGTTTATGGGGTTAAAATGTGTCTTAATCCAATGCAACTAACTAATTATAAGACTTTAAGATAGATGTGGAGAGTTGATAAGCCACTTATATCCATTTTGTCCCAAAACAGGCTAAAACCAAGAAAACATTGCTTAGAAGCTGTAAACAGCTATGTTAGTGTTTCTGGGGTTAAAATGTGTCTTAATCCAATGCAACTATCTAATGATAAGAGTTTGAGATAGATGTGGAGAGTTTAAAAGCCACTTATACCCATTTTGTTCCAAAACAAGCTAACAGCAAGAAAACATTACTTAGTAGCTGTAAACAGCTATGTTTGTGTTTATGGGGTTCAAATGTGTCTTAATTCAATGCAACTAACTAAGTATAAGAGTTTTAGATAGATGTGGAGAGTTTAAAAGCCACTTATACTCATTTTGCTCCAAAACAGGCTAAAACCAAGAAAACATTGCTTAGAGGCTGTAAACAGCTATGTTAGTGTTTATGGGGTTAAAATGTGTCTTAATCCAATGCAAATAACTAATTATAAGAGGTTAAGATAGATGTGAAGAGTTTAAAAGCCACTTATACCCATTTTGTCCCAAAACAGGCTAAAACCAAGAAAACATTGCTTAGAAGCTGTAAACAGCTATGTTAGTGTTTATGGGGTTAAAATGTGTCTTAATCCAATGCAACTAACTAAGTATAAGAGTTTGAGATAGATGTGGAGAGTTTAAAAGCCACTTATACCCATTTTGTCCCAAAACACGCTAAAACCAAGAAAACATTGCTTAGAAGCTGTAAACAGCTATGTTAGTGTTTATGGGGTTAAAATGTGTCTTAATCCAATGCAACTAACTAATTATAAGAGTTTGAGATAGATGTGCAGAGTTTAAAAGCCACTTATACCCATTTTGTCCCAAAACAGGCTAAAACCAAGAAAACATTGATTAGAAGCTGTAAATAGCTATGTTAGTGTTTATGGGGTTAAAATGTGTCTTAATCCAATGCAACTAACTAATTATAAGAGTTTGAGATAGATGTGGAGAGTTTAAAAGCCACTTATACCCATTTTGTCCCAAAACAGGCTAAAACCAAGAAAATATTGCTTAGAAGCTGTAAACAGCTATGTTAGTGTTTCTAGGGTTAAAATGTGTCTTAATAAAATGCAACTAACTAATTATAAGAGTTTGAGATAGATGTGGAGAGTTTAAAAGCCACTTATACCCATTTTGTCCCAAAACAGGCTAACTGCAAGAAAACATTGCTTAGTAGCTGTAAACAGCTATGTTAGTATTTATGGGGTTAAAATGTGTCTTAATCTAATGCAACTAACTAAGTATAAGAGTTTGAGATGAATGTGGAGAGTTTAAAAGCCACTTATACCCATTTTGTCCCAAAACAGGCTAGCACCAAGAAAACATTGCTTAGAAGCTGTGAACAGCTATGTTAGTGTTTATGGGGTTAAAATGTGTCTTAATCCAATGCAACTAACTAATTATAAGAGTTTGAGATAGATGTGGAGAGTTTAAAAGCCACTTATTCCCATTTTGTCCCAATAGAGGCTAAAACCAAGAAAACATTGCTTAGTAGCTGTAAACAGCTATGTTAGTGTTTATGGGGTTAAAATGTGTATTAATCCAATGCAACTAACTAAGTATAAGAGTTTGAGATAGATGTGGAGAGTTTAAAAGCCACTTATACCCATTTTGTCCCAAAACAGGCTAAAACCAAGAAAACATTGCTTAGAAGCTGTAAACAGCTATGTTAGTGTTTATGGGGTTAAAATGTGTCTTAATCCAATGCAACTAACTAATTATAAGAGTTTAAGATAGATGTGGAGAGTTTAAATGCCACTTATACCTTTTTTGTCCCAAAACAGGCTAAAACCAAGAAAACATTGCTTAGAAGCTGTAAACAGCTATGTTAGTGTTTATAAGGTTAAAATGTGTCTTAATCCAATGCAACTAACTAATTATAAGACTTTGAGATAGATGTGGAGAATTGATAAGCCACTTATATCCATTTTGTCCCAAAACAGGCTAAAACAAAGGAAACATTGCTTAGAAGCTGTAAATAGCTATGTTAGTGTTTCTGGGGTTAAAATGTGTCTTAATCCAATGCAGACTAGTTATAAGAGTTTGAGATAGATGTGGAGAATTTAAAAGCCACTTATACCCATTTTGTCCCGAAACAGGCTAACACCAAGAAAACATTGCTTAGAAGCTGTAAACAGCTATGTTAGTGTTTATGGGGTTAAAATGTGTCTTAATCCAATGCAACTAACTAATTCTAAGACTTTGCGACAGATGTGGAGAGTTTAAAAGCCACTTATACCTATTTTGTCCCAAAACAGGCTAAAACCAAGAAAATATTGCTTAGAAGCACTAAACAGCTATGTTAGTGTTTATGGGGTTAAAATGTGTCTTAATCCAATGCAACTAACTAATTATAAGACTTTGAGATAGATGTGGAGAGTTTATAACCCACTTATATCCATTTTGTCCCAAAACGGGCTAAAACCAAGAAAACATTGCTTAGAAGCTGTAAACAGCTATGTTAGTGTTTATGGGGTTAAAATGTGTCTTAATCCAATGCAACTAACTAATTATAAGAGTTTGCGACAGATGTGGAGAGTTTAAAAGCCACTTATACCTATTTTGTCCCAAAACAGGCTAAAACCAAGAACATATTGCTTAGAAGCACTAAACAGCTATGTTAGTGTTTATGGGGTTAAAATGTGTCTTAATCCAATGCAACTAACTAATTATAAGACTTTGAGATAGATGTGGAGAGTTTATAACCCACTTATATCCATTTTGTCCCAAAACAGGCTAAAACCAAGAAAACATTGCTTAGAAGCACTAAACAGCTATGTTAGTGTTTATGGGGTTAAAATGTGTCTTAATCCAATGCAACTAACTAATTATAAGACTTTGAGATAGATGTGGAGAGTTTATAAGCCACTAATATCCATTTTGTCCCAAAACAGGCTAAAACCAAGAAAACATTGCTTAGAAGCTGTAAACAGCTATGTTAGTATTTATGGGGTTAAAATGTGTCTTAATCCAATGCAACTAACTAATTGTAAGAGTTTGAGATAGATATGGAGAGTTTAAAAGCCACTTATACCCATTTTGTCCCAAAATAGGCTAACACCAAGAAAACATTGCTTAGAAGCTGTAAACAGCTATGTTAGTGTTTATAGGGTTAGAATGTGTCTTAATCCAATGCAACTAACTAATTATAAGACTTTGAGATAGATGTGGAGAGTTTAAAAGCCACTTATACCTATTTTGTCCCAAAACAGGCTAAAACCAAGAAAACATTGCTTAGAAGCACTAAACAGCTATGTTAGTGTTTATGGGGTTAAAATGTGTCTTAATCCAATGCAACTAACTAATTATAAGACTTTGAGATAGATGTGGAGAGTTTATAAGCCACTTATATCCATTTTGTCCCAAAACAGGCTAAAACCAAGAAAACATTGCTTAGAAGCTGTAAACAGCTATGTTAGTATTTATGGGGTTAAAATGTGTCTTAATCCAATGCAACTAACTAATTATAAGAGTTTGAGATAGATGTGGAGAGTTTAAAAGCCACTTATACCCATTTTGTCCCAAAATAGGCTAACACCAAGAAAACATTGCTTAGAAGCTGTAAACAGCTATGTTAGTGTTTATGGGGTTAGAATGTGTCTTAATCCAATGCAACTAACTAATTATAAGACTTTGAGATAGATGTGGAGAGTTTAAAAGCCACTTATACCCATTTTGTCCCAAAACAGGCTAAAACCAAGAAAACATTGCTTAGAAGCTGTAAACAGCTATGTTAGTGTTTACGGGGTTAAAATATGTCTTAATCCAATGCAACTAACTAATTATAAGAGTTTAAGATAGATGTGGAGAGTTTAAAAGCCACTTATACCCTTTTTGTCCTAAAACAGGCTAAAACCAAGAAAACATTGCTTAGAAGCTGTAAACAGCTATGTTAGTGTTTATAAGGTTAAAATGTGTCTTAATCCAATGCAACTAACTAATTATAAGACTTTGAGATAGATGTGGAGAGTTGATAAGCCACTTATATCCATTTTGTCCCAAAACAGGCTAAAACAAAGAAAACATTGCTTAGAAGCTGTAAATAGCTATGTTAGTGTTTCTGGGGTTAAAATGTGTCTTAATCCAATGCAGACTAGTTATAAGAGTTTGAGATAGATGTGGAGAATTTAAAAGCCACTTATACCCATTTTGTCCCAAAACAGGCTAACACCAAGAAAACATTGCTTAGAAGCTGTAAACAGCTATGTTAGTGTTTATGGGGTTAGAATGTGTCTTAATCCAATGCAACTAACTAATTATAAGACTTTGAGATAGATGTGGAGAGTTTAAAAGCCACTTATACCTATTTTGTCCCAAAACAGGCTAAAACCAAGAAAACATTGCTTAGAAACACTAAACAGCTATGTTAGTTTTTATGGGGTTAAAATGTGTCTTAATCCAATGCAACTAACTAATTATAAGAGTTTGAGATAGATGTGGAGAGTTTAAAAGCCACTTATACCCATTTTGTCCCAAAACAGGCTAAAACCAAGAAAACATTGCTTAGAAGCTGTAAACAGCTATGTTAGTGTTTATGGGGTTAAAATGTGTCTTAATCCAATGCAACTAACTAATTATAAGAGTTTGCGACAGATGTGGAGAGTTTAAAAGCCACTTATACCTATTTTGTCCCAAAACAGGCTAAAACCAAGAACATATTGCTTAGAAGCACTAAACAGCTATGTTAGTGTTTATGGGGTTAAAATGTGTCTTAATCCAATGCAACTAACTAATTATAAGAATTTGAGATAGATGTGGAGAGTTTATAACCCACTTATATCCATTTTGTCCCAAAACAGGCTAAAACCAAGAAAACATTGCTTAGAAGCACTAAACAGCTATGTTAGTGTTTATGGGGTTAAAATGTGTCTTAATCCAATGCAACTAACTAATTATAAGACCTTGAGATAGATGTGGAGAGTTTATAAGCCACTTATATCCATTTTGTCCCAAAACAGGCTAAAACCAAGAAAACATTGCTTAGAAGCTGTAAACAGCTATGTTAGTATTTATGGGGTTAAAATGTGTCTTAATCCAATGCAACTAACTAATTATAAGAGTTTGAGATAGATGTGGAGAGTTTAAAAGCCACTTATACCCATTTTGTCCCAAAATAGGCTAACACCAAGAAAACATTGCTTAGAAGCTGTAAACAGCTATGTTAGTGTTTATGGGGTTAGAATGTGTCTTAATCCAATGCAACTAACTAATTATAAGACTTTGAGATAGATGTGGAGAGTTTAAAAGCCACTTATACCTATTTTGTCCCAAAACAGGCTAAAACCAAGAAAACATTGCTTAGAAACACTAAACAGCTATGTTAGTTTTTATGGGGTTAAAATGTGTCTTAATCCAATGCAACTAACTAATTATAAGAGTTTGAGATAGATGTGGAGAGTTTAAAAGCCACTTATACCCATTTTGTCCCAAAACAGGCTAAAACCAAGAAAACATTGCTTAGAAGCTGTAAACAGCTATGTTAGTGTTTATGGGGTTAAAATGTGTCTTAATCCAATGCAACTAACTAATTATAAGAGTTTGCGACAGATGTGGAGAGTTTAAAAGCCACTTATACCTATTTTGTCCCAAAACAGGCTAAAACCAAGAACATATTGCTTAGAAGCACTAAACAGCTATGTTAGTGTTTATGGGGTTAAAATGTGTCTTAATCCAATGCAACTAACTAATTATAAGAATTTGAGATAGATGTGGAGAGTTTATAACCCACTTATATCCATTTTGTCCCAAAACAGGCTAAAACCAAGAAAACATTGCTTAGAAGCACTAAACAGCTATGTTAGTGTTTATGGGGTTAAAATGTGTCTTAATCCAATGCAACTAACTAATTATAAGACTTTGAGATAGATGTGGAGAGTTTATAAGCCACTTATATCCATTTTGTCCCAAAACAGGCTAAAACCAAGAAAACATTGCTTAGAAGCTGTAAACAGCTATGTTAGTATTTATGGGGTTAAAATGTGTCTTAATCCAATGCAACTAACTAATTATAAGAGTTTGAGATAGATGTGGAGAGTTTAAAAGCCACTTATACCCATTTTGTCCCAAAATAGGCTAACACCAAGAAAACATTGCTTAGAAGCTGTAAACAGCTATGTTAGTGTTTATGGGGTTAGAATGTGTCTTAATCCAATGCAACTAACTAATTATAAGACTTTGAGATAGATGTGGAGAGTTTAAAAGCCACTTATACCTATTTTGTCCCAAAACAGGCTAAAACCAAGAAAACATTGCTTAGTGTTGGTTTAAATTGAGTATGCGGAAGCAAATTAGAGAGAATGTGAGATAAAATGAGAGCTTGTATTAGAATAGCTTTTACAATGTCGGCCAAAGGCCTTAAATAGAATGAAAACTAGGTTAACAATCCCACCAACTCGACAACTTGTAGATAGAGACATGAAGAGAGAGAAGGGAGCGATCCCAAGATAGAAAGCGACGTGACCTTGTCTCCCTAAGGGAAGCTATCTCGTGACTCTTATCCTCCAACGGTCACATTCTTCTTCGAGATCCTTCTAATGGGCTTGGTATTGTTTCCAACCCCAAGCCTTCTCATTTCTCTCAATAGGCCTCAACCTTAAGGGTGGCCATTAGGACGATCGTACGGACGTCCGTACGGACAACCTCCAAGTCTTAAGTAACATGGTCAATACTCCCCCTCAAGCTTAGCCAAGTGAAACGGCTAAGCTTGGAACCCGCACAAGACCACCTCGTTAAAAACCTTAATATGGAAAACCACATGGGACAAAACCATATCAAGGAAAAGAGTGTGCTCTCCACGGGTTAGAGGAGTCTTCTCATGGATGTGTAGGATCGACTAGTCCAAGTTTGCTAGAGATATACACGCAAATCTGTGGACTAGTGGCTTTTGTGAAAATATCGGCCAGTTGGTCCTTGCTCGGCGTGTGACACGGTAAGACAACCCCTTCTTCAATCTTCTCTCGCACTGTGTGGCAGTCTACTTCGATATGCTTGGTCCTCTCATGGAAAACAGAGTTGGTTGCTATATGTATTGCAGCCTTGTTGTCACAGTGCATAGTGATGGGTTCATCTATCTCCACTCCAAGGTCCTTGAGAAGACCTTTGAGCCAAGTTAGCTCGTTTGTGAGCTTCTTCATGGCCCTATATTCTGACTCGGCACTTGATTGAGACACCACCTTCTGTTTCTTCGACTTCCAAGTGACTAGGTTCCCACCAACAAACGTGCAGTATCCTGTTGTAGACCTTCTATCGGTTGTGTCGCCCGCATAATCCGCGTCGCAATAGCCAACAAGCTCGGTATTGTTGTTCTTTCCCATCCAAATGCCGCGGCCAGGGCTTCCCTTTAGATAGCATAGGATCCTCTCAACAGTGTTCCAATCAAAGTTTGTTGGTGCTTTCATGTGCTGGCTTACTTGGTTCACAGCATAGCATAGATCCGGCCGTGTGATGGTGAGGTAAATCAGCTTCCCAACCAGCCGCCTATATCTGCCCACGTCCTCATATGGCTCAGCCAACTTGTTCGGTAACGTCTTCATCTCCCCCTTTCGCTTGACCTGGTAGCCTTCTTCTAGTGGCGTAGAGACCGGTTTAGCCCCCAGCTTACCAGTTTCCTTGAGCAAGTCCAGCGTGTACTTCCGTTGGGAGAGAAAGAGTCCTTCCGGCGATCGGGAGATTTCAATCCCAAGAAAATATTTCAGTTCGCCGAGGTCCTTGATGTCAAAGGCTGAGTGAAGGAGAGTCTTGGTAGTGGAAATACCTTCCTTGTCATCGCCAGTGATGATTATATCATCGACATAGACAAGCACCACGACGCGACCGCCGGCAGTCCGTAGAGTGAACAATGTGTGGTCGGCTTCCGAGCGTCGAAAACCATTGGTGCGAAGTGTCGAGCTGAGTTTGTGGTACCACGCCCGAGGGGATTGTTTGAGGCCGTAGATGGCCTTGCGAAGGCGGAGAACTTTGCCCGGAGCCACAAGATGTTCGAAGCCCGGAGGTGGGTGCATATACACTTCTTCTTCAAGCTCCCCCTGAAGGAAGGCATTCTTGACGTCCATCTGCCAAAGGTCCCACGAGAGGTTTGTAGCCAAGGAGAGAACGACACGAACGGTGTGCAGCTTGGCAACCGGGGCAAACGTGTCCGTATAGTCGGTACCGTATGTTTGTGTGAAACCGCGAGCCACAAGGCGAGCCTTATAGCGCTCCACGTCGCCATTGCTCAGGTACTTAATTGTGAAGACCCATTTTGAGCTGACCACCTTCTTTCCCTTGGGAAGATCCGCTTCGTCCCAAGTGTGGTTCCGGATCATAGCATCGGTCTCAGCATCAACCGCCGCTAACCACTCTTTGTGCTCTTTGGCTTCATCATAGGTTTGAGGAACGAATTGAGCATCAATCTTGGTGAGGAAGGCAGCGTGTTCCTGAGGAACCAGGTCAAGTGAACACACCGCTTGGATAGGATGGGCCACGGCCTGATTGTTGTAGTAGACCCGCTTATCTTTCCATGTCGAAGGATGAAACTTTAGACGTTGACTTCGCCGGGGAAGAGCAACCATAGATTCCCGTGGGAGAGCATCGGTTGAGGTCACGAGATGATCATTGTCCTCATGAGTAGGCTCGGCACATGGTTCAGCCGGAGGAGGAACAAGCGGCACGGAGGCATTTTCTTGAACTTCTTCTTCTACGGGTGAGATAGCGGGTACATCCGGTTCATGTGAGGTCGGAGTAGGCTGAGCATGGCTCGACGGGCTTGATGGAGTGGTGATGCCGAGGTGATCGAGGAGGAACCGTAGGTTGGCCGAACGATCAGAGTTGGACCGAGAGAGATCCTTGAGACTGTCCCAATCCTTTGTCGCATAGTATCCTTGGTGTTCAAGGAACCGCACTTCTCGAGAGATATGTAGGCGGCCAGCAGCTGGATCATAGCACTTATAGCCCTTCTGACTTGTCGAGTAGCCAATGAACATACATTTGGTGCTTTTGGCGTCGAGCTTAGTCCTTTGTTCCCCTGGAACCAAAACAAAGCATACACACCCGAAAACGCGTAAGTGATCCAAAGATGGTTTAAATTGATTGAGTACCTCATATGGAGATTTGTCTTGTAGAACTTTGGTAGGAGTCCTATTAATCAAGTAGCAAGCCGTCATGACAGCATCTCCCCAGAATCGTTTGGTGACATTGGTTTGGAACATCATCGACCTTGCCACTTCCATAAGGTGCCGGTTCTTCCTCTCGGCCACGCCATTCTGTTGGGGCGTATATGGACAACTCGTTTGTTGTAGAATGCCGTGTTTGGACAAATGATCTTTGAGTCTATGACTGATGTACTCTCCCCCATTATCTGATCTTAGTACCTTTATTTTTGCATTGAAATGATTAGTAACATAATTCTGAAAATTAACAAATGCATCATAAACCCTATCTTTAGATGGTAACAATGTGAGCCAAGTATATTTTGATTTTTCATCAATAAAAGTCACAAAATACTTGTTATTGTCTCTAGATAGGCATGGTGAGGTCCAAACATCAGAATGTACTAAGTCAAAACAATGTTCATAAATGGTAGTAGATTTAGGGAAAACCGATTTGCAATGTTTGCCAAGAATACAAGGTTCACAACTTGAACTATCAAAAGAAAATTTAGGCAACATTAATTGAAAAGCTCTAGAGTGAGGGTGGCCTAGTCTAGCATGCCACACTTCACTTGAAATACTACTAAGGTCCGATTTAAAAGAAAACATATTAGGTGAACTTGATGAGTTTTTCTCTAGGACATAGAGATCTCCCTTAGCATCTCCACCTCCAAGAATCTTGCCAGTCTCAATATCCTGAAAATGCACACTGTTAGGACC
This sequence comes from Camelina sativa, assembly GCF_030686135.1. Classification (NCBI taxonomy): domain Eukaryota; kingdom Viridiplantae; phylum Streptophyta; class Magnoliopsida; order Brassicales; family Brassicaceae; genus Camelina; species Camelina sativa. The sequence goes on from NC_141888.1 coordinate 13,466,874, forward strand.
AAATATGGTATAACAATTCAAATCGGTTGTAGCTCTCTTAACCGATAATAGGTTAGAAGTAAAAGTAGGCATAAAGAAGGCCTTTGAGTTCTTATCAAACAACTTTAAATCTCCTACACCTTTAACTGGTATCCTATCCCCATTTGCAATAATCACATTTCCCACAGTCGGCTTTATGTTGTGTATAAGGCTCGGGTTACTTATCATGTGATGAGAAGCACCCGAGTCTACAACAAGCGTTTTACTAGGTTGTGAAGCGAAGAAAGTGATACCAGATTCCTTTAGGGCTGCGATGGACTTGATGAGGGCCTCCAGGTCTGATTTCCTCACAAGATCTCCAAGAGAAGCCGCCATGGCCGTAGCCGCCGCGTTGCCTTGGTTTGCTGCACCGAAACCTTGGCCGCTTGGTCCTTCTTGCGAGATATGCGCCTTGAACTTAGCCGGTTTGAGATGAGGGTGAAGGATCCAGCACTTGTCCTTCATGTGTCCCTTCTTCTTGCAATGGTCGCACACCATTGTTTTCCGGTCATCTTGCTTGTAGACTCCTTTGTTCGCGGTAGCCAAGTCGTCCTTTCCACAAAAGAGACCAAGTGAACCTTGTTCCTTTTGCACTTGAGAACACACGTCTTCAAGAGTAGGTAGCTTGTCTCCACGGAGGATGTGCTTAATCAGGTCATTGAACGCCGGATTGAGAGTGAGCAGGAGACCAAACACCTTGTCTTGCTCCTTTCGTTCATTGAGGATGGCCGGATCGATAGTACTTGGCCGGAGCATCTCCAACTCGGCCCACAATGACCGGAACTTCCCAAAATGCTTGGTAAACTCCAAGTCTTCTTGATGGAGACCGTTGATAGCCTTCTTGACCTCAAATACCCGAGTCAAGTTGGTCACGTTCCCATACACATTCGCTAGCGTCTCCCATAGTTCTTTGGCCGTCTCGCAGTACGAGTAGGCTTCAAGAATCGGTGCGTCTAGCGAGTTTTGGAGAATGGCAAGCACGGTCTGATCTTCTTGGAACCACTTGACTTCCTTCTCGAGATCAGCCTCCTTGTCTTCTTCCGTTCCTTCTTTACCGTCCTCCTTAGTGGCTTTCTTGGGGAGTTGGTCCGTTTCTACATGGATCCAAAGTCCTCGGCCACTGAGAGCGGTCTTTGTGGTTCTTTTCCACAACAGGTAGTTTGCTCCTTTGAGCACCACCGGGGTAACAATAGGCTTGTTGTTGTCCATTGTTAGGTAGAGTAGCGAGAAAAACGATAGAGTAGCGGATAGAATGAAGCGCGAATGAGTGAGTAGAATGAAGAATAGAGTAAAGGAGTAGTATACGAGTAGAGAATGCAAAGTAGAATCAAATAAGAACAAGAAAAAGAAGAGGAGAAAGTTTATAGAACCATGGATCAATAAACTTGCTCTGATACCATGTTGGTTTAAATTGAGTATGCGGAAGCAAATTAGAGAAAATGTGAGATAAAATGAGAGCTTGTATTAGAATAGCTTTTACAATGTCGGCCAAAGGCCTTAAATAGAATGAAAACTAGGTTAACAATCCCACCAACTCGACAACTTGTAGATAGAGACATGAAGAGAGAGAAGGGAGCGATCCCAAGATAGAAAGCGACGTGACCTTGTCTCCCTAAGGGAAGCTATCTCGTGACTCTTATCCTCCAACGGTCACATTCTTCTTCGAGATCCTTCTAATGGGCTTGGTATTGTTTCCAACCCCAAGCCTTCTCATTTCTCTCAATAGGCCTCAACCTTAAGGGTGGCCATTAGGACGATCGTACGGACGTCCGTACGGACAACCTCCAAGTCTTAAGTAACATGGTCAATACTTAGAAGCACTAAACAGCTATGTTAGTGTTTATGGGGTTAAAATGTGTCTTAATCTAATGCAACTAACTAAGTATAAGAGTTTGAGATGAATGTGGAGAGTTTAAAAGCCACTTATACCCATTTTGTCCCAAAACAGGCTAGCACCAAGAAAACATTGCTTAGAAGCTGTAAACAGCTATGTTAGTGTTTATGGGGTTAAAATGTGTCTTAATCCAATGCAACTAACTAATTATAAGAGTTTGAGATAGATGTGGAGAGTTTAAAAGCCACTTATTCCCATTTTGTCCCAATAGAGGCTAAAACCAAGAAAACATTGCTTAGTAGCTGTAAACAGCTATGTTAGTGTTTATGGGGTTAAAATGTGTATTAATCCAATGCAACTAACTAAGTATAAGAGTTTGAGATAGATGTGGAGAGTTTAACAGCCACTTATACCCATTTTGTCCCAAAACAGGCTAAAACCAAGAAAACATTGCTTAGAAGCTGTAAACAGCTATGTTAGTGTTTACGGGGTTAAAATGTGTCTTAATCCAATGCAACTAACTAATTATAAGAGTTTAAGATAGATGTGGAGAGTTTAAAAGCCACTTATACCTTTTTTGTCCCAAAACAGGCTAAAACCAAGAAAACATTGCTTAGAAGCTGTAAACAGCTATGTTAGTGTTTATAAGGTTAAAATGTGTCTTAATCCAATGCAACTAACTAATTATAAGACTTTGAGATAGATGTGGAGAGTTGATAAGCCACTTATATCCATTTTGTCCCAAAACAGGCTAAAACAAAGGAAACATTGCTTAGAAGCTGTAAATAGCTATGTTAGTGTTTCTGGGGTTAAAATGTGTCTTAATCCAATGCAGACTAGTTATAAGAGTTTGAGATAGATGTGGAGAATTTAAAAGCCACTTATACCCATTTTGTCCCAAAACAGGCTAACACCAAGAAAACATTGCTTAGAAGCTGTAAACAGCTATGTTAGTGTTTATGGGGTTAAAATGTGTCTTAATCCAATGCAACTAACTAATTCTAAGACTTTGCGACAGATGTGGAGAGTTTAAAAGCCACTTATACCTATTTTGTCCCAAAACAGGCTAAAACCAAGAAAATATTGCTTAGAAGCACTAAACAGCTATGTTAGTGTTTATGGGGTTAAAATGTGTCTTAATCCAATGCAACTAACTAATTATAAGACTTTGAGATAGATGTGGAGAGTTTATAACCCACTTATATCCATTTTGTCCCAAAACAGGCTAAAACCAAGAAAACATTGCTTAGAAGCTGTAAACAGCTATGTTAGTGTTTATGGGGTTAAAATGTGTCTTAATCCAATGCAACTAACTAATTATAAGAGTTTGAGATAGATGTGGAGAGTTTAAATGCCACTTATACCCATTTTGTCCCAAAACAGGCTAAAACCAAGAAAACTTTGCTTAGAAGCTGTAAACAGCTATGTTAGTGTTTCTGGGGTTAAAATGTGTCTTAATCCAATGCAACTAACTAATTATAAGAGTTTGAGATAGATGTGGAGAGTTTAAAAGCCACTTATACCCATTTTGTCCCAAAACAGGCTAACAGCAAGAAAACATTGCTTAGTAGCTGTAAACAGCTATGTTAGTGTTTATGGGGTTAAAATGTGTCTTAATCCAATGCAACTAACTAAGTATAAGAGTTTGAGATGAATGTGGAGAGTTTAAAAGCCACTTATACCCATTTTGTCCCAAAACAGGCTAACACCAAGAAAACATTGCTTAGAAGCTATGTTAGTGTTTATGGGGTTAAAATGTGTCTTAATCCAATGCAACTAACTAATTATAAGAGTTTAGGATAGATGTGGAGAGTTTAAAAGCAACTTATACCCTTTTTGTCCCAAAACAGGCTAAAACCAAGAAAACATTGCTTAGAAGATGAAAACAGCTATGTTAGTGTTTATGGGGTTAAAATGTGTCTTAATCCAATGCAACTAACTAATTATAAGAGTTTGAGATAGATGTGGAGAGTTTAAAAGCCACTTATACCCATTTTGTCCCAAAACAGGCTAAAACCACGAAAACATTGCTTAGAAGCTGTAAACAGCTATGTTAGTGTTTCTGGGGTTAAAATGTGTCTTAATCCAATGCAACTATCTAATTATAAGAGTTTGAGATAGATGTGGAGAGTTTAAAAGCCACTTATACCCATTTTGTTCCAAAACAAGCTAACAGCAAGAAAACATTGCTTAGTAGCTGTACACAGCTATGTTTGTGTTTATGGGGTTAAAATGTGTCTTAATCCAATGCAACTAACTAAGTATAAGAGTTTTAGATAGATGTGGAGAGTTTAAAAGCCACTTATACTCATTTTGCTCCAAAACAGGCTAAAACCAAGAAAACATTGCTTAGAAGCTGTAAACAGCTATGTTAGTGTTTCTGGGGTTAAAATGTGTCTTAATCCAATGCAACTATCTAATTATAAGAGTTTGAGATAGATGTGGAGAGTTTAAAAGCCACTTATACCCTTTTTGTCCCAAAACAAGCTAACAGCAAGAAAACATTGCTTAGTAGCTGTAAACAGCTATGTTTGTTTTTATGGGGTTAAAATGTGTCTTAATCCAATGCAACTAACTAAGTATAAGAGTTTAAGATAGATGTGGAGAGTTTAAAAGCCACTTATACTCATTTTGCTCCAAAACAGGCTAAAACCAAGAAAACATTGCTTAGAAGCTGTAAACAGCTATGTTAGTGTTTATGGGGTTAAAATGTGTCTTAATCCAATGCAACTAACTAATTTTAAGAGTTTAAGATAGATGTGAAGAGTTTAAAAGCCACTTATACCCATTTTGTCCCAAAACAGGCTAAAACCAAGAAAACATTGCTTAGAAGCTGTAAACAGCTATGTTAGTGTTTATGGGGTTAAAATGTGTCTTAATCCAATGCAACTAACTAAGTATAGGAGTTTTAGATAGATGTGGAGAGTCTAAAAGCCACTTATACCCATTTTGTCCCAAAACAGGCTAAAACCAAGAAAACATTGCTTAGAAGCTGTAAACAGCTATGTTAGTGTTTATGGGGTTAAAATGTGTCTTAATCCAATGCAACTAACTAATTATAAGAGTTTGAGATAGATGTGGAGAGTTTAAAAGCCACTTATTCCCATTTTGTCCCAATAGAGGCTAAAACCAAGAAAACATTGCTTAGTAGCTGTAAACAGCTATGTTAGTTTTTATGGGGTTAAAATGTGTATTAATCCAATGCAACTAACTAAGTATAAGACTTTGAGATAGATGTGGAGAGTTTAAAAGCCACTTATACCCATTTTGTCCCAAAACAGGCTAAAACCAAGAAAACATTGCTTAGAAGCTGTAAACAGCTATGTTAGTGTTTATGGGGTTAAAATGTGTCTTAATCCAATGCAACTAACTAATTATAAGAGTTTAGGATAGATGTGGAGAGTTTAAAAGCCACTTATACCCATTTTGTCCCAAAACAGGCTAAAACCAAGAAAACATTGCTTAGAAGCTGTAAACAGCTATGTTAGTGTTTATGGGGTTAAAATGTGTCTTAATCCAATGCAACTAACTAATTATAAGAGTTTAAGATAGATGTGGAGAGTTTAAAAGCCACTTATACCCTTTTTGTCCCAAAACAGGCTAAAACCAAGAAAACATTGCTTAGAAGCTGTAAAAAGCTATGTTAGTGTTTATAAGGTTAAAATGTGTCTTAATCCAATGCAACTAACTAATTATAAGACTTTGAGATAGATGTGGAGAGTTGATAAGCCACTTATATCCATTTTGTCCCAAAACAGGCTAAAACAAAGGAAACATTGCTTAGAAGCTGTAAATAGCTATGTTAGTGTTTCTGGGGTTAAAATGTGTCTTAATCCAATGCAGACTAGTTATAAGAGTTTGAGATAGATGTGGAGAATTTAAAAGCCAGTTATACCCATTTTGTCCCAAAACAGGCTAACACCAAGAAAACATTGCTTAGAAGCTGTAAACATCTATGTTAGTGTTTATGGGGTTAAAATGTGTCTTAATCCAATGCAACTAACTAATTCTAAGACTTTGCGACAGATGTGGAGAGTTTAAAAGCCACTTATACCTATTTTGTCCCAAAACAGGCTAAAACCAAGAAAATATTGCTTAGAAGCACTAAACAACTATGTTAGTGTTTATGGGGTTAAAATGTGTCTTAATCCAATGCAACTAACTAATTATAAGACTTTGAGATAGATGTGGAGAGTTTATAACCCACTTATATCCATTTTGTCCCAAAACAGGCTAAAACCAAGAAAACATTGCTTAGAAGCTGTAAACAGCTATGTTAGTGTTTATGGGGTTAAAATGTGTCTTAATCCAATGCAACTAACTAATTATAAGAGTTTGAGATAGATGTGGAGAGTTTAAAAGCCACTTATACCCATTTTGTCCCAAAACAGGCTAAAACCAAGAAAACATTTCTTAGAAGCTGTAAACAGCTATGTTAGTGTTTCTGGGGTTAAAATGTGTCTTAATCCAATGCAACTAACTAATTATAAAAGTTTGAGATAGATGTGGAGAGTTTAAAAGCCACTTATACCCATTTTGTCCCAAAACAGGCTAACAGCAAGAAAACATTGCTTAGTAGCTGTAAACAGCTATGTTAGTGTTTATGGGGTTAAAATGTGTCTTAATCCAATGCAACTAACTAAGTATAAGAGTTTGAGATGAATAGGGAGAGTTTAAAAGCCACTTATACCCATTTTGTCCCAAAACAGGCTAACACCAAGAAAACATTGCTTAGAAGCTATGTTAGTGTTTATGGGGTTAAAATGTGTCTTAATCCAATGCAACTAACTAATTATAAGAGTTTAAGATAGATGTGGAGAGTTTAAAAGCCACTTATACCCTTTTTGTCCCAAAACAGGCTAAAACCAAGAAAACATTGCTTAGACGCTGAAAACAGCTATGTTAGTGTTTATGGGGTTAAAATGTGTCTTAATCCAATGCAACTAACTAATTATAAGAGTTTGAGATAGATGTGGAGAGTTTAAAAGCCACTTATACCCATTTTGTCCCAAAACAGGCTAAAACCAAGAAAACATTGCTTAGAAGCTATAAACAGTTATGTTAGTGTTTATGGGGTTAAAATGTGTCTTAATCCAATGCAACTAACTAAGTATAAGAGTTTGAGATGAATGTGGAGAGTTTAAAAGCCACTTATACCCATTTTGTCCCAAAACAGGCTAACACCAAGAAAACATTGCTTAGAAGCTGTAAACAGCTATGTTAGTGTTTATGGGGTTAAAATGTGTCTTAATCCAATGCAAATAACTAATTATAAGAGTTTAAGATAGATGTGGAGAGTTTAAAAGCCACTTATACCCTTTTTGTCCCAAAACAAGCTAACACCAAGAAAACATTGCTTAGAAGCTGTAAACAGCTATGTTAGTGTTTATGGGGTTAAAATGTGTCTTAATCCAATGCAACTAACTAAGTATAAGAGTTTGAGATAGATGTGGAGAGTTTAAAAGCCACTTATACCCATTTTGTCCCAAAACAGGCTAAAACCAAGAAAACATTGCTTAGAAGCTGTAAACAGCTATGTTAGTGTTTATGGGGTTAAAATGTGTCTTAATCCAATGCAACTAACTAATTATAAGAGTTTAAGATAGATGTGCAGAGTTTAAAAGCCACTTATACCCATTTTGTCCCAAAACAGGCTAAAACCAAGAAAACATTGATTAGAAGCTGTAAACAGCTATGTTAGTGTTTATGGGGTTAAAATGTGTCTTAATCCAACGCAACTAACTAATTATAAGAGTTTTAGATAGATGTGGAGAGTTTAAAAGCCACTTATACCCATTTTGTCCTAAAACAGGCTAAAACCAAGAAAATATTGCTTAGAAGCTGTAAACAGCTATGTTAGTGTTTCTGGGGTTAAAATGTGTCTTAATAAAATGCAACTAACTAATTATAAGAGTTTGAGATAGATGTGGAGAGTTTAAAAGCCACTTATTCCCATTTTGTCCCAATAGAGGCTAAAACCAAGAAAACATTGCTTAGTAGCTGTAAACAGCTATGTTAGTTTTTATTGGGTTAAAATGTGTATAAATCCAATGCAACTAACTAACTATAAGAGTTTTAGATAGATGTGGAGAGTTTAATGTTGAAATAAGCGGAAGACTTAGAGAGATTTGAGAGGTTTAGAATGAAGAAGAAGAGTTGGTGGCGAATAGTATGAAAGAGAGTGATAATAGATTAGAATTAGGTAGAATATATCAAATACAACACATGACAAAGGTTTTAAATAGGGAGGCAGCTAGGGCGACCACATGACCTAAAATAGAAACAAAAGAAATCGACAATTAGGAGAGAGAGGGGGTAGGTGATCGGTGATAGCGACTTGTCCTAGTCTTCCACTCTTGTCCACTTGCGCTTTCTCCCTAACGGCTACACAAGGGATTCTCGATCCTTCTCATGGGCTGAAGGTAAGCAGGCCTCCTCACTATCCTCACACATAGATGACTCGGCCTTAGTGCTTCACTCGGCCTTATTGCTTGCACGTACGGACGGTACGGACTGTACGGACGCCATAGGCTTATTCTTGATCAATACTCCCCCTCAAGCTTAGCCTGATGAAATGGCTAAGCTTGGAACCCGTGAAGCAGCACCTCATTAAAAACCTTGACTTAGAAAACCTCATGGGACAAAACTAAGCCAAGGGAAAAAGAGTGTGCTGTCCACGGATTAGGAAAGTTGATCACGGCCGTGTGATGTCTACAAGTCCAAGTTTGCTATGAATATAATCACAAACCTTGGGACTTGCAGATTTGGTGAAGATGTCGGCTAGCTGGTCTTGACTCCTTGTGTGGCATGGTAGAACCGCTCCCTCTTCGATCCTCTCCCTAACCTTGTGGCAGTCGCTCTCAATGTGCTTGGTCCGTTCATGGAAGACTGAGTTAGTGGCTATGTGGATCGCTGCCTCATTGTCACAATGCATTGTCATCGGCTGTCTTGTTTCAATGCCGAGATCCTTAAGTAGACCTTTCAACCATGTCATCTCATTAGTTAGCTTCCTCATAGCTCGGTACTCAGCCTCGGCACTTGAACATGACACCACCTTTTGCTTCTTAGACCTCCATGTAACTAGGTTTCCTCCAACAAAGGTGCAATATCCAGTAGTTGACCGCCTATCCAATGTGTCTCCATTATAGTCCGCATCACAATAACCCACGATCTCAGTGTTGCCGTTTTTACCCATCCAAATGCCTTGACCAGGGCTGCCCTTGAGATAGCTCAAAATCCTCTCCACTTGACTCCATTGATACTTGCTTGGAGCTTGCATGTGCTGACTCACCTGATTCACAGCATAAGAGATATCAGGTCGTGTGATAGTTAAATAGATCAACTTACCTACAAGCCGTCGGTAGCGTGTGACGTCCGGGAACGGCTCGTCCAATGGTTCGCGTGGTTTGCCTTCCTTCGCCCGAATGCTCTCCCCCTTTCGCTTGAGCTGGTAATCTTCATCCAGTGGTGTAGTAGCTGGAACCGTACCAAGTTTGCCTGTCTCAGCAAGCAAGTCAAGAGCATACTTGCGTTGTGAGAGGAAGATACCCTCCGGGGAACGGCAGATTTCGATGCCGAGGAAGTATTTGAGCTCTCCGAGGTCCTTAATGTCAAAGGCAGACTTGAGAGAGTCTTTAATGGCAACAATACCGGCCTTGTCATCGCCAGTCACGATGATGTCATCGACATAAACCAGCACCACAACCAGGCCAAGTGATGTCTTGAGAGTGAAAAGAGTGTGGTCAGCCTCCGATCGTCTAAAGCCATTCGCCTTAAGAGTGGAGCTGAGCTTATGGTACCAGGCGCGTGGTGACTGTTTGAGGCCATAGATGGCCTTGCGTAACCGTAAGACCTTCCCGGGAGCAACAATGTCCTCAAGGCCAGGCGGAGGAGTCATGTACACTTCTTCATCTAGCTCGCCTTGGAGGAACGCGTTCTTCACATCCATTTGCCATAAGTCCCAAGAAAGGTTCACGGCCACCGATAGCACTACTCGCACGGTATGCAATTTGGCCACGGGAGCAAACGTTGCCGTGTAGTCATCTCCATAGGTTTGAGTGAACCCTCGGGCCACCAGCCGTGCCTTATGCCTTTCAATCTCTCCCGTGCTCAAGAACTTGATGGTGAATACCCACTTTGAACTTACGGCCTTCTTCCCTTTGGGGAGGTCAGCCTCATCCCATGTGTGATTTCTGATCATTGCACCAGCTTCATCCTCCACAGCATCTACCCATACCTTATGTTCTTTGGCCTCCTCGTACGTTTGGGGAACCCAGTGTTCATCAACTTGGCCGAAGAAGGCTTGGTGCTCGGTCGGAAGCAGCTCGAGCGAACATACGGCTTGGATAGGGTGTGCGACGGCTTGACTGTTGTAGTAGACCCTCTTATCTTTCCATGTAGAGGGGTGAGACCGGACACGCGTGCTTCGTCGTGGAGCTGGTTGAGCTGGCGGCACTGATTGGCTGGACTGAGTGACATCTTCGATGACCGGTTCAGCATCAGGTCGTGTCTCGGTCAGGCTTGAGTTTGGCTCGGGCATCTCATGTGCCTCGGTCATGCTCTGGTTTGGCTCGGGCATCTCATGGTCCGGGGATATTATCTCGGGCATAGCACCTTCCGGCTCGAGCGTATGGTCAATGGAGCTCGGGTTGGGTTCTGGCTGAGGAAGGGCTGTGGCCGTAGGCGGATTTCCGAGATGGTCAAGGAGAAACTTAAGGCTGGAGGCTCTATCATTTGGTGATGATGAAAGATCCTTCAAGCTGTTCCAGTCTTTGTTATCAAAATAACCCACATTTTCCAAGAACCGAACATCTCTTGATACATACAGCCGGCTTGTCTTTGGGTCAAAACACTTGTATCCCTTTTGAGTAGTGGAGTAGCCGATGAACATACACCTTATGCTTTTGGGATCGAGCTTACTCCGCTGTTCTCCTGGCACAAGTACAAAAGAAACACACCCAAAGACCCGTAAGTGCTCTAGAGATGGTTTAAATCCATTCAATACCTCAAATGGCGATAGGTCATTAAGGACTTTGGTTGGTGTCCGATTGATCAAGTAGCATGCTGTCATCACAGCATCACCCCAATATCGCCTTGTAACGTGTGAATGGAACATCATCGACCGTGCCACCTCCATTAGATGTCGGTTCTTCCTCTCGGCCACACCATTTTGTTGGGGCGTATAGGGACAACTCGTTTGGTGTAGTATGCCGTGTTTTGCTAGGTGTTCTCTGAATTTGTGACTTGTATACTCTCCACCATTGTCTGATCTAAGTACCTTAATTTTAGCATTGAAATGATTAGTAACATAATTTTGAAAGTTTATAAAAGCATCAAACACTCTATCCTTTGAAGGCAACAAAGTAATCCATGTGTACTTAGATTTTTCATCAATAAAAGTCACAAAATATTTGTTATTATCTCTAGAAAGGCATGGTGAAGTCCACACATCCGAGTGCACTAAATCAAAACAATGCTCATAAATAGTTTTAGACTTGGGAAAAATAGATTTGCAATGTTTACCAAGAATACAAGACTCACACATTGAACTATCAAAAGAAACACTTGGTAACATTAAAGCAAGGGCACGAGAATGAGGATGGCCTAATCTAGCATGCCACACACTATCCAAAATAACAACAAAACAAGATTTAGTAGATAAACTTGGCGAGGTTTTCTCTAGGACATAGAGATCTCCACTCCCTTGTCCCTCTCCAAGAACTTTTCCAGTCTCAATATCCTGAAAATGAACACTATTAGGACCAAAGATTGCATAACAATTCAAATCATTAGTGGTTCTCTTAACCGATAGAAGATTAGATGTGAAGGTAGGCATAAAGAAAGCTTTTGTGGTTTTATCAAATAGTTTCAAGTCCCCTATTCCTTTCACTGGTATTTGTTCTCCATTTGCAATTATAACATTTCCTAAAGCCGGTTTTATATTGTCAATTAGACTAGGATTACTAATCATGTGGTGAGAAGCACCCGAGTCTACGACAAGAGATTTACTAGGCTTAGAGGTAAAGAAAGAGATACCAGACTCCTTGAGTGAGGCAATGGAACGGATGAGCGCCTCAAGGTCTGATTTCCTAACCACTTCTCCATAGGCTGCGGTCATGGCTGCCTCATCTCCTTGCTTTGACGGCCCGGCTCCCTTGTCGCTAACCGCTTCCTTTGAGAGGTTTGCTTTGAACTTGGCCGGTTTGAGATGAGGGTGGAGGACCCAGCACTTGTCTTTCAGGTGACCCCGCCTCTTGCAGTGGTCGCATATCCACACCTTCCTCTCCTCTTGCTTGTACACTCCTTTATTAGCCGTAGCAAGCTCCCCCTTACCGCTAAACAAGTCAAGAGAACCTTGCTCTCTTTGGATTTGTGAACAAATGTCTTCAAAAGAGGGAAGTTTCTCTGCCCTGAGGATGTGCTTCAAGAGATCGTTGAAGGATGGGTTTAAAGTAAGAAGGAGACCAAAGATCTTGTCTTGCTCCTTTCTTTCAGTCAACACACTCGGATCGAGTGTACTCGGCCGCAACATGTCAAGCTCAGACCATAAAGCTCGAAACTTGCCAAGATGTTTAGTGAACTCCACATCATCTTGGTTAAGCTCATTTATGGCCTTCTTGACCTCAAAGACCCGAGTCAAGTTGGAGATATTGCCATAGACACCTTTAAGTGTCTCCCACAACTCCTTGGCCGTCTCGCAATATGAGTAGGCCTCAAGGATTGGTGTGTCAAGAGAGTTTTGGAGAACAGATAGGACAACTTGGTCTTCTTGGAACCACTTGGCCTTCCTCTCGCTCTCTTCTTCTACTTCCTCCTTGGAAGCGCCTTCATCTTCTCCTTTGAGGTTTTGTTTTGGAGCATAGTCACTCTCGACATGACTCCAAAGACCACGACCTCCAAGGGCAGTTCTTGTGGTTCTAGTCCACAGCAAGTAGTTTGTTCCTTTGAGAACAACCGGCATGACAATGGGTTTGGCGTTTTCCATGGTTTAACCGCTATGGACCGATGGACAAAGCTTTTACCCGGAGAATAAAGAGAAATAGGACTGAGAATCGAGTGAACAAGAATGAAGAATGGAAGAATAGAAGAGATAGGTTATCAAGAACGACAACCTAGCTCTGATACCATGTTGAAATAAGCGGAAGACTTAGAGAGATTTGAGAGGTTTAGAATGAAGAAGAAGAGTTGGTGGCGAATAGTATGAAAGAGAGTGATAATAGATTAGAATTAGGTAGAATATATCAAATACAACACATGACAAAGGTTTTAAATAGGGAGGCAGCTAGGGCGACCACATGACCTAAAATAGAAACAAAAGAAATCGACAATTAGGAGAGAGAGGGGGTAGGTGATCGGTGATAGCGACTTGTCCTAGTCTTCCACTCTTGTCCACTTGCGCTTTCTCCCTAACGGCTACACAAGGGATTCTCGATCCTTCTCATGGGCTGAAGGTAAGCAGGCCTCCTCACTATCCTCACACATAGATGACTCGGCCTTAGTGCTTCACTCGGCCTTATTGCTTGCACGTACGGACGGTACGGACTGTACGGACGCCATAGGCTTATTCTTGATCAATATTTAAAAGCCACTTATACTCATTTTGCTCCAAAACAGGCTAAAACCAAGAAAACATTGCTTAGAAGCTGTAAACAGCTATGTTAGTGTTTATGGGGTTAAAATGTGTCTTAATCCAATGCAACTAACTAATTATAAGAGTTTAAGATAGATGTGAAGAGTTTAAAAGCCACTTATACCCATTTTGTCCCAAAACAGGCTAAAACCAAGAAAACATTGCTTAGAAGCTGTAAACAGCTATGTTAGTGTTTATGGGGTTAAAATGTGTCTTAATCCAATGCAACTAACTAATTATAAGAGTTTAAGATAGATGTGGAGAGTTTAAAAGCCACTTATACCCTTTTTGTCCCAAAACAGGCTAAAACCAAGAAAACATTGCTTAGAAGCTGAAAACCGCTATGTTAGTGTTTATGGGGTTAAAATGTGTCTTAATCCAATGCAACTAACTAATTATAAGAGTTTGAGATAGATGTGGAGAGTTTAAAAGCCACTTATACCCATTTTGTCCCAAAACAGGCTAAAACCAAGAAAACATTGCTTAGAAGCTGTAAACAGCTATGTTAGTGTTTATGGGGTTAAAATGTGTCTTAATCCAATGGAACTAACTAATTATAAGAGTTTGAGATAGATGTGGAGAGTTTAAAAGCCACTTATACCCATTTTGTCCCAAAACAGGCTAAAACCAAGAAAACATTGCTTAGAAGCTGTAAACAGCTATGTTAGTGTTTATGGGGTTAAAATGTGTCTTAATCCAATGCAACTAACTAATTATAAGAGTTTGAGATAGATGTGGAGAGTTTAAAAGCCACTTATACCCATTTTGTCCCAAAACAGGCTAAAACCAAGAAAATATTGCTTAGAAGCTGTAAACAGCTATGTTAGTGTTTCTGGGGTTAAAATGTGTCTTAATAAAATGCAACTAACTAATTATAAGAGTTTGAGATAGATGTGGAGAGTTTAAAAGCCACTTATTCCCATTTTGTCCCAATAGAGGCTAAAACCAAGAAAACATTGCTTAGTAGCTGCAAACAGCTATGTTAGTTTTTATGGGGTTAAAATGTGTATTAATCCAATGCAACTAACTAATTATAGGAGTTTGAGATAGATGTGGAGAGTTTAAAAGCCACTTATAGCCATTTTGTCCCAAATTAGGCTAAAACCAAGAAAACATTGCTTAGAAGCTGTAAACAGCTATGTTAGTGTTTCTGGGGTTAAAATGTGTCTTAAGCCATTGAAACTAACTAATTATAAGAGTTTAAGATAGATGTGCAGAGTTTAAAAGCCACTTATACCCATTTTGTCCCAAAACAGGCTAAAACTAAGAAAACATTGATTAGAAGCTGTAAACAGCTATGTTAGTGTTTATGGGGTTAAAATGTGTCTTAATCCAATGCAACTAACTAATTATAAGAGTTTAGGATAGATGTGGAGAGTTTAAAAGCCACTTCTACCCTTTTTGTCCCAAAACAGGCTAAAACCAAGAAAACATTGCTTAGAAGCTGAAAACAGCTATGTTAGTGTTTATGGGGTTAAAATGTGTCTTAATCCAATGCAACTAACTAATTATAAGAGTTTGAGATAGATGTGGAGAGTTTAAAAGCCACTTATACCCATTTTGTCCCAAAACAGGCTAAAACCAAGAAAACATTGCTTAGAAACTGTAAACAGTTATGTTAGTGTTTATGGTGTTAAAATGTGTCTTAATCCAATGCAACTAACTAAGTATAAGAGTTTGAGATGAATGTGGAGAGTTTAAAAGCCACTTATACCCATTTTGTCCCAAAACAGGCTAACACCAAGAAAACATTGCTTAGAAGCTGTAAACAGCTATGTTAGTGTTTATGGGGTTAAAATGTGTCTTAATCCAATGCAACTAACTAATTATAAGAGTTTAAGATAGATGTGGAGAGTTTAAAAGCCACTTATACCCTTTTTGTCACAAAACAGGCTAAAACCAAGAAAACATTGCTTAGAAGCTGAAAACAGCTATGTTAGTGTTTATGGGGTTAAAATGTGTCTTAATCCAATGCAACTAACTAATTATAAGAGTTTGAGATAGATATGGAGAGTTTAAAAGCCACTTATACCCATTTTGTCTCAAAACAGGCTAAAACCAAGAAAACATTGCTTAGAAGCTGTAAACAGTTATGTTAGTGTTTATGGGGTTAAAATGTGTCTTAATCCAATGCAACTAACTAAGTATAAGAGTTTGAGATGAATGTGGAGAGTTTAAAAGCCACTTATACCTATTTTGTCCCAAAACAGGCTAACACCAAGAAAACATTGCTTAGAAGCTGTAAACAGCTATGTTAGTGTTTATGGGGTTAAAATGTGTCTTAATCCAATGCAACTAACTAATTATAAGAGTTTAAGATAGATGTGGAGAGTTTAAAAGCCACTTATACCCTTTTTGTCCCAAAACAGGCTAACACCAAGAAAACATTGCTTAGAAGCTGTAAACAGCTATGTTAGTGTTTATGGGGTTAAAATGTGTCTTAATCCAATGCAACTAACTAAGTATAAGAGTTTGAGATAGATGTGGAGAGTTTAAAAGCCACTTATACCCATTTTGTCCCAAAACAGGCTAAAACCAAGAAAACATTGCTTAGAAGCTGTAAACAGCTATGTTAGTGTTTATGGGGTTAAAATGTATCTTAATCCAATGCAACTAACTAATTATAAGAGTTTAAGATAGATGTGCAGAGTTTAAAAGCCACTTATACCCATTTTGTCCCAAAACAGGCTAAAACCAAGAAAACATTGATTAGAAGCTGTAAACAGCTATGTTAGTGTTTATGGGGTTAAAATGTGTCTTAATCCAATGCAACTAACTAATTATAAGAGTTTTAGATAGATGTGGAGAGTTTAAAAGCCACTTATACCCATTTTGTCCCAAAACAGGTTAAAACCAAGAAAATATTGCTTAGAAGCTGTAAACAGCTATGTTAGTGTTTCTGGGGTTAAAATGTGTCTTAAGCCATTGAAACTAACTAATTATAAGAGTTTAAGATAGATGTGCAGAGTTTAAAACTTTGTTAAACCGGCCACTCTCTTGGTGTACACGACCTTACCGGCCGTTTCTCCTCTTCCTTCAAGGCTCGGCCTTACCGGCCTCTCCTCTCTCTTCCTCCTTACTCTCTAATAAAAATGTGTATAAATCCAATGCAACTAACTAACTATAAGAGTTTTAGATAGATGTGGAGAGTTTAAAAGCCACTTATACTCATTTTGCTCCAAAACAGGCTAAAACCAAGAAAACATTGCTTAGAAGCTGTAAACAGCTATGTTAGTGTTTATGGGGTTCAAATGTGTCTTAATCCAATGCAACTAACTAATGATAAGAGTTTAAGATAGATGTGAAGAGTTTAAAAGCCACTTATACCCATTTTGTCCCAAAACAGGCTAAAACCAAGAAAACATTGCTTAGAAGCTGTAAACAGCTATGTTAGTGTTTATGGGGTTAGAATGTGTCTTAATCCAATGCAACTAACTAATTATAAGAGTTTAAGATAGATGTGGAGAGTTTAAAAGCCACTTATACCCTTTTTGTCCCAAAACAGGCTAAAACCAAGAAAACATTGCTTAGAAGCTGAAAACCGCTATGTTAGTGTTTATGGGGTTAAAATGTGTCTTAATCCAATGCAACTAACTAATTATAAGAGTTTGAGATAGATGTGGAGAGTTTAAAAGCCACTTATACCCTTTTTGTCCCAAAACAGGCTAACACCAAGAAAACATTGCTTAGAAGCTGTAAACAGCTATGTTAGTGTTTATGGGGTTAAAATGTGTCTTAATCCAATGCAACTAACTAAGTATAAGAGTTTGAGATAGATGTGGAGAGTTTAAAAGCCACTTATACCCATTTTGTCCCAAAACAGGCTAAAACCAAGAAAACATTGCTTAGAAGCTGTAAACAGCTATGTTAGTGTTTATGGGGTTAAAATGTATCTTAATCCAATGCAACTAACTAATTATAAGAGTTTAAGATAGATGTGCAGAGTTTAAAAGCCACTTATACCCATTTTGTCCCAAAACAGGCTAAAACCAAGAAAACATTGATTAGATGCTGTAAACAGCTATGTTAGTGTTTATGGGGTTAAAATGTGTCTTAATCCAATGCAACTAACTAATTATAAGAGTTTTAGATAGATGTGGAGAGTTTAAAAGCCACTTATACCCATTTTGTCCCAAAACAGGTTAAAACCAAGAAAATATTGCTTAGAAGCTGTAAACAGCTATGTTAGTGTTTCTGGGGTTAAAATGTGTCTTAAGCCATTGAAACTAACTAATTATAAGAGTTTAAGATAGATGTGCAGAGTTTAAAACTTTGTTAAACCGGCCACTCTCTTGGTGTACACGACCTTACCGGCCGTTTCTCCTCTTCCTTCAAGGCTCGGCCTTACCGGCCTCTCCTCTCTCTTCCTCCTTACTCTCTAATAAAAATGTGTATAAATCCAATGCAACTAACTAACTATAAGAGTTTTAGATAGATGTGGAGAGTTTAAAAGCCACTTATACTCATTTTGCTCCAAAACAGGCTAAAACCAAGAAAACATTGCTTAGAAGCTGTAAACAGCTATGTTAGTGTTTATGGGGTTCAAATGTGTCTTAATCCAATGCAACTAACTAATGATAAGAGTTTAAGATAGATGTGAAGAGTTTAAAAGCCACTTATACCCATTTTGTCCCAAAACAGGCTAAAACCAAGAAAACATTGCTTAGAAGCTGTAAACAGCTATGTTAGTGTTTATGGGGTTAGAATGTGTCTTAATCCAATGCAACTAACTAATTATAAGAGTTTAAGATAGATGTGGAGAGTTTAAAAGCCACTTATACCCTTTTTGTCCCAAAACAGGCTAAAACCAAGAAAACATTGCTTAGAAGCTGAAAACCGCTATGTTAGTGTTTATGGGGTTAAAATGTGTCTTAATCCAATGCAACTAACTAATTATAAGAGTTTGAGATAGATGTGGAGAGTTTAAAAGCCACTTATACCCATTTTGTCCCAAAACAGGCTAAAACCAAGAAAACATTGCTTAGAAGCTGTAAACAGCTATGTTAGTGTTTCTGGGGTTAAAATGTGTCTTAATCCAATGCAACTATCTAATTATAAGAGTTTGAGATAGATGTGGAGAGTTTAAAAGCCACTTATACCCATTTTGTTCCAAAACAAGCTAACAGCAAGAAAACATTGCTTAGTAGCTGTAAACAGCTATGTTTGTGTTTATGGGGTTAAAATGTGTCTTAATCCAATGCAACTAACTAAGTATAAGAGTTTTAGATAGATGTGGAGAGTTTAAAAGCCACTTATACTCATTTTGTTCCAAAACAGGCTAAAACCAAGAAAACATTGCTTAGAAGCTGTAAACAGCTATGTTAGTGTTTATGGGGTTAAAATGTGTCTTAATCCAATGCAACTAACTAATTATAAGAGTTTAAGATAGATGTGAAGAGTTTAAAAGCCACTTATACCCATTTTGTCCCAAAACAGGCTAAAACCAAGAAAACATTGTTTAGAAGCTGTAAACAGCTATGTTAGTGTTTATGGGGTTAAAATGTGTCTTAATCCAATGCAACTAACTAAGTATAAGAGTTTGAGATAGATGTGGAGAGTTTAAAAGCCACTTATACCCATTTTGTCCCAAAACAGGCTAAAACCAAGAAAACATTGCTTAGAAGCTGTAAACAGCTATGTTAGTGTTTATGGGGTTAAAATGTGCCTTAATCCAATGCAACTAACTAATTATAAGAGTTTAAGATAGATGTGCAGAGTTTAAAAGCCACTTATACCCATTTTGTCCCAAAACAGGCTAAAACTAAGAAAACATTGATTAGAAGCTGTAAACAGCTATGTTAGTGTTTATGGGGTTAAAATGTGTCTTAATCCAATGAAACTAACTAAGTATAAGAGTTTGAGATAGATGTGGAGAGTTTAAAAGCCACTTATACCCATTTTGTCCCAAAACAGGCTAAAACCAAGAAAACATTGCTTAGAAGCTGTAAACAGCTATGTTAGTGTTTATGGGGTTAAAATGTGTCTTAATCCAATGCAACTAACTAATTATAAGAGTTTGAGATAGATGTGGAGAGTTTAAAAGCCACTTATACCCATTTTGTCCCAAAACAGGCTAAAACCAAGAAAATATTGCTTAGAAGCTGTAAACAGCTATGTTAGTGTTTCTGGGGTTAAAATGTGTCTTAATAAAATGCAACTAACTAATTATAAGAGTTTGAGATAGATGTGGAGAGTTTAAAAGCCACTTATTCCCATTTTGTCCCAATAGAGGCTAAAACCAAGAAAACATTGCTTAGTAGCTGTAAACAGCTATGTTAGTTTTTATGGGGTTAAAATGTGTATTAATCCAATGCAACTAACTAATTATAGGAGTTTGAGATAGATGTGGAGAGTTTAAAAGCCACTTATAGCCATTTTGTCCCAAAACAGGCTAAAACCAAGAAAACATTGCTTAGAAGCTGTAAACAGCTATGTTAGTGTTTCTGGGGTTAAAATGTGTCTTAAGCCATTGAAACTAACTAATTATAAGAGTTTAAGATAGATGTGCAGAGTTTAAAAGCCACTTATACCCATTTTGTCCCAAAACAGGCTAAAACTAAGAAAACATTGATTAGAAGCTGTAAACAGCTATGTTAGTGTTTATGGGGTTAAAATGTGTCTTAATCCAATGCAACTAACTAATTATAAGAGTTTAGGATAGATGTGGAGAGTTTAAAAGCCACTTCTACCCTTTTTGTCCCAAAACAGGCTAAAACCAAGAAAACATTGCTTAGAAGCTGAAAACAGCTATGTTAGTGTTTATGGGGTTAAAATGTGTCTTAATCCAATGCAACTAACTAATTATAAGAGTTTGAGATAGATGTGGAGAGTTTAAAAGCCACTTATACCCATTTTGTCCCAAAACAGGCTAAAACCAAGAAAACATTGCTTAGAAACTGTAAACAGTTATGTTAGTGTTTATGGTGTTAAAATGTGTCTTAATCCAATGCAACTAACTAAGTATAAGAGTTTGAGATGAATGTGGAGAGTTTAAAAGCCACTTATACCCATTTTGTCCCAAAACAGGCTAACACCAAGAAAACATTGCTTAGAAGCTGTAAACAGCTATGTTAGTGTTTATGGGGTTAAAATGTGTCTTAATTCAATGCAACTAACTAATTATAAGAGTTTAAGATAGATTGTTGGGATTTATGAGACAAAGCTCACAAGAGAGGGTAGACAAACACTTGGTGAATGAATCCCCCTTTACCCACAACAAACTAACTCATTCTCAAGGGGGAGGAGAGAACATCAACTTGTGATGAACTCCCCATAAACAAGCTAGATAGAACCCAAATACTAGAGAGTAAGCGGATCCTAACTAGGAGAAGCACTAGTTTGAGACTTATCCTCTTCTAGTATCACAACACTTAGAGTTTGTGTACTTAGGAGAAGGAGGATTAAGAATCAGTAATCTAGGCTAAGTAAAGCAGTAAATAAGAAGAGTTTAGGTGGATTTGAGAAGAGAATAGGCTGCCTTAAGGGCAGCCCCTAACCGCTAATCCTAAACTCTCTACATTGTTAATATGAACAAGAACACAAGTAGAGAGGGGAAATCGGATTCTCTTCTATTAGATAATATGTTGATGTGTTATATTGAAGTGAATTACAACTTAATATAGGGAATACAATGCTTATGACCGTTAGAGAGAGGAAGAGAGTGTTGATAGGGACATTCTCTCGATTTGGTGAAGGTGATAGTGACATCCTTCCCTTCCTTGCACATGTGATTCTTTTCTTGTGACCGTTAGGTTCTTCCTCCTTGAAAGCGACTTCCTTCCTTCGTCCTTTGGCATCTTCTTCCTTTGGCAGCTTCTTGATCACATGGTGGGCCGAGTCTTCCTTCTTCTCATCACTCACACTCGGCCTCATTCCTTCCTTCTTTCCTTTGTGAGACTTCCTCTTGGGCTTCTTCTTCTTATAAGGCCTTTGCCCTTCTCATTGCACTTATGGCCTTCTCTTATTCTTCATTCAGCCCACATGGCCTTACTCATTGTATTCACGGCCTAACCGGCCGTTCTCATGCCATTCATGGCCTCACGGCCACTCTTCTTGGTGCACACGGCCTTCTCTTCATCGTACGGACGGGCCTGTACGGACGGGCCTGTACGGACGGGCCTGTACGGACGGGCCTTCTCTTCAATGTGTTCACGGCCTAACTGGCCGCTCACCGGACATGGGTCCGTTCACGGACACGGTACATGGTACCGGACACGGTACATGGTCGCTCACGGACACGGACATGGCCTTACCGGCCTTTACATGGCCTTTCCGGCCTTTCTTCTCTTCTTCCAAGGCTCGGCCTTACCGGCCTCTCCTCTCTCCTCCTTGGTACATTCTAATACTCCCCCGCACGCTTGATCGGTGGGACACCATGGGGACCAAAGATCAAGGGTGGACTAGTGTCATCTACCTCATTAAAAAAACCTTAACAAAGAAAACCTCTTGGGATAAAACTTTGTTAAGGGAAAAAGAGTATAGACTCCACTATCCATGATGTCCCTTGACCTTGGTTTGCAAGGAACCAGCTCTCTTCTCTTCATTATTTGAACCGCTACACTCCTTAGCCCTTCTTGCCTTGAACTCACTTCATATGATCTCTCCAAGCTTGCACTTCTCGAATTTTCTTTTGAGGCTCTCATAGTCTCCTTCACCCTTGAAACAAGTGATAAAGAAGAAAAGAATAAGTGTTTGCTATGAGGAATATCAAAGAAAATTCTAAAGAAAACTTTAAAAGAACATATTAAAGAGTAAAGACTAGTAATAGAGCTAAGATAATGAATTTAAGAAATTTAAATAGAGTAGAGTTTAGAGCACAGCCTTTATGGTGTTTTGATGGATAGGAAGGAGAGGGTTGAACACTGATGCGGTTTGGAATTCCTCCTTGAGACCGCTTCTCTAACCATGGTTTTTAACCCGGTCAGTTTTATCGTCAGACTGACATATGCCCACTGAATCGGACATAACTTTCGAACGGCTGCTCGGATTGGTATGATTCTACTTCCACTGGCAAGATGACTCCATGGTCTCGAACTTTGTTGAAGAACGCGGAAGCTGAATCGCAGTGGAAGGGTTTCGTCCGAGTCGATCTTTGAGACGCTTCGGCTGAGCTTTAAGTAAAAACTTTTGCTTGTGGCCGAGCAGAATCTGTGAGGTACGGTCTGAAGTCACTTGATCTCCCCCGTAACCTTTACTTGATGATGGGCTGAAACCTCATCACCTCAGTTGAAGCCTTGTGCATCACCGTTCTTGTGCACATCCAATCAACGGTTGAAACCTTGTGCATCACCTTTCCTAAAGACCATTGTGCACATCCGATCAACAACTTGGCACTAACACACATGCTCTTGGACTGATTCATCACCTTCCACCAGCTTAACAAAGACTTGGTGGCCCTTGGTTCTAACTCCAGGCATTGTGCTGCGCTCTTACATGGCTATCTTGTAGCCTTCAACCTCGCCACTTCTTCTTCTTGAGATAGTAGGCGAGCTCCACACAATCTTCAAGGCTGAAGCTGAAACCAAATTCAATGGAACAGATTCTAAACAAGAGATTGTTAGAGATTAGAGAATAGAGAATATAGAATATTACTGAAAATAAAATAGAATTTAGAGAATAAGTAACCAGAGAATTAGTAACCAAGAGTATAGAGTATAGTAGAGTATATGGGCGGAAGTATAAGGTGAGTGGAGAGTAGAATAGAGAATTTGCTCAAGAGTTCTTATGGACAGAGTTATACTCTGTTTTCTTGAGTTTGCAGAAGCTTTGACAGCCAAGAGCATCCAACATTCAACAAGACTTTGGTGCTTTAATGGCTGAAACACATGGACCGTTTGGAAAATTAATTTCTCCAACGGTTTGGACCTAACTCATGGTAGAATCACTTAAACAAAGTGTTCTCCAAGATCTTAAGGCTTTAGATCCACGAAAATAACATATAGAAGATGTTTTTCGTGGTCCCAAGCAAAGAAGAAACAACAAAAGCCTTTGGAACAACCTATTGTCCAACGGTTAAAAGAATGCATCTTTGAATAGCTTTAGTCTAGTTGACCAAGCGGACATGAGATGCGAAAATTAAGATCTCTCTCTTCTTCAAGCTTGAATCTGGACACACCATAGGGCCAGAAACAAAGCTTTCTCAACATTGAGAAGAAGAAGTAGCGATTTAGTAATTAAGCCTTTAAAGGAAATTTAACAAAAGCAAAATTAAACCTTTAGAGGAAAATTAACTAAATCCTAAGAGAGCTAAATCCTAAGAATTTCGTGGCTCATACAAGCACACAAGAACCGTGAATCCTCACCATGAACAACACAATTTGCTCAATGGTTCATCACTTCCCACACATCCCAAAATAAACAAAGCTATTACCAAATCGGTAAAGCTTAAGGATGGGGCTTGTAAAATCGATTTCTTTCCACACACTTGGTCTACAAATTCTAACAAGACAAGAGACCAAGCTTACTCAACAATGAGCTGCTAGAGAATCGATTTAATCAACAAAAACAAAATTAAAGCTTTAAAGAAACTAAGCTAAGCGATTTAACACCTAAGCAAAGTCTAAAACTTTAACTAAGCTAACTCCTAAGAAAACGACTTTGAGAATGAGTTTGAGTCACCAAGAACAGAGCCTGCTCTGATACCATGTTGGGATTTATGAGACAAAGCTCACAAGAGAGGGTAGACAAACACTTGGTGAATGAATCCCCCTTTACCCACAACAAACTAACTCATTCTCAAGGGGGAGGAGAGAACATCAACTTGTGATGAACTCCCCATAAACAAGCTAGATAGAACCCAAATACTAGAGAGTAAGCGGATCCTAACTAGGAGAAGCACTAGTTTGAGACTTATCCTCTTCTAGTATCACAACACTTAGAGTTTGTGTACTTAGGAGAAGGAGGATTAAGAATCAGTAATCTAGGCTAAGTAAAGCAGTAAATAAGAAGAGTTTAGGTGGATTTGAGAAGAGAATAGGCTGCCTTAAGGGCAGCCCCTAACCGCTAATCCTAAACTCTCTACATTGTTAATATGAACAAGAACACAAGTAGAGAGGGGAAATCGGATTCTCTTCTATTAGATAATATGTTGATGTGTTATATTGAAGTGAATTACAACTTAATATAGGGAATACAATGCTTATGACCGTTAGAGAGAGGAAGAGAGTGTTGATAGGGACATTCTCTCGATTTGGTGAAGGTGATAGTGACATCCTTCCCTTCCTTGCACATGTGATTCTTTTCTTGTGACCGTTAGGTTCTTCCTCCTTGAAAGCGACTTCCTTCCTTCGTCCTTTGGCATCTTCTTCCTTTGGCAGCTTCTTGATCACATGGTGGGCCGAGTCTTCCTTCTTCTCATCACTCACACTCGGCCTCATTCCTTCCTTCTTTCCTTTGTGAGACTTCCTCTTGGGCTTCTTCTTCTTATAAGGCCTTTGCCCTTCTCATTGCACTTATGGCCTTCTCTTATTCTTCATTCAGCCCACATGGCCTTACTCATTGTATTCACGGCCTAACCGGCCGTTCTCATGCCATTCATGGCCTCACGGCCACTCTTCTTGGTGCACACGGCCTTCTCTTCATCGTACGGACGGGCCTGTACGGACGGGCCTGTACGGACGGGCCTGTACGGACGGGCCTGTACGGACGGGCCTTCTCTTCAATGTGTTCACGGCCTAACTGGCCGCTCACCGGACATGGGTCCGTTCACGGACACGGTACATGGTACCGGACACGGTACATGGTCGCTCACGGACACGGACATGGCCTTACCGGCCTTTACATGGCCTTTCCGGCCTTTCTTCTCTTCTTCCAAGGCTCGGCCTTACCGGCCTCTCCTCTCTCCTCCTTGGTACATTCTAATATAGATGTGGAGAGTTTAAAAGCCACTTATACCCTTTTTGTCCCAAAACAGGCTAAAACCAAGAAAACATTGCTTAGAAGCTGAAAACAGCTATGTTAGTGTTTATGGGGTTAAAATGTGTCTTAATCCAATGCAACTAACTAATTATAGGAGTTTGAGATAGATGTGGAGAGTTTAAAAGCCACTTATACCCATTTTGTCCCAAAACAGGCTAAAACCAAGAAAACATTGCTTAGAAGCTGTAAACAGTTATGTTAATGTTTATGGAGTTAAAATGTGTCTTAATCCAATGCAACTAACTAAGTATAAGAGTTTGAGATGAATGTGGAGAGTTTAAAAGCCACTTATACCCATTTTGTCCCAAAACAGGCTAACACCAAGAAAACATTGCTTAGAAGCTGTAAACAGCTATGTTAGTGTTTATGGGGTTAAAATGTGTCTTAATCCAATGCAACTAACTAATTATAAGAGTTTAAGATAGATGTGGAGAGTTTAAAAGCCACTTATACCCTTTTTGTCCCAAAACAGGCTAACACCAAGAAAACATTGCTTAGAAGCTGTAAACAGCTATGTTAGTGTTTATGGGGTTAAAATGTGTCTTAATCCAATGCAACTAACTAATTATAAGAGTTTAAGATAGATGTGGAGAGTTTAAAAGCCACTTATACCCTTTTTGTCCCAAAAGAGGCTAAAACCAAGAAAACATTGCTTAGAAGCTGAAAACAGCTATGTTAGTGTTTATGGGGTTAAAATGTGTCTTAATCCAATGCAACTAACTAATTATAAGAGTTTGAGATAGATGTGAAGAGTTTAAAAGCCACTTATACCCATTTTGTCCCAAAACAGGCTAAAACAAAGAAAACATTGCTTAGAAGCTGTAAACAGCTATGTTAGTGTTTCTGGGGTTAAAATGTGTCTTAATCCAATGCAACTATCTAATTATAAGAGTTTGAGATAGATGTGGAGAGTTTAAAAGCCACTTATACCCATTTTGTTCCAAAACAAGCTAACAGCAAGAAAACATTGCTTAGTAGCTGTAAACAGCTATGTTTGTGTTTATGGGGTTAAAATGTGTCTTAATCCAATGCAACTAACTAAGTATAAGAGTTTTAGATATATGTGGAGAGTTTAAAAGCCACTTATACCCATTTTGTCCCAAAACAGGCTAAAACCAAGAAAACATTGATTAGAAGCTGTAAACAGCTATGTTAGTGTTTATGGGGTTAAAATGTGTCTTAATCCAATGCAACTAACTAATTATAAGAGTTTGAGATAGATGTGGAGAGTTTAAAAGCCACTTATACCCATTTTGTCCCAAAACAGGCTAAAACCAAGAAAACATTGCTTAGTAGCTGTAAACAGCTATGTTTGTGTTTATGGGGTTAAAATGTGTCTTAATCCAATGCAACTAACTAAGTATAAGAGTTTTAGATATATGTGGAGAGTTTAAAAGCCACTTATACTCATTTTGTTCCAAAACAAGCTAAAACCAAGAAAACTTTGCTTAGAAGCTGTAAACAGCTATGTTAGTGTTTATGGGGTTAAAATGTGTCTTAATCCAATGCAACTAACTAATTATAAGAGTTTAAGATAGATGTGGAGAGTTTAAAAGCCACTTATACCCTTTTTGTCCCAAAACAGGCTAAAACCAAGAAAACATTGCTTAGAAGCTGAAAACAGCTATGTTAGTGTTTATGGGGTTAAAATGTGTTGGGATTTATGAGACAAAGCTCACAAGAGAGGGTAGACAAACACTTGGTGAATGAATCCCCCTTTACCCACAACAAACTAACTCATTCTCAAGGGGGAGGAGAGAACATCAACTTGTGATGAACTCCCCATAAACAAGCTAGATAGAACCCAAATACTAGAGAGTAAGCGGATCCTAACTAGGAGAAGCACTAGTTTGAGACTTATCCTCTTCTAGTATCACAACACTTAGAGTTTGTGTACTTAGGAGAAGGAGGATTAAGAATCAGTAATCTAGGCTAAGTAAAGCAGTAAATAAGAAGAGTTTAGGTGGATTTGAGAAGAGAATAGGCTGCCTTAAGGGCAGCCCCTAACCGCTAATCCTAAACTCTCTACATTGTTAATATGAAACAAGAACACAAGTATAGAGAGGAAATCGGTTTCTCTTATATTGAATAATATATTGTGATATTTTTATATTACATATGAGGTGAAATACAAAGCTTAATATAGGAGAATACAAGGTCATATGACCGTTAGAGAGAAGAAGAGAGTGATGAAAGTGACATTCTCGATTTGGTGTTGGTGAGAGTGACCTTTCCTTCCTTCACCAACCAAGGGCACATGTGATCTTCCCATAAGCCTCTCTCTCTTGTAGGGCCTCGCTTTCCTCCTCTCAAACTCGGCCTCTCTATCTACTGGACCGAGCGCAGGCCTAAGGGCCGAGACCGTACGGACGGGCCTTCTCTTCATTGTACGGACGGGCCTTCTCTTCATCGTACGGACAGGCCTGTACGGACGGGCCTGTACGGACGGGCCTGTACGGACGGGCCTTCTCTTCAATGTGTTCACGGCCTAACTGGCCGCTCACCGGACATGGGTCCGTTCACGGACACGGTACATGGTACCGGACACGGTACATGGTCGCTCACGGACACGAACATGGCCTTACCGGCCTTTACATGGCCTTTCCGGCCTTTCTTCTCTTCTTCCAAGGCTCGGCCTTACCGGCCTCTCCTCTCTCCTCCTTGGTACATTCTAATACTCCCCCGCACGCTTGATCGGTGGGACACCATGGGGACCAAAGATCAAGGGTGGACTAGTGTCATCTACCTCATTAAAAACCTCAACAAAGAAAACCTCTTGGGATAAAACTTTGTTAAGGGAAAAAGAGTATAGACTCCACTATCCATGATGTCCCCTGACCTTGGTTTGCAAAGAACTAGCTCCCTTCTCTTCATGAATTGAACCGCTCCTACTCCTTAGCCCACCTTGCCTTTAGCACATTCCTTATGATCTCCCCAAGCTTGCACTTCTCGAATTTTCTTTTGAGGCTCTCATAGTCTCCTTCACCCTTGAAACAAGTGATAAAGAAGAAAAGAATAAGTGTTTGCTATGAGGAATATCAAAGAAAATTCTAAAGAAAACTTTAAAAGAACATATTAAAGAGTAAAGACTAGTAATAGAGCTAAGATAATGAATTTAAGAAATTTAAATAGAGTAGAGTTTAGAGCACAGCCTTTTTGGTGTTTTGATGGATAGGAAGGAGAGGGTTGATCACTGATGCGGTTTGGAATTCCTCCTTGAGACCGCTCCTACTCTAACCATGGTTTTTAAACCCGGCCAGTTTTATCGTCAGACTGACATATGCCCACTGAATCGGACATAACTTTTGAACGGCTGCTCGGATTGGTATGATTCCACTTCCACTGGCAAGATGACTCCATGGTCTAGAACTTTTGTGAAGAACGCGGAAGCTGAATCGCAGTGGAAGGGTTTCGTCCGAGTCAATCTTTGAGACGCTTCGGCTGAGCTTTAAGTAAAAACTTTTGCTTGTGGCCGAGCAGAATCTGTGAGGTACGGTCTGAAGTCACTTGATCTCCCCCGTAACCTTTACTTGATGATGGGCTGAAACCTCATCACCTCAGTTGAAGCCTTGTGCATCACCGTTCTTGTGCACATCCAATCAACAGTTGAAACCTTGTGCATCACCTTTCCTAAAGACCATTGTGCACATCCGATCAACAACTTGGCACTAACACACATGCTCTTGGACTGATTCATCACATTCCACCAGCTTAACAAAGACTTGGTGGCCCTTGGTTCTAACTCCAGGCATTGTGCTGCGCTCTCCTCATGGCTATCTTGTAGCCTTCAACCTCGCCACTTCTTCTTCTTGAGATAGTAGGCGAGCTCCACACAATCTTCAAGGCTGAAGCTGAAACCAAATTCAATGGAACAGATTCTAAACAAGAGATTGTTAGAGATTAGAGGATAGAGAATATAGAATATTACTGAAAATAAAATAGAATTTAGAGAATAAGTAACCAGAGAATTAGTAACCAAGAGTATAGAGTATAGTAGAGTATATGGGCGGAAGTATAAGGTGAGTGGAGAGTAGAATAGAGAATTTGCTCAAGAGTTCTTATGGACAGAGTTATACTCTGTTTTCTTGAGTTTGCAGAAGCTTTGACAGCCAAGAGCATCCAACATTCAACAAGACTTTGGTGCTTTAATGGCTGAAACACATGGACCGTTTGGAAAATTAATTTCTCCAACGGTTTGGACCTAACTCATGGTAGAATCACTTAAACAAAGTGTTCTCCAAGATCTTAAGGCTTTAGATCCACGAAAATAACATATAGAAGATGTTTTTCGTGGTCCCAAGCAAAGAAGAAACAACAAAAGCCTTTGGAACAACCTATTGTCCAACGGTTAAAAGAATGCATCTTTGAACAGCTTTAGTCTAGTTGACCAAGCGGACATGAGATGCGAAAATTAAGATCTCTCTCTTCTTCAAGCTTGAATCTGGACACACCATAGGGCCAGAAACAAAGCTTTCTCAACATTGAGAAGAAGAAGTAGCGATTTAGTAATTAAGCCTTTAAAGGAAATTTAACAAAAGCAAAATCAAACCTTTAGAGGAAAATTAACTAAATCCTAAGAGAGCTAAATCCTAAGAATTTCGTGGCTCATACAAGCACACAAGAACCGTGAATCCTCACCATGAACAACACAATTTGCTCAATGGTTCATCACTTCCCACACATCCCAAAATAAACAAAGCTATTACCAAATCGGTAAAGCTTAAGGATGGGGCTTGTAAAATCGATTTCTTTCCACACACTTGGTCTACAAATTCTAACAAGACAAGAGACCAAGCTTACTCAACAATGAGCTGCTAGAGAATCGATTTAATCAACAAAAGCAAAATTAAAGCTTTAAAGAAACTAAGCTAAGCGATTTAACACCTAAGCAAAGTCTAAAACTTTAACTAAGCTAACTCCTAAGAAAACGACTTTGAGAATGAGTTTAAATCACCAAGAACAGAACCTGCTCTGATACCATGTTGGGATTTATGAGACAAAGCTCACAAGAGAGGGTAGACAAACACTTGGTGAATGAATCCCCCTTTACCCACAACAAACTAACTCATTCTCAAGGGGGAGGAGAGAACATCAACTTGTGATGAACTCCCCATAAACAAGCTAGATAGAACCCAAATACTAGAGAGTAAGCGGATCCTAACTAGGAGAAGCACTAGTTTGAGACTTATCCTCTTCTAGTATCACAACACTTAGAGTTTGTGTACTTAGGAGAAGGAGGATTAAGAATCAGTAATCTAGGCTAAGTAAAGCAGTAAATAAGAAGAGTTTAGGTGGATTTGAGAAGAGAATAGGCTGCCTTAAGGGCAGCCCCTAACCGCTAATCCTAAACTCTCTACATTGTTAATATGAAACAAGAACACAAGTATAGAGAGGAAATCGGTTTCTCTTATATTGAATAATATATTGTGATATTTTTATATTACATATGAGGTGAAATACAAAGCTTAATATAGGAGAATACAAGGTCATATGACCGTTAGAGAGAAGAAGAGAGTGATGAAAGTGACATTCTCGATTTGGTGTTGGTGAGAGTGACCTTTCCTTCCTTCACCAACCAAGGGCACATGTGATCTTCCCATAAGCCTCTCTCTCTTGTAGGGCCTCGCTTTCCTCCTCTCAAACTCGGCCTCTCTATCTACTGGACCGAGCGCAGGCCTAAGGGCCGAGACCGTACGGACGGGCCTTCTCTTCATTGTACGGACGGGCCTTCTCTTCATCGTACGGACAGGCCTGTACGGACGGGCCTGTACGGACGGGCCTGTACGGACGGGCCTTCTCTTCAATGTGTTCACGGCCTAACTGGCCGCTCACCGGACATGGGTCCGTTCACGGACACGGTACATGGTACCGGACACGGTACATGGTCGCTCACGGACACGAACATGGCCTTACCGGCCTTTACATGGCCTTTCCGGCCTTTCTTCTCTTCTTCCAAGGCTCGGCCTTACCGGCCTCTCCTCTCTCCTCCTTGGTACATTCTAATAAAATGTGTCTTAATCCAATGCAACTAACTAATTATAAGAGTTTGAGATAGATGTGAAGAGTTTAAAAGCCACTTATACTCATTTTGTTCCAAAACAGGCTAAAACCAAGAAAACATTGCTTAGAAGCTGTAAACAGCTATGTTAGTGTTTATGGGGTTAAAATGTGTCTTAATCCAATGCAACTAACTAATTATAAGAGTTTTAGATAGATGTGGACAGTTTAAAAGCCACTTATACTCATTTTGTCCCAATAGAGGCTAAAACCAAGAAAACATTGCTTAGTAGCTGTAAACAGCTATGTTAGTGTTTATGGGGTTAAAATGTGTCTTAATCCAATGCAACTAACTAATTATAAGAGTTTAAGATAGATGTGAAGAGTTTAAAAGCCACTTATACCCATTTTGTCCCAAAACAGGCTAAAACCAAGAAAACATTGCTTAGAAGCTGTAAACAGCTATGTTAGTGTTTATGGGGTTAAAATGTGTCTTAATCCAATGCAACTAACTAAGTATAAGAGTTTGAGATAGATGTGGAGAGTTTAAAAGCCACTTATACCCATTTTGTCCCAAAACAGGCTAAAACCAAGAAAACATTGCTTAGAAGCTGTAAAAAGCTATGTTAGTGTTTATGGGGTTAAAATGTGCCTTAATCCAATGCAACTAACTAATTATAAGAGTTTAAGATAGATGTGCAGAGTTTAAAAGCCACTTATACCCATTTTGTCCCAAAACAGGCTAAAACTAAGAAAACATTGATTAGAAGCTGTAAACAGCTATGTTAGTGTTTATGGGGTTAAAATGTGTCTTAATCCAATGCAACTAACTAATTATAAGAGTTTGAGATAGATGTGGAGAGTTTAAAAGCCACTTATACCCATTTTGTCCCAAAACAGGCTAAAACCAAGAAAATATTGCTTAGAAGCTGCAAACAGCTATGTTAGTGTTTCTGGGGTTAAAATGTGTCTTAATAAAATGCAACTAACTAATTATAAGAGTTTAAGATAGATGTGGAGAGTTTAAAAGCCACTTATACTCATTTTGTTCCAAAACAGGCTAAAACCAAGAAAACATTGCTTGGAAGCTGT
The DNA here is from genome assembly GCF_030686135.1 of Camelina sativa. Classification (NCBI taxonomy): domain Eukaryota; kingdom Viridiplantae; phylum Streptophyta; class Magnoliopsida; order Brassicales; family Brassicaceae; genus Camelina; species Camelina sativa. The sequence goes on from NC_141888.1 coordinate 13,499,360, forward strand.
AAACAGCTATGTTAGTGTTTATGGGGTTAAAATGTGTCTTAATCCAATGCAACTAACTAATTATAAGAGTTTGAGATAGATGTGGAGAGTTTAAAAGCCACTTATACCCATTTTGTCCCAAAACAGGCTAAAACCAAGAAAACATTGCTTAGAAGCTGTAAACAGCTATGTTAGTGTTTATGGGGTTAAAATGTGTCTTAATCCAATGCAACTAACTAATTATAAGAGTTTGAGATAGATGTGGAGAGTTTAAAAGCCACTTATACCCATTTTGTCCCAAAACAGGCTAAAACCAAGAAAACATTGCTTAGAAGCTGTAAACAGCTATGTTAGTGTTTATGGAGTTAAAATGTGTCTTAATCCAATGCAACTAACTAAGTATAAGAGTTTGAGATGAATGTGGAGAGTTTAAAAGCCACTTATACCCATTTTGTCCCAAAACAGGCTAACACCAAGAAAACATTGCTTAGAAGCTGTAAACAGCTATGTTAGTGTTTATGGGGTTAAAATGTGTCTTAATCCAATGCAACTAACTAATTATAAGAGTTTAAGATAGATGTGGAGAGTTTAAAAGCCACTTATACCCTTTTTGTCCCAAAACAGGCTAACACCAAGAAAACATTGCTTAGAAGCTGTAAACAGCTATGTTAGTGTTTATGGGGTTAAAATGTGTCTTAATCCAATGCAACTAACTAATTATAAGAGTTTAAGATAGATGTGGAGAGTTTAAAAGCCACTTATACCCTTTTTGTCCCAAAAGAGGCTAAAACCAAGAAAACATTGCTTAGAAGCTGAAAACAGCTATGTTAGTGTTTATGGGGTTAAAATGTGTCTTAATCCAATGCAACTAACTAATTATAAGAGTTTGAGATAGATGTGGAGAGTTTAAAAGCCACTTATACCCTTTTTGTCCCAAAACAGGCTAAAACCAAGAAAACATTGCTTAGAAGCTGAAAACAGCTATGTTAGTGTTTATGGGGTTAAAATGTGTCTTAATCCAATGCAACTTACTAATTATAAGAGTTTGAGATAGATGTGAAGAGTTTAAAAGCCACTTATACTCATTTTGTTCCAAAACAGGCTAAAACCAAGAAAACATTGCTTAGAAGCTGTAAACAGCTATGTTAGTGTTTATGGGGTTAAAATGTGTCTTAATCCAATGCAACTAACTAATTATAAGAGTTTTAGATAGATGTGGAGAGTTTAAAAGCCACTTATACTCATTTTGTTCCAAAACAGGCTAAAACCAAGAAAACATTGCTTAGAAGCTGTAAACAGCTATGTTAGTGTTTATGGGGTTAAAATGTGTCTTAATCCAATGCAACTAACTAATTATAAGAGTTTAAGATAGATGTGAAGAGTTTAAAAGCCACTTATACCCATTTTGTCCCAAAACAGGCTAAAACCAAGAAAACATTGCTTAGAAGCTGTAAACAGCTATGTTAGTGTTTATATGGTTAAAATGTGTCTTAATCCAATGCAACTAACTAAGTATAAGAGTTTGAGATAGATGTGGAGAGTTTAAAAGCCCCTTATACCCATTTTGTCCCAAAACAGGCTAAAACCAAGAAAACATTGCTTAGAAGCTGTAAACAGCTATGTTAGTGTTTATGGGGTTAAAATGTGCCTTAATCCAATGCAACTAACTAAGTATAAGAGTTTGAGATAGATGTGGAGAGTTTAAAAGCCCCTTATACCCATTTTGTCCCAAAACAGGCTAAAACCAAGAAAACATTGCTTAGAAGCTGTAAACAGCTATGTTAGTGTTTATGGGGTTAAAATGTGCCTTAATCCAATGCAACTAACTAATTATAAGAGTTTAAGATAGATGTGCAGAGTTTAAAAGCCACTTATACCCATTTTGTCCCAAAACAGGCTAAAACTAAGAAAACATTGATTAGAAGCTGTAAACAGCTATGTTAGTGTTTATGGGGTTAAAATGTGTCTTAATCCAATGCAACTAACTAATTATAAGAGTTTGAGATAGATGTGGAGAGTTTAAAAGCCACTTATACCCATTTTGTCCCAAAACAGGCTAAAACCAAGAAAATATTGCTTAGAAGCTGCAAACAGCTATGTTAGTGTTTCTGGGGTTAAAATGTGTCTTAATAAAATGCAACTAACTAATTATAAGAGTTTGAGATAGATGTGGAGAGTTTAAAAGCCACTTATTCCCATTTTGTCCCAATAGAGGCTAAAACCAAGAAAACATTGCTTAGTAGCTGTAAACAGCTATGTTAGTTTTTATGGGGTTAAAATGTGTATTAATCCAATGCAACTAACTAATTATAGGAGTTTGAGATAGATGTGGAGAGTTTAAAAGCCACTTATAGCCATTTTGTCCCAAAACAGGCTAAAACCAAGAAAACATTGCTTAGAAGCTGTAAACAGCTATGTTAGTGTTTCTGGGGTTAAAATGTGTCTTAAGCCATTGAAACTAACTAATTATAAGACTTTAAGATAAATGTGGAGAGTTTAAAAGCCACTTATACCCATTTTGTCCCAAAACAGGCTAAAACCAAGAAAACATTGCTTAGAAGCTGTAAACAGCTATGTTAGTGTTTATGGGGTTAAAATGTGTCTTAATCCAATGCAACTAACTAATTATAAGAGTTTAGGATAGATGTGGAGAGTTTAAAAGCCACTTCTACCCTTTTTGTCCCAAAACAGGCTAAAACCAAGAAAACATTGCTTAGAAGCTGAAAACAGCTATGTTAGTGTTTATGGGGTTAAAATGTGTCTTAATCCAATGCAACTAACTAATTATAAGAGTTTGAGATAGATGTGGAGAGTTTAAAAGCCACTTATACCCATTTTGTCCCAAAACAGGCTAAAACCAAGAAAACATTGCTTAGAAACTGTAAACAGTTATGTTAGTGTTTATGGTGTTAAAATGTGTCTTAATCCAATGCAACTAACTAAGTATAAGAGTTTGAGATGAATGTGGAGAGTTTAAAAGCCACTTATACCCATTTTGTCCCAAAACAGGCTAACACCAAGAAAACATTGCTTAGAAGCTATAAACAGCTATGTTAGTGTTTATGGGGTTAAAATGTGTCTTAATCCAATGCAACTAACTAATTATAAGAGTTTAAGATAGATGTGGAGAGTTTAAAAGCCACTTATACCCTTTTTGTCCCAAAACAGGCTAAAACCAAGAAAACATTGCTTAGAAGCTGAAAACAGCTATGTTAGTGTTTATGGGGTTAAAATGTGTCTTAATCCAATGCAACTAACTAATTATAAGAGTTTGAGATAGATGTGGAGAGTTTAAAAGCCACTTATACCCATTTTGTCCCAAAACAGGCTAAAACCAAGAAAACATTGCTTAGAAGCTGTAAACAGTTATGTTAGTGTTTATGGAGTTAAAATGTGTCTTAATCCAATGCAACTAACTAAGTATAAGAGTTTGAGATGAATGTGGAGAGTTTAAAAGCCACTTATACCCATTTTGTCCCAAAACAGGCTAACACCAAGAAAACATTGCTTAGAAGCTGTAAACAGCTATGTTAGTGTTTATGGGGTTAAAATGTGTCTTAATCCAATGCAACTAACTAATTATAAGAGTTTATGATAGATGTGGAGAGTTTAAAAGCCACTTATACCCTTTTTGTCCCAAAACAGGCTAACACCAAGAAAACATTGCTTAGAAGCTGTAAACAGCTATGTTAGTGTTTATGGGGTTAAAATGTGTCTTAATCCAATGCAACTAACTAATTATAAGAGTTTAAGATAGATGTGGAGAGTTTAAAAGCCACTTATACCCTTTTTGTCCCAAAAGAGGCTAAAACCAAGAAAACATTGCTTAGAAGCTGAAAACAGCTATGTTAGTGTTTATGGGGTTAAAATGTGTCTTAATCCAATGCAACTAACTAATTATAAGAGTTTGAGATAGATGTGAAGAGTTTAAAAGCCACTTATACCCATTTTGTCCCAAAACAGGCTAAAACAAAGAAAACATTGCTTAGAAGCTGTAAACAGCTATGTTAGTGTTTCTGGGGTTAAAATGTGTCTTAATCCAATGCAACTATCTAATTATAAGAGTTTGAGATAGATGTGGAGAGTTTAAAAGCCACTTATACCCATTTTGTTCCAAAACAAGCTAACAGCAAGAAAACATTGCTTAGTAGCTGTAAACAGCTATGTTTGTGTTTATGGGGTTAAAATGTGTCTTAATCCAATGCAACTAACTAAGTATAAGAGTTTTAGATATATGTGGAGAGTTTAAAAGCCACTTATACTCATTTTGTTCCAAAACAGGCTAAAACCAAGAAAACTTTGCTTAGAAGCTGTAAACAGTTATGTTAGTGTTTATGGTGTTAAAATGTGTCTTAATCCAATGCAACTAACTAAGTATAAGAGTTTGAGATGAATGTGGAGAGTTTAAAAGCCACTTATACCCATTTTGTCCCAAAACAGGCTAACACCAAGAAAACATTGCTTAGAAGCTATAAACAGCTATGTTAGTGTTTATGGGGTTAAAATGTGTCTTAATCCAATGCAACTAACTAATTATAAGAGTTTAAGATAGATGTGGAGAGTTTAAAAGCCACTTATACCCTTTTTGTCCCAAAACAGGCTAAAACCAAGAAAACATTGCTTAGAAGCTGAAAACAGCTATGTTAGTGTTTATGGGGTTAAAATGTGTCTTAATCCAATGCAACTAACTAATTATAAGAGTTTGAGATAGATGTGGAGAGTTTAAAAGCCACTTATACCCATTTTGTCCCAAAACAGGCTAAAACCAAGAAAACATTGCTTAGAAGCTGTAAACAGTTATGTTAGTGTTTATGGAGTTAAAATGTGTCTTAATCCAATGCAACTAACTAAGTATAAGAGTTTGAGATGAATGTGGAGAGTTTAAAAGCCACTTATACCCATTTTGTCCCAAAACAGGCTAACACCAAGAAAACATTGCTTAGAAGCTGTAAACAGCTATGTTAGTGTTTATGGGGTTAAAATGTGTCTTAATCCAATGCAACTAACTAATTATAAGAGTTTATGATAGATGTGGAGAGTTTAAAAGCCACTTATACCCTTTTTGTCCCAAAACAGGCTAACACCAAGAAAACATTGCTTAGAAGCTGTAAACAGCTATGTTAGTGTTTATGGGGTTAAAATGTGTCTTAATCCAATGCAACTAACTAATTATAAGAGTTTGAGATAGATGTGAAGAGTTTAAAAGCCACTTATACTCATTTTGTTCCAAAACAGGCTAAAACCAAGAAAACATTGCTTAGAAGCTGTAAACAGCTATGTTAGTGTTTATGGGGTTAAAATGTGTCTTAATCCAATGCAACTAACTAATTATAAGAGTTTTAGATAGATGTGGAGAGTTTAAAAGCCACTTATACTCATTTTGTTCCAAAACAGGCTAAAACCAAGAAAACATTGCTTAGAAGCTGTAAACAGCTATGTTAGTGTTTATGGGGTTAAAATGTGTCTTAATCCAATGCAACTAACTAATTATAAGAGTTTGAGATAGATGTGGAGAGTTTAAAAGCCACTTATACCCATTTTGTCCCAAAACAGGCTAAAACCAAGAAAACATTGCTTAGAAGCTGTAAACAGTTATGTTAGTGTTTATGGAGTTAAAATGTGTCTTAATCCAATGCAACTAACTAAGTATAAGAGTTTGAGATGAATGTGGAGAGTTTAAAAGCCACTTATACCCATTTTGTCCCAAAACAGGCTAACACCAAGAAAACATTGCTTAGAAGCTGTAAACAGCTATGTTAGTGTTTATGGGGTTAAAATGTGTCTTAATCCAATGCAACTAACTAATTATAAGAGTTTATGATAGATGTGGAGAGTTTAAAAGCCACTTATATGTTGGGATTTATGAGACAAAGCTCACAAGAGAGGGTAGACAAACACTTGGTGAATGAATCCCCCTTTACCCACAACAAACTAACCCATTCTCAAGGGGGAGGAGAGAACATCAACTTGTGATGAACTCCCCATAAACTAGCTAAATAGAACCCAAATACTAGAGAGTAAGCGGATCCTACCTAGGAGAAGCACTAGTTTGAGACTATCCCCTTCTAGTATCACAACACTTAGAGTTTGTGTACTTAGGAGAAGGAGGATTAGAATCAGTAATCTAGGCTAAGTAAAGCAGTAAATAAAGAAGAGTTTAGGTGGGTTTGAGAAGAGAATTAGGCTGCCATAAGGGCAGCCCCTAACCGCTAATCACCTAAACAATCTACATTGTGAATATGAACAAGAACACAAGTAGAGAGGGGAAATCGGATTCTCTTCTTATTAGATTGTTGTATTTTGTTACATATGAGAGTGTATACAAAGCTTAATATAGAGATACAAATGCCATATGACCGTTGGAGAGAAGAAGAGAGTGATGAAAGTGACATTCTCGATTTGGTGTTGGTGAGAGTGACCTTTCCTTCCTTCACCAACCAAGGGCACATGTGATCTTCCCATAAGCCTCTCTCTCTTGTAGGGCCTCGCTTTCCTCCTCTCAAACTCGGCCTCTCTATCTACTGGACCGAGCGCAGGCCTAAGGGCCGAGACCGTACGGACGGGCCTTCTCTTCATTGTACGGACGGGCCTTCTCTTCATCGTACGGACGGGCCTGTACGGACGGGCCTGTACGGACGGGCCTGTACGGACGGGCCTTCTCTTCAATGTGTTCACGGCCTAACTGGCCGCTCACCGGACATGGGTCCGTTCACGGACACGGTACATGGTACCGGACACGGTACATGGTCGCTCACGGACACGGACATGGCCTTACCGGCCTTTACATGGCCTTTCCGGCCTTTCTTCTCTTCTTCCAAGGCTCGGCCTTACCGGCCTCTCCTCTCTCCTCCTTGGTACATTCTAATACTCCCCCGCACGCTTGATCGGTGGGACACCATGGGGACCAAAGATCAAGGGTGGACACGTGAGGACTACCTCATTAAAAGCCTTAACAAAGAAAACCACTTGGGAGAAAACTTTGTTAAGTAAAAAGAGTGTAGTCTCCACGGTCCTTGATGTCGCATTGATCTTGGTTTGTCAAGAACCAGCTCTCTTTCTCTTTAAGCCTTTGAACCGCTACACTTCCTTAGCCCTCCTTGCCTTTAGCACATTCCTTATGATCTCCATCCTTGTTCCTTTAGAATTCCTTTGAGGCTCTCATAGTCTCCTTTACCCCTTAAACAAGTGATAAAGAAGAGAAGAATAAGTGTTTGCTATGAGGAATATCAAAGAAAATTTCTAAAAGTGTGACAATTTAAGAGAACATATTAAAGAGTAAAGACTAGTAATGAAGCTAAGGTAATGAATTTAAGAAATTTAAATAGAGTAGAGTTTAGAGCACAGCCTTTATGGTGTTTTGATGGATAGGAAGGAGAGAGTTGATCACTGATGCGGTTTGGAATTCCTCCTTGAGACCGCTTCTCTAACCATGGTTTTTAAACCCGGCCAGTTTTATCTGTCAGACTAATACATGCCCACTGAATCGGACATAACTTTCGAACGGCTGCTCGGATTGGTATGATTCCACTTCCACTGGCAAGATGACTCTGTGGTCTCGAACTTTAATGAAGAACGCGGAAGCCGAATCGCAGTGGAAGGGTTTCGTCCGAGTCGATCTTTGAGACGCTTCGGCTGAGCTTTAAGTAAAGACTTTTGCTTGTGGCCGAGCAGAATCTGTGAGGTACGGTCTGAAGTCACTTGATCTCCCCCGTAACCTTTACTTGATGATGGGCTGAAACCTCATCACCTCAGTTGAAGCCTTGTGCATCACCGTTCTTGTGCACATCCAATCAACAGTTGAAACCTTGTGCATCACCTTTCCTAAAGACCATTGTGCACATCCGATCAACAACTTGGCACTAACACACATGCTCTTGGACTGATTCATCACCTTCCACCAGCTTAACAAAGACTTGGTGACCCTTGGTTCTAACTCCAGGCATTGTGCTGCGCTCTCCTCATGGCTATCTTGTAGCCTTCAACCTCGCCACTTCTTCTTCTTGAGATAGTAGGCGAGCTCCACACAATCTTCAAGGCTGAAGCTGAAACCAAATTCAATGGAACAGATTCTAAACAAGAGATTGTTAGAGATTAGAGTATAGAGAATATAGAATATTACTGAAAATAAAATAGAATTTAGAGAATAAGTAACCAGAGAATTAGTAACCAAGAGTATAGAGTATAGTAGAGTATATGGGCGGAAGTATAAGGTGAGTGGAGAGTAGAATAGAGAATTTGCTCAAGAGTTCTTATGGACAGAGTTATACTCTGTTTTCTTGAGTTGAAAGAAGCTTTGACAGCCAAGAACATCCAAGAAGACAATCTCTTTTGGTGCTTTAATGGCTGAAACACAATGGACCTTATGGAAAATTAGTTTCTCCAAAGGTTTAACAACAAAACTCCTTGTAGAATCACTTAAACAAGTGTTCTTCAAGAGATTAAGGCTTTAGATCCACGAAGATAACATATAGAAGATGTTTTTCGTGGTCCCAAGCAAAGAAGAAACAACAAAAGCCTTTGGAACAACCTATTGTCCAACGGTTAAAAGAATGCATCTTTGAACAGCTTTAGTCTAGTTGACCAAGCGGACATGAGATGCGAAAATTAAGATCTCTCTCTTCTTCAAGCTTGAATCTGGACACACCATAGGGCCAGAAACAAAGCTTTCTCAACATTGAGAAGAAGAAGTAGCGATTTAGTAATTAAGCCTTTAAAGGAAATTTAACAAAAGCAAAATTAAACCTTTAGAGGAAGATTAACTAAATCCTAAGAGAGCTAAATCCTAAGAATTTCGTGGCTCATACAAGCACACAAGAACCGTGAATCCTCACCATGAACAACACAATTTGCTCAATGGTTCATCACTTCCCACACATCCCAAAATAAACAAAGCTATTACCAAATCGGTAAAGCTTAAGGATGGGGCTTGTAAAATCGATTTCTTTCCACACACTTGGTCTACAAATTCTAACAAGACAAGAGACCAAGCTTACTCAACAATGAGCTGCTAGAGAATCGATTTAATCAACAAAAGCAAAATTAAAGCTTTAAAGAAACTAAGCTAAGCGATTTAACACCTAAGCAAAGTCTAAAACTTTAACTAAGCTAACTCCTAAGAAAACGACTTTGAGAATGAGTTTAAATCACCAAGAACAGAACCTGCTCTGATACCATGTTGGGATTTATGAGACAAAGCTCACAAGAGAGGGTAGACAAACACTTGGTGAATGAATCCCCCTTTACCCACAACAAACTAACCCATTCTCAAGGGGGAGGAGAGAACATCAACTTGTGATGAACTCCCCATAAACTAGCTAAATAGAACCCAAATACTAGAGAGTAAGCGGATCCTACCTAGGAGAAGCACTAGTTTGAGACTATCCCCTTCTAGTATCACAACACTTAGAGTTTGTGTACTTAGGAGAAGGAGGATTAGAATCAGTAATCTAGGCTAAGTAAAGCAGTAAATAAAGAAGAGTTTAGGTGGGTTTGAGAAGAGAATTAGGCTGCCATAAGGGCAGCCCCTAACCGCTAATCACCTAAACAATCTACATTGTGAATATGAACAAGAACACAAGTAGAGAGGGGAAATCGGATTCTCTTCTTATTAGATTGTTGTATTTTGTTACATATGAGAGTGTATACAAAGCTTAATATAGAGATACAAATGCCATATGACCGTTGGAGAGAAGAAGAGAGTGATGAAAGTGACATTCTCGATTTGGTGTTGGTGAGAGTGACCTTTCCTTCCTTCACCAACCAAGGGCACATGTGATCTTCCCATAAGCCTCTCTCTCTTGTAGGGCCTCGCTTTCCTCCTCTCAAACTCGGCCTCTCTATCTACTGGACCGAGCGCAGGCCTAAGGGCCGAGACCGTACGGACGGGCCTTCTCTTCATTGTACGGACGGGCCTTCTCTTCATCGTACGGACGGGCCTGTACGGACGGGCCTGTACGGACGGGCCTGTACGGACGGGCCTTCTCTTCAATGTGTTCACGGCCTAACTGGCCGCTCACCGGACATGGGTCCGTTCACGGACACGGTACATGGTACCGGACACGGTACATGGTCGCTCACGGACACGGACATGGCCTTACCGGCCTTTACATGGCCTTTCCGGCCTTTCTTCTCTTCTTCCAAGGCTCGGCCTTACCGGCCTCTCCTCTCTCCTCCTTGGTACATTCTAATATTATACCCTTTTTGTCCTAAAACAGGCTAACACCAAGAAAACATTGCTTAGAAGCTGTAAACAGCTATGTTAGTGTTTATGGGGTTAAAATGTGTCTTAATCCAATGCAACTAACTAATTATAAGAGTTTAAGATAGATGTGGAGAGTTTAAAAGCCACTTATACCCTTTTTGTCCCAAAAGAGGCTAAAACCAAGAAAACATTGCTTAGAAGCTGAAAACAGCTATGTTAGTGTTTATGGGGTTAAAATGTGTCTTAATCCAATGCAACTAACTAATTATAAGAGTTTGAGATAGATGTGAAGAGTTTAAAAGCCACTTATACCCATTTTGTCCCAAAACAGGCTAAAACAAAGAAAACATTGCTTAGAAGCTGTAAACAGCTATGTTAGTGTTTCTGGGGTTAAAATGTGTCTTAATCCAATGCAACTATCTAATTATAAGAGTTTGAGATAGATGTGGAGAGTTTAAAAGCCACTTATACCCATTTTGTTCCAAAACAGGCTAAAACCAAGAAAACTTTGCTTAGAAGCTGTAAACAGCTATGTTAGTGTTTATGGGGTTAAAATGTGTCTTAATCCAATGCAACTAACTAATTATAAGAGTTTAAGATAGATGTGAAGAGTTTAAAAGCCACTTATACCCATTTTGTCCCAAAACAGGCTAAAACCAAGAAAACATTGCTTAGAAGCTGTAAACAGCTATGTTAGTGTTTCTGGGGTTAAAATGTGTCTTAATCCAATGCAACTAACTAATTAGAAGATGTGGAGAGTTTAAAAACATTGCTTAGAAGCTGTAAACAGCTATGTTAGTGTTTATGGGGTTAAAATGTGTCTTAATCCAATGCAAATAACTAATTATAAGAGTTTGAGATAGATGTGGAGAGTTTAAAAGCCACTTATACCCATTTTGTCCCAATAAAGGCTAAAACCAAGAAAACATTGATTAGAAGCTGTAAACAGCTATGTTAGTGTTTCTGGGGTTAAAATGTGTCTTAATCCAATGCAACTAACTAATTATAAGAGTTTGAGATAGATGTGGAGAGTTTAAAACCCACTTATACCCATTTTGTCCCAAAACAGGCTAAAACCAAGAAAACATTGCTTATAACCTGTAAACAGCTATGTTAGTGTTTATGGGGTTAAAATGTGTCTTAATCCAATGCAACTAACTAATTATAAGAGTTTGAGATAGATGTGGAGAGTTTAAAAGCCACTTATACCCATTTTGTCCCAAAACAGGCTAAACCAAGAAAACATTGCTTAGAAGCTGTAAACAGCTATGTTAGTGTTTCTGGGGTTAAAATGTGTCTTAATCCAATGCAACTAACTAACTATACGAGTTTGAGATAGATGTGGAGAGTTTAAAAGCCAATTATACCCATTTTGTCCCAAAACAGGCTAACAGCAAGAAAACATTGCTTAGAAGCTGTAAAAAGCTATGTTAGTGTTTCTGGGGTTAAAATGTGTCTTAATCCAATGCAACTAACTAATTATAAGAGTTTGAGATAGATGTGGAGAGTTTAAAAGCCACTTATACCCATTTTGTCCTAAAACAAGCTAAAACCAAGAAAACATTGCTTAGAAGCTGTAAACAGCTATGTTAGTGTTTATGGGGTTAAAATGTGTCTTAATCCAATGCAACTAATTAATTATAAGAGTTTGAGATAGATGTGGAGAGTTTAAAAGCCACTTATACCCTTTTTGTGCCAAAACAGGCTAAAACCAAGAAAACAGTGCTTAGAAGCTGTAAACAGCTATGTTAGTGTTTATGTGGTTAAAATGTGTCTTAATCCAATGCAACTAACTAATTATAAGAGTTTGAGATAGATGTGGAAAGTTTAAAAGCCACTTATACCCATTTTGTCCAAAACAGGCTAAAACCAAGAAAACATTGCTTAGAAGCTGTAAACAGCTATCTTAGTGTTTATGGGGTTAAAATGTGTCTTAATCCAATGCAACTAACTAATTATAAGATGTGGAGAGTTTAAAAACATTGCTTAGAAGCTGTAAACAGCTATGTTAGTGTTTCTGGGGTTAAAATGTGTCTTAATCCAATGCAACTAACTAATTATAAGAGTTTGAGATAGATGTGGAGAGTTTAAAAGCCACTTATTCCCATTTTGTCCCAAAACAGGCTAACAGCAAGAAAACATTGCTTAGAAGCTGTAAAAAGCTATGTTAGTGTTTCTGGGGTTAAAATGTGTCTTAATCCAATGCAACTAACTAATTATAAGAGTTTGAGATAGATGTGGAGAGTTTAAAAGCCACATATACCCATTTTGTCCCAAAACAGGCTAAACCAAGAAAACATTGCTTAGAAGCTGTAAACAGCTATGTTAGTGTTTCTGGGGTTAAAATGTGTCTTAATCCAATGCAACTAACTAATTATAAGAGTTTGAGATAGATGTGGAGAGTTTAAAAGCCACTTATACCCTTTTTGTCCCAAAACAGGCTAAAACCAAGAAAACAGTGCTTAGAAGCTGTAAACAGCTATGTTAGTGTTTATGTGGTTAAAATGTGTCTTAATCCAATGCAACTAACTAATTATAAGAGTTTGAGATAGATGTGGAAAGTTTAAAAGCCACTTATACCCATTTTGTCCCAAAACAGGCTAAAACCAAGAAAACATTGCTTAGAAGCAGTAAACAGCTATGTTAGTGTTTCTGGGGTTAAAATGTGTCTTAATCCAATGCAACTAACTAATTATAAGATGTGGAGAGTTTAAAAACATTGCTTAGAAGCTGTAAACAGCTATGTTAGTGTTTATGGGGTTAAAATGTGTCTTAATCCAATGCAAATAACTATTTATAAGAGTTTGAGATAGATGTGGAGAGTTTAAAAGCCACTTATACCCATTTTGTCCCAATAAAGGCTAAAACCAAGAAAACATTGATTAGAAGCTGTAAACAGCTATGTTAGTGTTTCTGGGGTTAAAATGTGTCTTAATCCAATGCAACTAACTAATTATAAGAGTTTGAGATAGATGTGGAGAATTTAAAACCCACTTATACCCATTTTGTCCCAAAACAGGCTAAAACCAAGAAAACATTGCTTATAACCTGTAAACAGCTATGTTAGTGTTTATGGGGTTAAAATGTGTCTTAATCCAATGCAACTAACTAATTATAAGAGTTTGAGATAGATGTGGAGAGTTTAAAAGCCACTTATACCCATTTTGTCCCAAAACAGGCTAAACCAAGAAAACATTGCTTAGAAGCTGTAAACAGCTATGTTAGTGTTTCTGGGGTTAAAATGTGTCTTAATCCAATGCAACTAACTAACTATACGAGTTTGAGATAGATGTGGAGAGTTTAAAAGCCAATTATACCCATTTTGTCCCAAAACAGGCTAACAGCAAGAAAACATTGCTTAGAAGCTGTAAAAAGCTATGTTAGTGTTTCTGGGGTTAAAATGTGTCTTAATCCAATGCAACTAACTAATTATAAGAGTTTGAGATAGATGTGGAGAGTTTAAAAGCCACTTATACCCATTTTGTCCTAAAACAAGCTAAAACCAAGAAAACATTGCTTAGAAGCTGTAAACAGCTATGTTAGTGTTTATGGGGTTAAAATGTGTCTTAATCCAATGCAACTAATTAATTATAAGAGTTTGAGATAGATGTGGAGAGTTTAAAAGCCACTTATACCCTTTTTGTGCCAAAACAGGCTAAAACCAAGAAAACAGTGCTTAGAAGCTGTAAACAGCTATGTTAGTGTTTATGTGGTTAAAATGTGTCTTAATCCAATGCAACTAACTAATTATAAGAGTTTGAGATAGATGTGGAAAGTTTAAAAGCCACTTATACCCATTTTGTCCAAAACAGGCTAAAACCAAGAAAACATTGCTTAGAAGCTGTAAACAGCTATCTTAGTGTTTATGGGGTTAAAATGTGTCTTAATCCAATGCAACTAACTAATTATAAGATGTGGAGAGTTTAAAAACATTGCTTAGAAGCTGTAAACAGCTATGTTAGTGTTTCTGGGGTTAAAATGTGTCTTAATCCAATGCAACTAACTAATTATAAGAGTTTGAGATAGATGTGGAGAGTTTAAAAGCCACATATACCCATTTTGTCCCAAAACAGGCTAAACCAAGAAAACATTGCTTAGAAGCTGTAAACAGCTATGTTAGTGTTTCTGGGGTTAAAATGTGTCTTAATCCAATGCAACTAACTAATTATAAGAGTTTGAGATAGATGTGGAGAGTTTAAAAGCCACTTATACCCTTTTTGTCCCAAAACAGGCTAAAACCAAGAAAACAGTGCTTAGAAGCTGTAAACAGCTATGTTAGTGTTTATGTGGTTAAAATGTGTCTTAATCCAATGCAACTAACTAATTATAAGAGTTTGAGATAGATGTGGAAAGTTTAAAAGCCACTTATACCCATTTTGTCCCAAAACAGGCTAAAACCAAGAAAACATTGCTTAGAAGCAGTAAACAGCTATGTTAGTGTTTCTGGGGTTAAAATGTGTCTTAATCCAATGCAACTAACTAATTATAAGATGTGGAGAGTTTAAAAACATTGCTTAGAAGCTGTAAACAGCTATGTTAGTGTTTCTGGGGTTAAAATGTGTCTTAATCCAATGCAACTAACTAATTATAAGAGTTTGAGATAGATGTGGAGAGTTTAAAAGCCACTTATTCCCATTTTGTCCCAAAACAGGCTAACAGCAAGAAAACATTGCTTAGAAGCTGTAAAAAGCTATGTTAGTGTTTCTGGGGTTAAAATGTGTCTTAATCCAATGCAACTAACTAATTATAAGAGTTTGAGATAGATGTGGAGAGTTTAAAAGCCACTTATACCCATTTTGTCCTAAAACAGGCTAAAACCAAGAAAACATTGCTTAGAAGCTGTAAACAGCTATGTTAGTGTTTCTGGGGTTGAAATGTGTCTTAATCCAATGCAACTAACTAATTATAAGAGTTTGAGATAGATGTGGAGAGTTTAAAAGCCACTTATACCCATTTTGTCCTAAAACAGGCTAAAACCAAGAAAACATTGCTTAGAAGCTGTAAACAGCTATGTTAGTGTTTTTGGGGTTAAAATGTGTCTTAATCCAATGCAACTAACTAATTATAAGAGTTTGAGATAGATGTGGAGAGTTTAAAAGCCACTTATTCCCATTTTGTCCCAAAACAGGCTAAAACCAAGAAAACATTGCTTAGAAGCTGTAAACAGCTATGTTAGTGTTTCTGGGGTTAAAAATGTGTCTTAATCCAATGCAACTAACTAATTATAAGAGTTTGAGATAGATGTGGAGAGTTTAAAAGCCACTTATACTCATTTTGTCCCAAAACAGGCTAACAGCAAGAAAACATTGCTTAGTAGCTGTAAACAGATATGTTAGTGTTTATGGGGTTAAAATGTGTCTTAATCCAATGAAACTAACTAACTATAAGAGTTTGAGATAGATGTGGAGAGTTTAAAAGCCACTTATACCCATTTTGTCCCAAAACAAGCTCAAAGCAATAAAACATTGCTTAGAAGCTGTAAACAACTATGTTAGTGTTTATGGGGTTAAAATGTGTCTTAATCCAATGCAACTAACTAATTATAAGAGTTTGAGATAGATGTGGAGAGTTTAAAAGCCACTTATACCCATTTTGTCCCAAAAAAGGCTAAAACCAAGAAAACATTGCTTAGAAGCTGTAAACAGCTATGTTAGTGTTTCTGGGGTTAAAATATGTCTTAATCCAATGCAACTAACTAATTATAAGAGTTTGAGATAGATGTGGAGAGTTTAAAAGCCACTTACACCCATTTTGTCCCAAAACAGGCTAAAACCAAGAAAACATTGCTTAGAAGCTGTAAACAGCTATGTTAGTGTTTATTGGGTTAAAATGTGTCTTAATCCAATGCAACTAACTAATTATAAGAGTTTCAGATAGATGTGGAGAGTTTAAAAGCCACTTATACCCATTTTGTCCCAAAACAGGCTAAACCAAGAAAACATTGCTTAGAAGCTGTAAACAGCTATGTTAGTGTTTCTGGGGTTAAAATATGTCTTAATCCAATGCAACTAACTAATTATAAGAGTTTGAGATAGATGTGGAGAGTTTAAAAGCCACTTACACCCATTTTGTCCCAAAACAGGCTAAAACCAAGAAAACATTGCTTAGAAGCTGTAAACAGCTATGTTAGTGTTTATGGGGTTAAAATGTGTCTTAATCCAATGCAACTAACTATTTATAAGAGTTTCAGATAGATGTGGAGAGTTTAAAAGCCACTTATACCCATTTTGTCCCAAAACAGGCTAACAGCAAGAAAACATTGCTTAGTAGCTGTAAACAGATATGTTATAGTTTATGGGGTTAAAATGTGTCTTAATCCAATGAAACTAACTAAGTATAAGAGTTTGAGATAGATGTGGAGAGTTTAAAAGCCACTTATACCCATTTTGTCCCAAAACAAGCTCAAAGCAATAAAACATTGCTTAGAAGCTGTAAACAACTATGTTAGTGTTTATGGGGTTAAAATGTGTCTTAATCCAATGCAACTAACTAATTATAAGAGTTTGAGATAGATGTGGAGAGTTTAAAAGCCACTTATACCCATTTTGTCCCAAAAAAGGCTAAAACCAAGAAAACATTGCTTAGAAGCTGTAAACAGCTATGTTAGTGTTTCTGGGGTTAAAATATGTCTTAATCCAATGCAACTAACTAATTATAAGAGTTTGAGATAGATGTGGAGAGTTTAAAAGCCACTTACACCCATTTTGTCCCAAAACAGGCTAAAACCAAGAAAACATTGCTTAGAAGCTGTAAACAGCTATGTTAGTGTTTATGGGGTTAAAATGTGTCTTAATCCAATGCAACTAACTAATTATAAGAGTTTCAGATAGATGTGGAGAGTTTAAAAGCCACTTATACCCATTTTGTCCCAAAACAGGCTAAACCAAGAAAACATTGCTTAGAAGCTGTAAACAGCTATGTTAGTGTTTCTGGGGTTAAAATATGTCTTAATCCAATGCAACTAACTAATTATAAGAGTTTGAGATAGATGTGGAGAGTTTAAAAGCCACTTACACCCATTTTGTCCCAAAACAGGCTAAAACCAAGAAAACATTGCTTAGAAGCTGTAAACAGCTATGTTAGTGTTTATGGGGTTAAAATGTGTCTTAATCCAATGCAACTAACTAATTATAAGAGTTTGAGATAGATGTGGAGAGTTTAAAAGCCACATATACCCAGTTTGTCCCAAAACAGGCTAAACCAAGAAAACATTGCTTAGAAGCTGTAAACAGCTATGTTAGTGTTTCTGGGGTTAAAATGCGTCTTAATCCAATGCAACTAACTAATTATAAGAGTTTGAGATAGATGTGGAGAGTTTAAAAGCCACTTATACCCTTTTTGTCCCAAAACAGGCTAAAACCAAGAAAACAGTGCTTAGAAGCTGTAAACAGCTATGTTAGTGTTTATGTGGTTAAAATGTGTCTTAATCCAATGCAACTAACTAATTATAAGAGTTTGAGATAGATGTGGAAAGTTTAAAAGCCACTTATACCCATTTTGTCCCAAAACAGGCTAAAACCAAGAAAACATTGCTTAGAAGCTGTAAACAGCTATGTTAGTGTTTCTGGGGTTAAAATGTGTCTTAATCCAATGCAACTAACTAATTATAAGATGTGGAGAGTTTAAAAACATTGCTTAGAAGCTGTAAACAGCTATGTTAGTGTTTCTGGGGTTAAAATGTGTCTTAATCCAATGCAACTAACTAATTATAAGAGTTTGAGATAGATGTGGAGAGTTTAAAAGCCACTTATACCCATTTTGTCCCAAAAAAGGCTAAAACCAAGAAAACATTGCTTAGAAGCTGTAAACAGCTATGTTAGTGTTTCTGGGGTTAAAATATGTCTTAATCCAATGCAACTAACTAATTATAAGAGTTTGAGATAGATGTGGAGAGTTTAAAAGCCACTTACACCCATTTTGTCCCAAAACAGGCTAAAACCAAGAAAACTATTAGAGAGTAAGGAGGAAGAGAGAGGAGAGGCCGGTAAGGCCGAGCCTTGAAGGAAGAGGAGAAACGGCCGGTAAGGTCGTGTACACCAAGAGAATGGCCGGTGAGGCCATGGGAGGCATGAGAGCGGCCAGTTAGGCCGCGAACAAGAGAAGAAAGGGCTGCTCTTGGTCCATGAGATAGAAAGGCCGAGTTTGAGAGGCTTGGGAGAAAGGAAAACGAGGCCTTACAAGGGAGAGAGGCCCATAAAGAAGAAGAAAGGAAAACCCACAAGGAAAAGGAAGGAAGGGAGAAGATTCACGTGAGCGTTTGGTGAAGGAAGGAAGTCGCTTTCACCAAGTTGAATTGAGAACGTCCCTATCACCTTCTTCTTCTCTCTTTGTGTCTAACGGTCATATGACCTTCTTCTCCTATATTAATGTATAATCTCTCATATGTAAAACAATATAACACATTCTAATAAGAAGAGAATCCGATTTCCCCTCTTTTACCTTGTGTTCTTGTTCTTAGCTTCAATGTAGATAGTTTAGGGAATCGGTTAGAGGCTGCCCTTAAGGCAGCCTATTCTCTTCCCAAATCTCACCTAAAGTCTTCTTATTTACTCTTTACTAAGCCTAGATTATGAGGAGTTCATCACAAGTTGATGTCCTCTTCTTCCCCTTGAGAATGAGTTAGTTTGTTGTGGGTAAAGGGGGATTCATTCACCAAGTGTTTGTCTACCCTCTCTTGTGAGCTTTGTCTCATAAATCCCAACATGGTATCAGAGCAGGTTCTGTTCTTGGTGTTTTAAACTCATTCTCAAAGTCGTTTTCTTAGGAGTTAGCTTAGTTAAAGTTTTAGACTTTGCTTAGGTGTTAAATCGCTTAGCTTAGTTTCTTTAAAGCTTTAATTTTGCTTTTGTTGATTAAATCGATTCTCTAGCAGCTCATTGTTGAGTAAGCTTGGTCTCTTGTCTTGTTAGAATTTGTAGACCAAGTGTGTGGAAAGAAATCGATTTTACAAGCCCCATCCTTAAGCTTTACCGATTTGGTAATAGCTTTGTTTATTTTGGGATGTGTGGGAAGTGATGAACCATTGAGCAAATTGTGTTGTTCATGGTGAGGATTCACGGTTCTTGTGTGCTTGTATGAGCCACGAAATTCTTAGGATTTAGTTCTCTTAGGATTTAGTTAATTTTCCTCTAAAGGTTTAATTTTGCTTTTGTTAAATTTCCTTTAAAGGCTTAATTACTAAATCGCTTCTTCTTCTTCTCAAGGTTGAGAAAGCTTTGTTTCTGGCCATATGGTGTGTCCAGATTCGAGTTTGAGGAAGAGAGAGACTTTATTTTAGCATGTATAGCCCGCTTGGTCAAATAGATTCAAGTTGGTTCAAGATGCATTCTTTTAACCGTTGGACAATAGGTTGTTCCAAAGGCTTTTGTTGTTTCTTCTTTGCTTGGGACCACGAAAAACATCTTCTATATGTTATCTTCGTGGATCTAAAGCCTGAATCTCTTGGAGAACACTCTGTTTTAGGTGATTCTACCATGAGTTTTGTTGTTAAACCGTGGGAAACTCAAAATCCCATGGTCCTTAGAAGTTGCAGCCGCTAAACTCCCATGTTCTTGAGTAAACAAACACCATAGTGTGATACTCCCTAAAGTTCTGGGTTGTTCAAGGCTGTTTTCAAAGCTTGTTTCAACTCAAGAAAAACAGAGTTAATCTCTGTCCATAAGAACTCTTGAGCAAATTCTCTATTCTACTCACCATTCTCTTATACTTCCGCCATTATTCTCTTTAATTCTCTAATTCTTGGTTACTTATTCTCTAAATTCTATTTTATTTTCAGTAATATTCTATATTCTCTATTCTCTAATCTCTAACAATCTCTTGTTTAGAATCTGTTCCATTGAATTTGGTTTCAGCTTCAGCCTTGAAGATTGTGTGGAGCTCGCCTACTATCTCAAGAAGAAGAAGTGGCGAGGTTGAAGGCTACAAGATAGCCATGAGGAGAGCGCAGCACAATGCCTGGAGTTAGAACCAAGGGCCACCAAGTCTTTGTTAAGCTGGTGGAATGTGATGAATCAGTCCAAGAGCATGTGTGTTAGTGCCAAGTTGTTGATCGGATGTGCACAATGGTCTTTAAGAAAGGTGATGCACAAGGTTTCAACTGTTGATCGGATGTGCACAAGAACGGTGATGCACAAGGTTTCAACTGAGGTGATGAGGTTTCAGCCCATCATCAAGTAAAGGTTACGGGGGAGATCAACTATCAAGTGACTTCAGACCGTACCTCACAGATTCTGCTCGGCCACAAGCAAAAGTTTTTACTTAAAGCTCAGCCGAAGCGTCTCAAAGATCGACTCGGACGAAACCCTTCCACTGCGATTCAGCTTCCGCGTTCTTCACAAAAGTTCTAGACCATGGAGTCATCTTGCCAGTGGAAGTGAAATCATACCAATCCGAGCAGCCGTTCGAAAGTTATGTCCGATTCAGTGGGCATATGTCAGTCTGACGATAAAACTGACCGGGTTAAAAACCATGGTTAGAGAAGCGGTCTCAAGGAGGAATTCCAAACCGCATCAGTGTTCAACCCTCTCCTTCCTATCCATCAAAACACCATAAAGGCTGTGCTCTAAACTCTACTCTATTTAAATTTCTTAAATTCATTATCTTAGCTCTATTACTAGTCTTTACTCTTTAATATGTTCTTTTAAAATTTTCTTTAGAATTTTCTTTGATATTCCTCATAGCAAACACTTATTCTTTTCTTCTTTATCACTTGTTTCAAGGGTGAAGGAGACTATGAGAGCCTCAAAACAAAATTCGAGAAGTGCAAGCTTGGAGAGATCATATGAAGTGAGTTCAAGGCAAGAAGGGCTAAGGAGTGTAGCGGTTCAAAGGCCTGAAGAGGAGAGAGCTGGTTCTTGACAAACCAAGATCAATGGGACATCAAGGACCGTGGAAACTACACTCTTTTTACTTAACAAAGTTTTTTCCCAAGTGGTTTTCTTTGTTAAGGTTTTTAATGAGGTAGTCGACACGAGTCCACCCTTGATCTTTGGTCCCCATGGTGCCCTGCAGATCAAGCGTGCGGGGGAGTATTAGAGAGTAAGGAGGAAGAGAGAGGAGAGGCCGGTAAGGCCGAGCCTTGAAGGAAGAGGAGAAACGGCCGGTAAGGTCGTGTACACCAAGAGAATGGCCGGTGAGGCCATGGGAGGCATGAGAGCGGCCAGTTAGGCCGCGAACAAGAGAAGAAAGGGCTGCTCTTGGTCCATGAGATAGAAAGGCCGAGTTTGAGAGGCTTGGGAGAAAGGAAAACGAGGCCTTACAAGGGAGAGAGGCCCATAAAGAAGAAGAAAGGAAAACCCACAAGGAAAAGGAAGGAAGGGAGAAGATTCACGTGAGCGTTTGGTGAAGGAAGGAAGTCGCTTTCACCAAGTTGAATTGAGAACGTCCCTATCACCTTCTTCTTCTCTCTTTGTGTCTAACGGTCATATGACCTTCTTCTCCTATATTAATGTATAATCTCTCATATGTAAAACAATATAACACATTCTAATAAGAAGAGAATCCGATTTCCCCTCTTTTACCTTGTGTTCTTGTTCTTAGCTTCAATGTAGATAGTTTAGGGAATCGGTTAGAGGCTGCCCTTAAGGCAGCCTATTCTCTTCCCAAATCTCACCTAAAGTCTTCTTATTTACTCTTTACTAAGCCTAGATTATGAGGAGTTCATCACAAGTTGATGTCCTCTTCTTCCCCTTGAGAATGAGTTAGTTTGTTGTGGGTAAAGGGGGATTCATTCACCAAGTGTTTGTCTACCCTCTCTTGTGAGCTTTGTCTCATAAATCCCAACAAAAACATTGCTTAGAAGTTGTAAACAGCTATGTTAGTGTTTATGGGGTTAAAATGTGTCTTAATCCAATGCAACTAACTAATTATAAGAGTTTCAGATAGATGTGGAGAGTTTAAAAGCCACTTATACCCATTTTGTCCCAAAACAGGCTAAACCAAGAAAACATTGCTTAGAAGCTGTAAACAGCTATGTTAGTGTTTCTGGGGTTAAAATATGTCTTAATCCAATGCAACTAACTAATTATAAGAGTTTGAGATAGATGTGGAGAGTTTAAAAGCCACTTACACCCATTTTGTCCCAAAACAGGCTAAAACCAAGAAAACATTGCTTAGAAGCTGTAAACAGCTATGTTAGTGTTTATGGGGTTAAAATGTGTCTTAATCCAATGCAACTAACTAATTATAAGAGTTTCAGATAGATGTGGAGAGTTTAAAAGCCACTTATACCCATTTTGTCCCAAAACAGGCTAAACCAAGAAAACATTGCTTAGAAGCTGTAAACAGCTATGTTAGTGTTTCTGGGGTTAAAATATGTC
Source organism: Camelina sativa (assembly GCF_030686135.1). Lineage (NCBI taxonomy): Eukaryota > Viridiplantae > Streptophyta > Magnoliopsida > Brassicales > Brassicaceae > Camelina > Camelina sativa. The sequence continues at coordinate 13,521,857 of NC_141888.1, forward strand.
TTAATCCAATGCAACTAACTAATTATAAGAGTTTGAGATAGATGTGGAGAGTTTAAAAGCCACTTACACCCATTTTGTCCCAAAACAGGCTAAAACCAAGAAAACATTGCTTAGAAGCTGTAAACAGCTATGTTAGTGTTTATGGGGTTAAAATGTGTCTTAATCCAATGCAACTAACTATTTATAAGAGTTTCAGATAGATGTGGAGAGTTTAAAAGCCACTTATACCCATTTTGTCCCAAAACAGGCTAACAGCAAGAAAACATTGCTTAGTAGCTGTAAACAGATATGTTAGTGTTTATGGGGTTAAAATGTGTCTTAATCCAATGAAACTAACTAAGTATAAGAGTTTGAGATAGATGTGGAGAGTTTAAAAGCCACTTATACCCATTTTTGTTGAAATAAGCGGAAGACTTAGAGAGATTTGAGAGGTTTAGAATGAAGAAGAAGAGTTGGTGGCGAATAGTATGAAAGAGAGTGATAATAGATTAGAATTAGGTAGAATATATCAAATACAACACATGACAAAGGTTTAAATAGGGAGGCAGCTAGGGCGACCACATGACCTAAAATAGAAACAAAAGAAATCGACAATTAGGAGAGAGAGGGGGTAGGTGATCGGTGATAGCGACTTGTCCTAGTCTTCCACTCTTGTCCACTTGCGCTTTCTCCCTAACGGCTACACAAGGGATTCTCGATCCTTCTCATGGGCTGAAGGTAAGCAGGCCTCCTCACTATCCTCACACATAGATGACTCGGCCTTAGTGCTTCACTCGGCCTTATTGCTTGCACGTACGGACGGTACGGACTGTACGGACGCCATAGGCTTATTCTTGATCAATACTCCCCCTCAAGCTTAGCCTGATGAAATGGCTAAGCTTGGAACCCGTGAAGCAGCACCTCATTAAAAACCTTGACTTAGAAAACCTCATGGGACAAAACTAAGCCAAGGGAAAAAGAGTGTGCTGTCCACGGATTAGGAAAGTTGATCACGGCCGTGTGATGTCTACAAGTCCAAGTTTGCTATGAATATAATCACAAACCTTGGGACTTGCAGATTTGGTGAAGATGTCGGCTAGCTGGTCTTGACTCCTTGTGTGGCATGGTAGAACCGCTCCCTCTTCGATCCTCTCCCTAACCTTGTGGCAGTCGCTCTCAATGTGCTTGGTCCGTTCATGGAAGACTGAGTTAGTGGCTATGTGGATCGCTGCCTCATTGTCACAATGCATTGTCATCGGCTGTCTTGTTTCAATGCCGAGATCCTTAAGTAGACCTTTCAACCATGTCATCTCATTAGTTAGCTTCCTCATAGCTCGGTACTCAGCCTCGGCACTTGAACATGACACCACCTTTTGCTTCTTAGACCTCCATGTAACTAGGTTTCCTCCAACAAAGGTGCAATATCCAGTAGTTGACCGCCTATCCAATGTGTCTCCATTATAGTCCGCATCACAATAACCCACGATCTCAGTGTTGCCGTTTTTACCCATCCAAATGCCTTGACCAGGGCTGCCCTTGAGATAGCTCAAAATCCTCTCCACTTGACTCCATTGATACTTGCTTGGAGCTTGCATGTGCTGACTCACCTGATTCACAGCATAAGAGATATCAGGTCGTGTGATAGTTAAATAGATCAACTTACCTACAAGCCGTCGGTAGCGTGTGACGTCCGGGAACGGCTCGTCCAATGGTTCGCGTGGTTTGCCTTCCTTCGCCCGAATGCTCTCCCCCTTTCGCTTGAGCTGGTAATCTTCATCCAGTGGTGTAGTAGCTGGAACCGTACCAAGTTTGCCTGTCTCAGCAAGCAAGTCAAGAGCATACTTGCGTTGTGAGAGGAAGATACCCTCCGGGGAACGGCAGATTTCGATGCCGAGGAAGTATTTGAGCTCTCCGAGGTCCTTAATGTCAAAGGCAGACTTGAGAGAGTCTTTAATGGCAACAATACCGGCCTTGTCATCGCCAGTCACGATGATGTCATCGACATAAACCAGCACCACAACCAGGCCAAGTGATGTCTTGAGAGTGAAAAGAGTGTGGTCAGCCTCCGATCGTCTAAAGCCATTCGCCTTAAGAGTGGAGCTGAGCTTATGGTACCAGGCGCGTGGTGACTGTTTGAGGCCATAGATGGCCTTGCGTAACCGTAAGACCTTCCCGGGAGCAACAATGTCCTCAAGGCCAGGCGGAGGAGTCATGTACACTTCTTCATCTAGCTCGCCTTGGAGGAACGCGTTCTTCACATCCATTTGCCATAAGTCCCAAGAAAGGTTCACGGCCACCGATAGCACTACTCGCACGGTATGCAATTTGGCCACGGGAGCAAACGTTGCCGTGTAGTCATCTCCATAGGTTTGAGTGAACCCTCGGGCCACCAGCCGTGCCTTATGCCTTTCAATCTCTCCCGTGCTCAAGAACTTGATGGTGAATACCCACTTTGAACTTACGGCCTTCTTCCCTTTGGGGAGGTCAGCCTCATCCCATGTGTGATTTCTGATCATTGCACCAGCTTCATCCTCCACAGCATCTACCCATACCTTATGTTCTTTGGCCTCCTCGTACGTTTGGGGAACCCAGTGTTCATCAACTTGGCCGAAGAAGGCTTGGTGCTCGGTCGGAAGCAGCTCGAGCGAACATACGGCTTGGATAGGGTGTGCGACGGCTTGACTGTTGTAGTAGACCCTCTTATCTTTCCATGTAGAGGGGTGAGACCGGACACGCGTGCTTCGTCGTGGAGCTGGTTGAGCTGGCGGCACTGATTGGCTGGACTGAGTGACATCTTCGATGACCGGTTCAGCATCAGGTCGTGTCTCGGTCAGGCTTGAGTTTGGCTCGGGCATCTCATGTGCCTCGGTCATGCTCTGGTTTGGCTCGGGCATCTCATGGTCCGGGGATATTATCTCGGGCATAGCACCTTCCGGCTCGAGCGTATGGTCAATGGAGCTCGGGTTGGGTTCTGGCTGAGGAAGGGCTGTGGCCGTAGGCGGATTTCCGAGATGGTCAAGGAGAAACTTAAGGCTGGAGGCTCTATCATTTGGTGATGATGAAAGATCCTTCAAGCTGTTCCAGTCTTTGTTATCAAAATAACCCACATTTTCCAAGAACCGAACATCTCTTGATACATACAGCCGGCTTGTCTTTGGGTCAAAACACTTGTATCCCTTTTGAGTAGTGGAGTAGCCGATGAACATACACCTTATGCTTTTGGGATCGAGCTTACTCCGCTGTTCTCCTGGCACAAGTACAAAAGAAACACACCCAAAGACCCGTAAGTGCTCTAGAGATGGTTTAAATCCATTCAATACCTCAAATGGCGATAGGTCATTAAGGACTTTGGTTGGTGTCCGATTGATCAAGTAGCATGCTGTCATCACAGCATCACCCCAATATCGCCTTGTAACGTGTGAATGGAACATCATCGACCGTGCCACCTCCATTAGATGTCGGTTCTTCCTCTCGGCCACACCATTTTGTTGGGGCGTATAGGGACAACTCGTTTGGTGTAGTATGCCGTGTTTTGCTAGGTGTTCTCTGAATTTGTGACTTGTATACTCTCCACCATTGTCTGATCTAAGTACCTTAATTTTAGCATTGAAATGATTAGTAACATAATTTTGAAAGTTTATAAAAGCATCAAACACTCTATCCTTTGAAGGCAACAAAGTAATCCATGTGTACTTAGATTTTTCATCAATAAAAGTCACAAAATATTTGTTATTATCTCTAGAAAGGCATGGTGAAGTCCACACATCCGAGTGCACTAAATCAAAACAATGCTCATAAATAGTTTTAGACTTGGGAAAAATAGATTTGCAATGTTTACCAAGAATACAAGACTCACACATTGAACTATCAAAAGAAACACTTGGTAACATTAAAGCAAGGGCACGAGAATGAGGATGGCCTAATCTAGCATGCCACACACTATCCAAATTAACAACAAAACAAGATTTAGTAGATAAACTTGGCGAGGTTTTCTCTAGGACATAGAGATCTCCACTCCCTTGTCCCTCTCCAAGAACTTTTCCAGTCTCAATATCCTGAAAATGAACACTATTAGGACCAAAGATTGCATAACAATTCAAATCATTAGTGGTTCTCTTAACCGATAGAAGATTAGATGTGAAGGTAGGCATAAAGAAAGCTTTTGTGGTTTTATCAAATAGTTTCAAGTCCCCTATTCCTTTCACTGGTATTTGTTCTCCATTTGCAATTATAACATTTCCTAAAGCCGGTTTTATATTGTCAATTAGACTAGGATTACTAATCATGTGGTGAGAAGCACCCGAGTCTACGACAAGAGATTTACTAGGCTTAGAGGTAAAGAAAGAGATACCAGACTCCTTGAGTGAGGCAATGGAACGGATGAGCGCCTCAAGGTCTGATTTCCTAACCACTTCTCCATAGGCTGCGGTCATGGCTGCCTCATCTCCTTGCTTTGACGGCCCGGCTCCCTTGTCGCTAACCGCTTCCTTTGAGAGGTTTGCTTTGAACTTGGCCGGTTTGAGATGAGGGTGGAGGACCCAGCACTTGTCTTTCAGGTGACCCCGCCTCTTGCAGTGGTCGCATATCCACACCTTCCTCTCCTCTTGCTTGTACACTCCTTTATTAGCCGTAGCAAGCTCCCCCTTACCGCTAAACAAGTCAAGAGAACCTTGCTCTCTTTGGATTTGTGAACAAATGTCTTCAAAAGAGGGAAGTTTCTCTGCCCTGAGGATGTGCTTCAAGAGATCGTTGAAGGATGGGTTTAAAGTAAGAAGGAGACCAAAGATCTTGTCTTGCTCCTTTCTTTCAGTCAACACACTCGGATCGAGTGTACTCGGCCGCAACATGTCAAGCTCAGACCATAAAGCTCGAAACTTGCCAAGATGTTTAGTGAACTCCACATCATCTTGGTTAAGCTCATTTATGGCCTTCTTGACCTCAAAGACCCGAGTCAAGTTGGAGATATTGCCATAGACACCTTTAAGTGTCTCCCACAACTCCTTGGCCGTCTCGCAATATGAGTAGGCCTCAAGGATTGGTGTGTCAAGAGAGTTTTGGAGAACAGATAGGACAACTTGGTCTTCTTGGAACCACTTGGCCTTCCTCTCGCTCTCTTCTTCTACTTCCTCCTTGGAAGCGCCTTCATCTTCTCCTTTGAGGTTTTGTTTTGGAGCATAGTCACTCTCGACATGACTCCAAAGACCACGACCTCCAAGGGCAGTTCTTGTGGTTCTAGTCCACAGCAAGTAGTTTGTTCCTTTAAGAACAACCGGCATGACAATGGGTTTGGCGTTTTCCATGGTTTAACCGCTATGGACCGATGGACAAAGCTTTTACCCGGAGAATAAAGAGAAATAGGACTGAGAATCGAGTGAACAAGAATGAAGAATGGAAGAATAGAAGAGATAGGTTATCAAGAACGACAACCTAGCTCTGATACCATGTTGAAATAAGCGGAAGACTTAGAGAGATTTGAGAGGTTTAGAATGAAGAAGAAGAGTTGGTGGCGAATAGTATGAAAGAGAGTGATAATAGATTAGAATTAGGTAGAATATATCAAATACAACACATGACAAAGGTTTAAATAGGGAGGCAGCTAGGGCGACCACATGACCTAAAATAGAAACAAAAGAAATCGACAATTAGGAGAGAGAGGGGGTAGGTGATCGGTGATAGCGACTTGTCCTAGTCTTCCACTCTTGTCCACTTGCGCTTTCTCCCTAACGGCTACACAAGGGATTCTCGATCCTTCTCATGGGCTGAAGGTAAGCAGGCCTCCTCACTATCCTCACACATAGATGACTCGGCCTTAGTGCTTCACTCGGCCTTATTGCTTGCACGTACGGACGGTACGGACTGTACGGACGCCATAGGCTTATTCTTGATCAATAATTTTGTCCCAAAACAAGCTCAAAGCAATAAAACATTGCTTAGAAGCTGTAAACAACTATGTTAGTGTTTATGGGGTTAAAATGTGTCTTAATCCAATGCAACTAACTAATTATAAGAGTTTGAGATAGATGTGGAGAGTTTAAAAGCCACTTATACCCATTTTGTCCCAAAAAAGGCTAAAACCAAGAAAACATTGCTTAGAAGCTGTAAACAGCTATGTTAGTGTTTCTGGGGTTAAAATATGTATTAATCCAATGCAACTAACTAATTATAAGAGTTTGAGATAGATGTGGAGAGTTTAAAAGCCACTTACACCCATTTTGTCCCAAAACAGGCTAAAACCAAGAAAACATTGCTTAGAAGCTGTAAACAGCTATGTTAGTGTTTATGGGGTTAAAATGTGTCTTAATCCAATGCAACTAACTAATTATAAGAGTTTCAGATAGATGTGGAGAGTTTAAAAGCCACTTATACCCATTTTGTCCCAAAACAGGCTAAAACAAGAAAACATTGCTTAGAAGCTGTAAACAGCTATGTTAGTGTTTCTGGGGTTAAAATATGTCTTAATCCAATGCAACTAACTAATTATAAGAGTTTGAGATAGATGTGGAGAGTTTAAAAGCCACTTATTCCCATTTTGTCCCAAAACAGGCTAACAGCAAGAAAACATTGCTTAGAAGCTGTAAAAAGCTATGTTAGTGTTTCTGGGGTTAAAATGTGTCTTAATCCAATGCAACTAACTAATTATAAGAGTTTGAGATAGATGTGGAGAGTTTAAAAGCCACTTATACCCATTTTGTCCTAAAACAGGCTAAAACCAAGAAAACATTGCTTAGAAGCTGTAAACAGCTATGTTAGTGTTTATGGGGTTAAAATGTGTCTTAATCCAATACAAATAACTAATTATAAGAGTTTGAGATAGATGTGGAGAGTTTAAAAGCCACTTATACCCATTTTGTCCCAATTGTTGGGATTTATGAGACAAAGCTCACAAGAGAGGGTAGACAAACACTTGGTGAATGAATCCCCCTTTACCCACAACAAACTAACTCATTCTCAAGGGGGAGGAGAGAACATCAACTTGTGATGAACTCCCCATAAACAAGCTAGATAGAACCCAAATACTAGAGAGTAAGCGGATCCTAACTAGGAGAAGCACTAGTTTGAGACTTATCCTCTTCTAGTATCACAACACTTAGAGTTTGTGTACTTAGGAGAAGGAGGATTAAGAATCAGTAATCTAGGCTAAGTAAAGCAGTAAATAAGAAGAGTTTAGGTGGATTTGAGAAGAGAATAGGCTGCCTTAAGGGCAGCCCCTAACCGCTAATCCTAAACTCTCTACATTGTTAATATGAAACAAGAACACAAGTATAGAGAGGAAATCGGTTTCTCTTATATTGAATAATATATTGTGATATTTTTATATTACATATGAGGTGAAATACAAAGCTTAATATAGGAGAATACAAGGTCATATGACCGTTAGAGAGAAGAAGAGAGTGATGAAAGTGACATTCTCGATTTGGTGTTGGTGAGAGTGACCTTTCCTTCCTTCACCAACCAAGGGCACATGTGATCTTCCCATAAGCCTCTCTCTCTTGTAGGGCCTCGCTTTCCTCCTCTCAAACTCGGCCTCTCTATCTACTGGACCGAGCGCAGGCCTAAGGGCCGAGACCGTACGGACGGGCCTTCTCTTCATTGTACGGACGGGCCTTCTCTTCATCGTACGGACAGGCCTGTACGGACGGGCCTGTACGGACGGGCCTGTACGGACGGGCCTTCTCTTCAATGTGTTCACGGCCTAACTGGCCGCTCACCGGACATGGGTCCGTTCACGGACACGGTACATGGTACCGGACACGGTACATGGTCGCTCACGGACACGGACATGGCCTTACCGGCCTTTACATGGCCTTTCCGGCCTTTCTTCTCTTCTTCCAAGGCTCGGCCTTACCGGCCTCTCCTCTCTCCTCCTTGGTACATTCTAATACTCCCCCGCACGCTTGATCGGTGGGACACCATGGGGACCAAAGATCAAGGGTGGACTAGTGTCATCTACCTCATTAAAAACCTCAACAAAGAAAACCTCTTGGGATAAAACTTTGTTAAGGGAAAAAGAGTATAGACTCCACTATCCATGATGTCCCCTGACCTTGGTTTGCAAAGAACTAGCTCCCTTCTCTTCATGAATTGAACCGCTCCTACTCCTTAGCCCACCTTGCCTTTAGCACATTCCTTATGATCTCCCCAAGCTTGCACTTCTCGAATTTTCTTTTGAGGCTCTCATAGTCTCCTTCACCCTTGAAACAAGTGATAAAGAAGAAAAGAATAAGTGTTTGCTATGAGGAATATCAAAGAAAATTCTAAAGAAAACTTTAAAAGAACATATTAAAGAGTAAAGACTAGTAATAGAGCTAAGATAATGAATTTAAGAAATTTAAATAGAGTAGAGTTTAGAGCACAGCCTTTTTGGTGTTTTGATGGATAGGAAGGAGAGGGTTGATCACTGATGCGGTTTGGAATTCCTCCTTGAGACCGCTCCTACTCTAACCATGGTTTTTAAACCCGGCCAGTTTTATCGTCAGACTGACATATGCCCACTGAATCGGACATAACTTTTGAACGGCTGCTCGGATTGGTATGATTCCACTTCCACTGGCAAGATGACTCCATGGTCTAGAACTTTTGTGAAGAACGCGGAAGCTGAATCGCAGTGGAAGGGTTTCGTCCGAGTCAATCTTTGAGACGCTTCGGCTGAGCTTTAAGTAAAAACTTTTGCTTGTGGCCGAGCAGAATCTGTGAGGTACGGTCTGAAGTCACTTGATCTCCCCCGTAACCTTTACTTGATGATGGGCTGAAACCTCATCACCTCAGTTGAAGCCTTGTGCATCACCGTTCTTGTGCACATCCAATCAACAGTTGAAACCTTGTGCATCACCTTTCCTAAAGACCATTGTGCACATCCGATCAACAACTTGGCACTAACACACATGCTCTTGGACTGATTCATCACATTCCACCAGCTTAACAAAGACTTGGTGGCCCTTGGTTCTAACTCCAGGCATTGTGCTGCGCTCTCCTCATGGCTATCTTGTAGCCTTCAACCTCGCCACTTCTTCTTCTTGAGATAGTAGGCGAGCTCCACACAATCTTCAAGGCTGAAGCTGAAACCAAATTCAATGGAACAGATTCTAAACAAGAGATTGTTAGAGATTAGAGGATAGAGAATATAGAATATTACTGAAAATAAAATAGAATTTAGAGAATAAGTAACCAGAGAATTAGTAACCAAGAGTATAGAGTATAGTAGAGTATATGGGCGGAAGTATAAGGTGAGTGGAGAGTAGAATAGAGAATTTGCTCAAGAGTTCTTATGGACAGAGTTATACTCTGTTTTCTTGAGTTTGCAGAAGCTTTGACAGCCAAGAGCATCCAACATTCAACAAGACTTTGGTGCTTTAATGGCTGAAACACATGGACCGTTTGGAAAATTAATTTCTCCAACGGTTTGGACCTAACTCATGGTAGAATCACTTAAACAAAGTGTTCTCCAAGATCTTAAGGCTTTAGATCCACGAAAATAACATATAGAAGATGTTTTTCGTGGTCCCAAGCAAAGAAGAAACAACAAAAGCCTTTGGAACAACCTATTGTCCAACGGTTAAAAGAATGCATCTTTGAACAGCTTTAGTCTAGTTGACCAAGCGGACATGAGATGCGAAAATTAAGATCTCTCTCTTCTTCAAGCTTGAATCTGGACACACCATAGGGCCAGAAACAAAGCTTTCTCAACATTGAGAAGAAGAAGTAGCGATTTAGTAATTAAGCCTTTAAAGGAAATTTAACAAAAGCAAAATCAAACCTTTAGAGGAAAATTAACTAAATCCTAAGAGAGCTAAATCCTAAGAATTTCGTGGCTCATACAAGCACACAAGAACCGTGAATCCTCACCATGAACAACACAATTTGCTCAATGGTTCATCACTTCCCACACATCCCAAAATAAACAAAGCTATTACCAAATCGGTAAAGCTTAAGGATGGGGCTTGTAAAATCGATTTCTTTCCACACACTTGGTCTACAAATTCTAACAAGACAAGAGACCAAGCTTACTCAACAATGAGCTGCTAGAGAATCGATTTAATCAACAAAAGCAAAATTAAAGCTTTAAAGAAACTAAGCTAAGCGATTTAACACCTAAGCAAAGTCTAAAACTTTAACTAAGCTAACTCCTAAGAAAACGACTTTGAGAATGAGTTTAAATCACCAAGAACAGAACCTGCTCTGATACCATGTTGGGATTTATGAGACAAAGCTCACAAGAGAGGGTAGACAAACACTTGGTGAATGAATCCCCCTTTACCCACAACAAACTAACTCATTCTCAAGGGGGAGGAGAGAACATCAACTTGTGATGAACTCCCCATAAACAAGCTAGATAGAACCCAAATACTAGAGAGTAAGCGGATCCTAACTAGGAGAAGCACTAGTTTGAGACTTATCCTCTTCTAGTATCACAACACTTAGAGTTTGTGTACTTAGGAGAAGGAGGATTAAGAATCAGTAATCTAGGCTAAGTAAAGCAGTAAATAAGAAGAGTTTAGGTGGATTTGAGAAGAGAATAGGCTGCCTTAAGGGCAGCCCCTAACCGCTAATCCTAAACTCTCTACATTGTTAATATGAAACAAGAACACAAGTATAGAGAGGAAATCGGTTTCTCTTATATTGAATAATATATTGTGATATTTTTATATTACATATGAGGTGAAATACAAAGCTTAATATAGGAGAATACAAGGTCATATGACCGTTAGAGAGAAGAAGAGAGTGATGAAAGTGACATTCTCGATTTGGTGTTGGTGAGAGTGACCTTTCCTTCCTTCACCAACCAAGGGCACATGTGATCTTCCCATAAGCCTCTCTCTCTTGTAGGGCCTCGCTTTCCTCCTCTCAAACTCGGCCTCTCTATCTACTGGACCGAGCGCAGGCCTAAGGGCCGAGACCGTACGGACGGGCCTTCTCTTCATTGTACGGACGGGCCTTCTCTTCATCGTACGGACAGGCCTGTACGGACGGGCCTGTACGGACGGGCCTGTACGGACGGGCCTTCTCTTCAATGTGTTCACGGCCTAACTGGCCGCTCACCGGACATGGGTCCGTTCACGGATACGGTACATGGTACCGGACACGGTACATGGTCGCTCACGGACACGGACATGGCCTTACCGGCCTTTACATGGCCTTTCCGGCCTTTCTTCTCTTCTTCCAAGGCTCGGCCTTACCGGCCTCTCCTCTCTCCTCCTTGGTACATTCTAATACCAATAAAGGCTAAAACCAAGAAAACATTGATTAGAAGCTGTAAACAGCTATGTTAGTGTTTCTGGGGTTAAAATGTGTCTTAATCCAATGCAACTAACTAATTATAAGAGTTTGAGATAGATGTGGAGAGTTTAAAACCCACTTATACCCATTTTGTCCCAAAACAGGCTAAAACCAAGAAAACATTGCTTAGAAGCTGTAAAAAGCTATGTTAGTGTTTCTGGGGTTAAAATGTGTCTTAATCCAATGCAACTAACAAATTATAAGAGTTTGAGATAGATGTGGAGAGTTTAAAAGCCACTTATACCCATTTTGTCCCAAAACAGGCTAAACCAAGAAAACATTGCTTAGAAGCTGTAAACAGCTATGTTAGTGTTTCTGGGGTTAAAATGTGTCTTAATCCAATGCAACTAACTAACTATACGAGTTTGAGATAGATGTGGAGAGTTTAAAAGCCAATTATACCCATTTTGTCCCAAAACAGGCTAACAGCAAGAAAACATTGCTTAGAAGCTGTAAAAAGCTATGTTAGTGTTTCTGGGGTTAAAATGTGTCTTAATCCAATGCAACTAACTAATTATAAGAGTTTGAGATAGATGTGGAGAGTTTAAAAGCCACTTATACCCATTTTGTCCTAAAACAGGCTAAAACCAAGAAAACATTGCTTAGAAGCTGTAAACAGCTATGTTAGTGTTGAAGGGGTTAAAATGTGTCTTAATCCAATGCAACTAATTAATTATAAGAGTTTGAGATAGATGTGGAGAGTTTAAAAGCCACTTATACCCTTTTTGTGCCAAAACAGGCTAAAACCAAGAAAACAGTGCTTAGAAGCTGTAAACAGCTATGTTAGTGTTTATGTGGTTAAAATGTGTCTTAATCCAATGCAACTAACTAATTATAAGAGTTTGAGATAGATGTGGAAAGTTTAAAAGCCACTTATACCCATTTTGTCCCAAAACAGGCTAAAACCAAGAAAACATTGCTTAGAAGCTGTAAACAGTTATGTTAGTGTTTCGGGGGTTAAAATGTGTCTTAATCCAATGCAACTAACTAATTATAAGATGTGGAGAGTTTAAAAACATTGCTTAGAAGCTGTAAACAGCTATGTTAGTGTTTCTGGGGTTAAAATGTGTCTTAATCCAATGCAACTAACTAATTATAAGAGTTTGAGATAGATGTGGAGAGTTTAAAAGCCACTTATTCCCATTTTGTCCCAAAACAGGCTAACAGCAAGAAAACATTGCTTAGAAGCTGTAAAAAGCTATGTTAGTGTTTCTGGGGTTAAAATGTGTCTTAATCCAATGCAACTAACTAATTATAAGATGTGGAGAGTTTAAAAACATTGCTTAGAAGCTGTAAACAGCTATGTTAGTGTTTCTGGGGTTAAAATGTGTCTTAATCCAATGCAACTAACTAATTATAAGAGTTTGAGATAGATGTGGAGAGTTTAAAAGCCACTTATTCCCATTTTGTCCCAAAACAGGCTAACAGCAAGAAAACATTGCTTAGAAGCTGTAAAAAGCTATGTTAGTGTTTCTGGGGTTAAAATGTGTCTTAATCCAATGCAACTAACTAATTATAAGAGTTTGAGATAGATGTGGAGAGTTTAAAAGCCACATATACCCATTTTGTCCCAAAACAGGCTAAACCAAGAAAACATTGCTTAGAAGCTGTAAACAGCTATGTTAGTGTTTCTGGGGTTAAAATGTGTCTTAATCCAATGCAACTAACTAATTATAAGAGTTTGAGATAGATGTGGAGAGTTTAAAAGCCACTTATACCCTTTTTGTCCCAAAACAGGCTAAAACCAAGAAAACAGTGCTTAGAAGCTGTAAACAGCTATGTTAGTGTTTATGTGGTTAAAATGTGTCTTAATCCAATGCAACTAACTAATTATAAGAGTTTGAGATAGATGTGGAAAGTTTAAAAGCCACTTATACCCATTTTGTCCCAAAACAGGCTAAAACCAAGAAAACATTGCTTAGAAGCTGTAAACAGCTATGTTAGTGTTTCTGGGGTTAAAATGTGTCTTAATCCAATGCAACTAACTAATTATAAGATGTGGAGAGTTTAAAAACATTGCTTAGAAGCTGTAAACAGCTATGTTAGTGTTTCTGGGGTTAAAATGTGTCTTAATCCAATGCAACTAACTAATTATAAGAGTTTGAGATAGATGTGGAGAGTTTAAAAGCCACTTATACCCATTTTGTCCCAAAATAGGCTAACACCAAGAAAACATTGCTTAGAAGCTGTAAAAAGCTATGTTAGTGTTTCTGGGGTTAAAATGTGTCTTAATCCAATGCAACTAACTAATTATAAGAGTTTGAGATAGATGTGGAGAGTTTAAAAGCCACTTATACCCATTTTGTCCTAAAACAGGCTAAAACCAAGAAAACATTGCTTAGAAGCTGTAAACAGCTATGTTAGTGTTTATGGGGTTAAAATGTGTCTTAATCCAATGCAACTAATTAATTATAAGAGTTTGAGATAGATGTGGAGAGTTTAAAAGCCACTTATACCCTTTTTGTCCCAAAACAGGCTAAAACCAAGAAAACAGTGCTTAGAAGCTGTAAACAGCTATGTTAGTGTTTATGTGGTTAAAATGTGTCTTAATCCAATGCAACTAACTAATTATAAGAGTTTGAGATAGATGTGGAAAGTTTAAAAGCCACTTATACCCATTTTGTCCCAAAACAGGCTAAAACCAAGAAAACATTGCTTAGAAGCTGTAAACAGTTATGTTAGTGTTTCTGGGGTTAAAATGTGTCTTAATCCAATGCAACTAACTAATTATAAGATGTGGAGAGTTTAAAAGCCACTTATTCCCATTTTGTCCCAAAACAGGCTAACAGCAAGAAAACATTGCTTAGAAGCTGTAAAAAGCTATGTTAGTGTTTCTGGGGTTAAAATGTGTCTTAATCCAATGCAACTAACTAATTATAAGAGTTTGAGATAGATGTGGAGAGTTTAAAAGCCACATATACCCATTTTGTCCCAAAACAGGCTAAACCAAGAAAACATTGCTTAGAAGCTGTAAACAGCTATGTTAGTGTTTCTGGGGTTAAAATGTGTCTTAATCCAATGCAACTAACTAATTATAAGAGTTTGAGATAGATGTGGAGAGTTTAAAAGCCACTTATACCCTTTTTGTCCCAAAACAGGCTAAAACCAAGAAAACAGTGCTTAGAAGCTGTAAACAGCTATGTTAGTGTTTATGTGGTTAAAATGTGTCTTAATCCAATGCAACTAACTAATTATAAGAGTTTGAGATAGATGTGGAAAGTTTAAAAGCCACTTATACCCATTTTGTCCCAAAACAGGCTAAAACCAAGAAAACATTGCTTAGAAGCTGTAAACAGCTATGCTAGTGTTTCTGGGGTTAAAATGTGTCTTAATCCAATGCAACTAACTAATTATAAGATGTGGAGAGTTTAAAAACATTGCTTAGAAGCTGTAAACAGCTATGTTAGTGTTTCTGGGGTTAAAATGTGTCTTCATCCAATGCAACTAACTAATTATAAGAGTTTGAGATAGATGTGGAGAGTTTAAAAGCCACTTATTCCCATTTTGTCCCAAAACAGGCTAACAGCAAGAAAACATTGCTTAGAAGCTGTAAAAAGCTATGTTAGTGTTTCTGGGGTTAAAATGTGTCTTAATCCAATGCAACTAACTAATTATAAGAGTTTGAGATAGATGTGGAGAGTTTAAAAGCCACTTATACCCATTTTGTCCTAAAACAGGCTAAAACCAAGAAAACATTGCTTAGAAGCTGTAAACAGCTATGTTAGTGTTTATGGGGTTAAAATGTGTCTTAATCCAATGCAACTAATTAATTATAAGAGTTTGAGATAGATGTGGAGAGTTTAAAAGCCACTTATACCCTTTTTGTCCCAAAACAGGCTAAAACCAAGAAAACAGTGCTTAGAAGCTGTAAACAGCTATGTTAGTGTTTATGTGGTTAAAATGTGTCTTAATCCAATGCAACTAACTAATTATAAGAGTTTGAGATAGATGTGGAAAGTTTAAAAGCCACTTATACCCATTTTGTCCCAAAACATGCTAAAACCAAGAAAACATTGCTTAGAAGCTGTAAACAGCTATGTTAGTGTTTCTGGGGTTAAAATGTGTCTTAATCCAATGCAACTAACTAATTATAAGATGTGGAGAGTTTAAAAACATTGCTTAGAAGCTGTAAACAGCTATGTTAGTGTTTCTGAGGTTAAAATGTGTCTTAATCCAATGCAACTAACTAATTATAAGAGTTTGAGATATATGTGGAGAGTTTAAAAGCCACTTATTCCCATTTTGTCCCAAAACAGGCTAATAGCAAGAAAACATTGCTTAGAAGCTGTAAAAAGCTATGTTAGTGTTTCTGGGGTTAAAATGTGTCTTAATCCAATGCAACTAACTAATTATAAGAGTTTGAGATAGATGTGGAGAGTTTAAAAGCCACATATACCCATTTTGTCCCAAAACAGGCTAAACCAAGAAAACATTGCTTAGAAGCTATAAACAGCTATGTTAGTGTTTCTGGGGTTAAAATGTGTCTTAATCCAATGCAACTAACTAATTATAAGAGTTTGAGATAGATGTGGAGAGTTTAAAAGCCACTTATACCCTTTTTATCCCAAAACAGGCTAAAACCAAGAAAACAGTGCTTAGAAGCTGTAAACAGCTATGTTAGTGTTTATGTGGTTAAAATGTGTCTTAATCCAAACCAACTAACTAATTATAAGAGTTTGAGATAGATGTGGAAAGTTTAAAAGCCACTTATACCCATTTTGTCCCAAAACAGGCTAAAACCAAGAAAACATTGCTTAGAAGCTGTAAACAGCTATGTTAGTGTTTCTGGGGTTAAAATGTGTCTTAATCCAATGCAACTAACTAATTATAAGATGTGGAGAGTTTAAAAACATTGCTTAGAAGCTGTAAATAGCTATGTTAGTGTTTCTGGGGTTAAAATGTGTCTTAATCCAATGCAACTAACTAATTATAAGAGTTTGAGATAGATGTGGAGAGTTTAAAAGCCACTTATTCCCATTTTGTCCCAAAACAGGCTAACAGCAAGAAAACATTGCTTAGAAGCTGTAAAAAACTATGTTAGTGTTTCTGGGGTTAAAATGTGTCTTAATCCAATGCAACTAACTAATTATAAGAGTTTGAGATAGATGTGGAGATTATAAAAGCCACTTATACCCATTTTGTCCCAAAACAGGCTAAACCAAGAAAACATTGCTTAGAAGCTGTAAACAGCTATGTTAGTGTTTCTGGGGTTAAAATGTGTCTTAATCCAATGCAACTAACTAATTATAAGATGTGGAGTGTTGGGATTTATGAGACAAAGCTCACAAGAGAGGGTAGACAAACACTTGGTGAATGAATCCCCCTTTACCCACAACAAACTAACTCATTCTCAAGGGGGAGGAGAGAACATCAACTTGTGATGAACTCCCCATAAACAAGCTAGATAGAACCCAAATACTAGAGAGTAAGCGGATCCTAACTAGGAGAAGCACTAGTTTGAGACTTATCCTCTTCTAGTATCACAACACTTAGAGTTTGTGTACTTAGGAGAAGGAGGATTAAGAATCAGTAATCTAGGCTAAGTAAAGCAGTAAATAAGAAGAGTTTAGGTGGATTTGAGAAGAGAATAGGCTGCCTTAAGGGCAGCCCCTAACCGCTAATCACCTAAACAATCTACATTGTGAATATGAACAAGAACACAAGTAGAGAGGGGAAATCGGATTCTCTTCTATTAGATAATATTGTGTGTTGTTACATATGAGATAAATTACACCTTAATATAGAGAATACAAAATGCACATGACCGTTAGACACAAATGAGAGATGAAAGGGACATATGGCCGTTGGTGCACAAGTGGGTGTATGGTGAAAGGGACAGCTCCTTCCCTTGGTTGTCTCATTCTTCACCAACCAAGGTCTCACATGCTTCCTTCCTTCCCTTCTTTTCCCTTTGTGAGACATTTAACTTCTTCTTGGGCCTCTTCTTCTTATAAGGCCTTTACTTCACAATTCTTCTCACATTGCACCTATGGCCTTGCTAACCACTCTCATTGTGCTCACGGCCCACATGGCCTTATTGGCCACTCTTATTGTGCTCACGGCCTTACTGGCCGCTCCCACACCACTCATGGCCTTACCGGCCACACTTCTTGTACTAGCAGCCTTACCGGCCACTCTCTTCTTCCTTGTGCAGCTCGGCCTCACCGGCCTCACTCTCTCTTCTCCTTCATATATACTAATACTCCCCCGCACGTTTGATCTGCAGGGCACCATGGGGACCAAAGATCAAGCGTGGACACGTGAGGACTACCTCATTAAAAACCTTAACAAAGAAAACCACTTGGGAGAAAACTTTGTTAAGTAAAAAGAGTGTAGTCTCCACGTTCCTTGATGTCGCAATGATCTTGGTTTGTCAAGAACCAGCTCTCTTCTCTTTAAGCCTTTGAACCGCTACACTTCCTTAGCCCTCCTTGCCTTTAGCACATTCCTTATGATCTCCATCCTTGTTCCTTTAGAATTCCTTTGAGGCTCTCATAGTCTCCTTTACCCTTAAACAAGTGATAAAGAAGAAAAGAATAAGTGTTTGCTATGAGGAATATCAAAGAAAAATTCTAAAAGTGTGACAATTTAAGAAGAATCATATTAAAGACTAAAGACTAGTAATGAAGCTAAGGTAATGAATTTATGAATTAAAATAGAGAAGGGTTTAGAGCACAGCCTTTATGGTGTTTTGATGGATAGGAAGGAGAGAGTTGATCACTGATGCGGTTTGGAATTCCTCCTTGAGACCGCTTCTCTAACCATGGTTTTAAACCCGGCTAGCTTTATTCGTCAGACTGACATATGCCCACTGAATCGGGCATAACTTTCGAACGGCTGCTCGGATTGGTATGATTCCACTTCCACTGGCAAGATGACTCCATGGTCTAGAACTTTTGTGAAGAACGCGGAAGCTGAATCGCAGTGGAAGGGTTTCGTCCGAGTCAATCTTTGAGACGCTTCGGCTGAGCTTTAAGTAAAAACTTTTGCTTGTGGCCGAGCAGAATCTGTGAGGTACGGTCTGAAGTCACTTGATCTCCCCCGTAACCTTTACTTGATGATGGGCTGAAACCTCATCACCTCAGTTGAAGCCTTGTGCATCACCGTTCTTGTGCACATCCAATCAACAGTTGAAACCTTGTGCATCACCTTTCCTAAAGACCATTGTGCACATCCGATCAACAACTTGGCACTAACACACATGCTCTTGGACTGATTCATCACCTTCCACCAGCTTAACAAAGACTTGGTGGCCCTTGGTTCTAACTCCAGGCATTGTGCTGCGCTCTCCTCATGGCTATCTTGTAGCCTTCAACCTCGCCACTTCTTCTTCTTGAGATAGTGAGCGAGCTCCACACAATCCTCAATGCTGAAACTGAAACCAAAATTCAATGGAACAGATTCTAAACAAGAGATTGTTAGAGATTAGAGTATAGAGAATATTACTGAAAAATAAAATAGAATTTAGAGAATAAGTAAGAGTATAAATAGAGAACAGAGAATCAGTAACCAAGAGTATAGAAAGTGAGAGTATAAGGGAGAGTATTGGCGGTAGTATAAGATGAATGGAGAGTAGAATAGAGAATCTGCTCAAGAGTTCTTATGGACAGAGTTATACTCTGTTTTCTTGAGTTTGCAGAAGCTTTGACAGCCAAGAGCATCCAACATTCAACAAGACTTTGGTGCTTTAATGGCTGAAACACATGGACCGTTTGGAAAATTAATTTCTCCAACGGTTTGGGACACTTCTCATGGTAGAATCACTTAAACAGGTGTTCTCCAAGAGTCTAATGCCTTCAAGGATCACGAAAGAGCATATAGAAGATGCTTTCCATGTTCAAAATTCAAATAAAAGAAGAAACACCTTTGGAACAACCTTTTGTCCATTGGTTAAAAGAATGCATCTTGGACCAACTTGAATCTATTTGACCAAGCGGGCCATACATGCTAAAAACAAGAACTCTCTCTTCCCCAAACTCGAATCTGGACACACCATATGGCCAGAAACAAAGCTTTCTCAACCAAGAGATGAAGAAGAAGCGATTTAGCATCTAAAGCAAAATTAAACCTTTACAAGGAACTAAGCTTTAGCATCTAAAGCCAAATCCAAAGAGGATCCTGTGGCACATATAAGCACACAAGAACCGTGAATCCTCACCCTGAACAACATAATTTGTTCATCGGTTCATCACTTCCCCATTTAGACAAAACTATTACCAAATCGGTAAAGCATAAGGATGAGGCTTTTAAACTCGATTTCTCTTCACTCACTTGGTCTACAAATTCTAACAAGATAAGAGACCAAGCTTACTCAATATTGAGCTGTAAGAGAATCGTTTTTAACAACAAAAGCAAAATTAAAGTTTTAAAGAAACTAAGCTAAGCGATTTAACACCTAGGCTAGGATTAAAACTTTAATTAAGCTAACTCCTAAGAGAACCAACTTGAGAACGAGTTTGAGTCACCAAGAACAGAGCCTGCTCTGATACCATGTTGGGATTTATGAGACAAAGCTCACAAGAGAGGGTAGACAAACACTTGGTGAATGAATCCCCCTTTACCCACAACAAACTAACTCATTCTCAAGGGGGAGGAGAGAACATCAACTTGTGATGAACTCCCCATAAACAAGCTAGATAGAACCCAAATACTAGAGAGTAAGCGGATCCTAACTAGGAGAAGCACTAGTTTGAGACTTATCCTCTTCTAGTATCACAACACTTAGAGTTTGTGTACTTAGGAGAAGGAGGATTAAGAATCAGTAATCTAGGCTAAGTAAAGCAGTAAATAAGAAGAGTTTAGGTGGATTTGAGAAGAGAATAGGCTGCCTTAAGGGCAGCCCCTAACCGCTAATCACCTAAACAATCTACATTGTGAATATGAACAAGAACACAAGTAGAGAGGGGAAATCGGATTCTCTTCTATTAGATAATATTGTGTGTTGTTACATATGAGATAAATTACACCTTAATATAGAGAATACAAAATGCACATGACCGTTAGACACAAATGAGAGATGAAAGGGACATATGGCCGTTGGTGCACAAGTGGGTGTATGGTGAAAGGGACAGCTCCTTCCCTTGGTTGTCTCATTCTTCACCAACCAAGGTCTCACATGCTTCCTTCCTTCCCTTCTTTTCCCTTTGTGAGACATTTAACTTCTTCTTGGGCCTCTTCTTCTTATAAGGCCTTTACTTCACAATTCTTCTCACATTGCACCTATGGCCTTGCTAACCACTCTCATTGTGCTCACGGCCCACATGGCCTTATTGGCCACTCTTATTGTGCTCACGGCCTTACTGGCCGCTCCCACACCACTCATGGCCTTACCGGCCACACTTCTTGTACTAGCAGCCTTACCGGCCACTCTCTTCTTCCTTGTGCAGCTCGGCCTCACCGGCCTCACTCTCTCTTCTCCTTCATATATACTAATATGGAGAGTTTAAAAACATTGCTTAGAAGTTGTAAACAGCTATGTTAGTGTTTCTGGGGTTAAAATGTGTCTTAATCCAATGCAACTAACTAATTATAAGAGTTTGAGATAGATGTGGAGAGTTTAAAAGCCACTTATTCCCATTTTGTCCCAAAACAGGCTAACAGCAAGAAAACATTGCTTAGAAGCTGTAAAAAGCTATGTTAGTGTTTCTGGGGTTAAAATGTGTCTTAATCCAATGCAACTAACTAATTATAAGAGTTTGAGATAGATGTGGAGAGTTTAAAAGCCACATATACCCATTTTGTCCCAAAACAGGCTAAACCAAGAAAACATTGCTTAGAAGCTGTAAACAGCTATGTTAGTGTTTCTGGGGTTAAAATGTGTCTTAATCCAATGCAACTAACTAATTATAAGAGTTTGAGATAGATGTGGAGAGTTTAAAAGCCACTTATACCCTTTTTGTCCCAAAACAGGCTAAAACCAAGAAAACAGTGCTTAGAAGCTGTAAACAGCTATGTTAGTGTTTATGTGGTTAAAATGTGTCTTAATCCAATGCAACTAACTAATTATAAGAGTTTGAGATAGATGTGGAAAGTTTAAAAGCCACTTATACCCATTTTGTCCCAAAACAGGCTAAAACCAAGAAAACATTGCTTAGAAGCTGTAAACAGCTATGCTAGTGTTTCTGGGGTTAAAATGTGTCTTAATCCAATGCAACTAACTAATTATAAGATGTGGAGAGTTTAAAAACATTGCTTAGAAGCTGTAAACAGCTATGTTAGTGTTTCTGGGGTTAAAATGTGTCTTCATCCAATGCAACTAACTAATTATAAGAGTTTGAGATAGATGTGGAGAGTTTAAAAGCCACTTATTCCCATTTTGTCCCAAAACAGGCTAACAGCAAGAAAACATTGCTTAGAAGCTGTAAAAAGCTATGTTAGTGTTTCTGGGGTTAAAATGTGTCTTAATCCAATGCAACTAACTAATTATAAGAGTTTGAGATAGATGTGGAGAGTTTAAAAGCCACTTATACCCATTTTGTCCTAAAACAGGCTAAAACCAAGAAAACATTGCTTAGAAGCTGTAAACAGCTATGTTAGTGTTTATG
Organism: Camelina sativa; assembly: GCF_030686135.1. Taxonomy (NCBI): domain Eukaryota; kingdom Viridiplantae; phylum Streptophyta; class Magnoliopsida; order Brassicales; family Brassicaceae; genus Camelina; species Camelina sativa. The sequence continues at coordinate 13,543,654 of NC_141888.1, forward strand.
GGGTTAAAATGTGTCTTAATCCAATGCAACTAATTAATTATAAGAGTTTGAGATAGATGTGGAGAGTTTAAAAGCCACTTATACCCTTTTTGTCCCAAAACAGGCTAAAACCAAGAAAACAGTGCTTAGAAGCTGTAAACAGCTATGTTAGTGTTTATGTGGTTAAAATGTGTCTTAATCCAATGCAACTAACTAATTATAAGAGTTTGAGATAGATGTGGAAAGTTTAAAAGCCACTTATACCCATTTTGTCCCAAAACATGCTAAAACCAAGAAAACATTGCTTAGAAGCTGTAAACAGCTATGTTAGTGTTTCTGGGGTTAAAATGTGTCTTAATCCAATGCAACTAACTAATTATAAGATGTGGAGAGTTTAAAAACATTGCTTAGAAGCTGTAAACAGCTATGTTAGTGTTTCTGAGGTTAAAATGTGTCTTAATCCAATGCAACTAACTAATTATAAGAGTTTGAGATATATGTGGAGAGTTTAAAAGCCACTTATTCCCATTTTGTCCCAAAACAGGCTAATAGCAAGAAAACATTGCTTAGAAGCTGTAAAAAGCTATGTTAGTGTTTCTGGGGTTAAAATGTGTCTTAATCCAATGCAACTAACTAATTATAAGAGTTTGAGATAGATGTGGAGAGTTTAAAAGCCACATATACCCATTTTGTCCCAAAACAGGCTAAACCAAGAAAACATTGCTTAGAAGCTATAAACAGCTATGTTAGTGTTTCTGGGGTTAAAATGTGTCTTAATCCAATGCAACTAACTAATTATAAGAGTTTGAGATAGATGTGGAGAGTTTAAAAGCCACTTATACCCTTTTTGTCCCAAAACAGGCTAAAACCAAGAAAACAGTGCTTAGAAGCTGTAAACAGCTATGTTAGTGTTTATGTGGTTAAAATGTGTCTTAATCCAAACCAACTAACTAATTATAAGAGTTTGAGATAGATGTGGAAAGTTTAAAAGCCACTTATACCCATTTTGTCCCAAAACAGGCTAAAACCAAGAAAACATTGCTTAGAAGCTGTAAACAGCTATGTTAGTGTTTCTGGGGTTAAAATGTGTCTTAATCCAATGCAACTAACTAATTATAAGATGTGGAGAGTTTAAAAACATTGCTTAGAAGCTGTAAACAGCTATGTTAGTGTTTCTGGGGTTAAAATGTGTCTTAATCCAATGCAACTAACTAATTATAAGAGTTTGAGATAGATGTGGAGAGTTTAAAAGCCACTTATTCCCATTTTGTCCCAAAACAGGCTAACAGCAAGAAAACATTGCTTAGAAGCTGTAAAAAACTATGTTAGTGTTTCTGGGGTTAAAATGTGTCTTAATCCAATGCAACTAACTAATTATAAGAGTTTGAGATAGATGTGGAGATTATAAAGGCCACTTATACCCATTTTGTCCCAAAACAGGCTAAACCAAGAAAACATTGCTTAGAAGCTGTAAACAGCTATGTTAGTGTTTCTGGGGTTAAAATGTGTCTTAATCCAATGCAACTAACTAATTATAAGATGTGGAGAGTTTAAAAACATTGCTTAGAAGTTGTAAACAGCTATGTTAGTGTTTCTGGGGTTAAAATGTGTCTTAATCCAATGCAACTAACTAATTATAAGAGTTTGAGATAGATGTGGAGAGTTTAAAAGCCACTTATTCCCATTTTGTCCCAAAACAGGCTAAAACCAAGAAAATATTGCTTAGAAGCTGTAAACAGCTATGTTAGTGTTTCTGGGGTTAAAAATGTGTCTTAATCCAATGCAACTAACTAATTATAAGAGTTTGAGATAGATGTGGAGAGTTTAAAAGCCACTTATACCCATTTTGTCCCAAAACAGGTTAAACCAAGAAAACATTGCTTAGAAGCTGTAAACAGCTATGTTAGTGTTTCTGGGGTTAAAATGTGTCTTAATCCAATGCAACTAACTAATTATACGAGTTTGAGATAGATGTGGAGAGTTTAAAAGCCAATTATACCCATTTTGTCCCAAAACAGGCTAACAGCAAGAAAACATTGCTTAGAAGCTGTAAAAAGCTATGTTAGTGTTTCTGGGGTTAAAATGTGTCTTAATCCAATGCAACTAACTAATTATAAGAGTTTGAGATAGATGTTGAGAGTTTAAAAGCCACTTATACCCATTTTGTCCTAAAACAGGCTAAAACCAAGAAAACATTGCTTAGAAGCTGTAAACAGCTATGTTAGTGTTTATGGGGTTAAAATGTGTCTTAATCCAATGCAACTAATTAATTATAAGAGTTTGAGATAGATGTGGAGAGTTTAAAAGCCACTTATACCCTTTTTGTGCCAAAACAGGCTAAAACCAAGAAAACAGTGCTTAGAAGCTGTAAACAGCTATGTTAGTGTTTATGTGGTTAAAATGTGTCTTAATCCAATGCAACTAACTAATTATAAGAGTTTGAGATAGATGTGGAAAGTTTAAAAGCCACTTATACCCATTTTGTCCCAAAACAGGCTAAAACCAAGAAAACATTGCTTAGAAGCTGTAAACAGCTATGTTAGTGTTTCTGGGGTTAAAATGTGTCTTAATCCAATGCAACTAACTAATTATAAGATGTGGAGAGTTTAAAAACATTGCTTAGAAGCTGTAAACAGCTATGTTAGTGTTTCTGGGGTTAAAATGTGTCTTAATCCAATGCAACTAACTAATTATAAGAGTTTGAGATAGATGTGGAGAGTTTAAAAGCCACTTATTCCCATTTTGTCCCAAAACAGGCTAACAGCAAGAAAACATTGCTTAGAAGCTGTAAAAAGCTATGTTAGTGTTTCTGGGGTTAAAATGTGTCTTAATCCAATGCAACTAACTAATTATAAGAGTTTGAGATAGATGTGGAGAGTTTAAAAGCCACATATACCCATTTTGTCCCAAAACAGGCTAAACCAAGAAAACATTGCTTAGAAGCTGTAAACAGCTATGTTAGTGTTTCTGGGGTTAAAATGTGTCTTAATCCAATGCAACTAACTAATTATAAGAGTTTGAGATAGATGTGGAGAGTTTAAAAGCCACTTATACCCTTTTTGTCCCAAAACAGGCTAAAACCAAGAAAACAGTGCTTAGAAGCTGTAAACAGCTATGTTAGTGTTTCTGGGGTTAAAATGTGTCTTAATCCAATGCAACTAACTAATTATACGAGTTTGAGATAGATGTGGAGAGTTTAAAAGCCAATTATACCCATTTTGTCCCAAAACATGCTAAAACCAAGAAAACATTGCTTAGAAGCTGTAAACAGCTATGTTAGTGTTTCTGGGGTTAAAATGTGTCTTAATCCAATGCAACTAACTAATTATAAGAGTTTGAGATAGATGTGGAGAGTTTAAAAGCCACATATACCCATTTTGTCCCAAAACAGGCTAAACCAAGAAAACATTGCTTAGAAGCTATAAACAGCTATGTTAGTGTTTCTGGGGTTAAAATGTGTCTTAATCCAATGCAACTAACTAATTATAAGAGTTTGAGATAGATGTGGAGAGTTTAAAAGCCACTTATACCCTTTTTGTCCCAAAACAGGCTAAAACCAAGAAAACAGTGCTTAGAAGCTGTAAACAGCTATGTTAGTGTTTATGTGGTTAAAATGTGTCCTAATCCAAACCAACTAACTAATTATAAGAGTTTGAGATAGATGTGGAAAGTTTAAAAGCCACTTATACCCATTTTGTCCCAAAACAGGCTAAAACCAAGAAAACATTGCTTAGAAGCTGTAAACAGCTATGTTAGTGTTTCTGGGGTTAAAATGTGTCTTAATCCAATGCAACTAACTAATTATAAGATGTGGAGAGTTTAAAAACATTGCTTAGAAGCTGTAAACAGCTATGTTAGTGTTTCTGGGGTTAAAATGTGTCTTAATCCAATGCAACTAACTAATTATAAGAGTTTGAGATAGATGTGGAGAGTTTAAAAGCCACTTATTCCCATTTTGTCCCAAAACAGGCTAACAGCAAGAAAACATTGCTTAGAAGCTGTAAAAAACTATGTTAGTGTTTCTGGGGTTAAAATGTGTCTTAATCCAATGCAACTAACTAATTATAAGAGTTTGAGATAGATGTGGAGATTATAAAGGCCACTTATTATTAGTATATATGAAGGAGAAGAGAGAGTGAGGCCGGTGAGGCCGAGCTGCACAAGGAAGAAGAGAGTGGCCGGTAAGGCTGCTAGTACAAGAAGTGTGGCCGGTAAGGCCATGAGTGGTGTGGGAGCGGCCAGTAAGGCCGTGAGCACAATAAGAGTGGCCAATAAGGCCATGTGGGCCGTGAGAACAATGAGAGTGGTCAGCAAGGCCATAAGAGCAATGTGAGAAGAATTGTGAAGTAAAGGCCTTATAAGAAGAAGAGGCCCAAGAAGAAGTTAAATGTCTCACAAAGGGAAAAGAAGGGAAGGAAGGAAGCATGTGAGACCTTGGTTGGTGAAGAATGAGACAACCAAGGGAAGGAGCTGTCCCTTTCACCATACACCCACTTGTGCACCAACGGCTATATGTCACTCTCACCTCTCATTTATCTCAAACGGCCATATACATTTGTTCTCCTATATTAAGCATTGTAATCTCTCATTTTGTAACACATCACAACATTATTCAATAAGAGAATCCGATTTCCCCTCTTTTACCTTGTGTTCTTGTTCTAGCTTCAATGTAGATAGTTTAGGGAATCGGTTAGAGGCTGCCCTTAAGGCAGCCTATTCTCTTCCCAAATCTCACCTAAAGTCTTCTTATTTACTCTTTCATATAGCCTAGATTACTGATTCTTAATCCTCCTCTCCTAAGTACACAAACTCTTAGTGTTGTGTTACTAGAACAAGGATAAGTCTCAAACTAGTGCTTCTCCTTGATAGGATCCGCTTACTCTCTAGTATTTGGGTTCTATCTAGCCTAGTTTATGAGGAGTTCATCACAAGTTGATGTTCTCTTCTTCCCCTTGAGAATGAGTTAGTTTGTTGTGGGTAAAGGGGGATTCATTCACCAAGTGTTTGTCTACCCTCTCTTGTGAGCTTTGTCTCATAAATCCCAACATGGTATCAGAGCAGGCTCTGTTCTTGGTGACTCAAACTCGTTCTCAAGTTGGTTCTCTTAGGAGTTAGCTTAATTAAAGTTTTAATCCTAGCCTAGGTGTTAAATCGCTTAGCTTAGTTTCTTTAAAACTTTAATTTTGCTTTTGTTGTTAAATCGATTCTCTAGCAGCTCAATGTTGAGTAAGCTTGGTCTTGGGTCTTTGTAGAGTTCATAGACCAAGTGTGTGAAAGAAATTGATTTTAAAACCTCATCCTTAGGCTTCACCGATTGGGTAAAAGCTTGGGTTTAAATTGAGGTGGTGATGAACCAAGGAGCAAATTGTTCTTGTTCTTGGTAAGGATTCACGTGTTTTTAGGCTTGTATAGAGCCACGAAATCCTTAGGATTTTTCCTAGGATTCTCTTAAGATTTAGTTAATTTTCCTTTAAAGGTTTAATTTTGCTTTTGTTAAATTTCCTTTAAAGTTTAATTACTAAATCACTTCTTCTTCTTCTCAAGGTTGAGAAAGCTTTGTTTCTGGTCATATGGTGTGTCCAGGTTCGAGTTTGAGGAAGAGAGAGACTATTTTAGCATGTAGAGCCCGCTTGGTCAAATAGATTCAAGTTGGTCCAAGATGCATTCTTTTAACCGTTGGACAATAGGCTGTTCCAAAGGCTTTTGTTGTTTCTTCTTTGCTTGGGACCACGAAAAACATCTTCTATATGTTATCTTCGTGGATCTAAAGCCTTAATCTCTTGAAGAACACTTGTTTAAGTGATTCTACAAGGAGTTTTGTTGTTAAACCTTTGGAGAAACTAATTTTCCATAAGGTCCATTGTGTTTCAGCCATTAAAGCACCAAAAGAGATTGTCTTCTTGGATGTTCTTGGCTGTCAAAGCTTCTTTCAACTCAAGAAAACAGAGTTAAACTCTGTCCATAAGAACTCTTGAGCAGATTCTCTATTCTACTCTCCATTCATCTTATACTACCGCCAATACTCTCCCTTATACTCTCACTTTCTATTCTCCATATATACTCTTATTAATTCTCTAAATTCTCTATTTAATTTCAGTAATATTCTCTATACTCTAATCTCTAACAATCTCTTGTTTAGAATCTGTTCCATTGATTTTTGGTTTCAGTTTCAGCATTGAAGATTGTGTGGAGCTCGCTCACTATCTCAAGGAGAAGAAGTGGCGAGGTTGAAGGCTACAAGATAGCCATGTAAGAGCGCAGCACAATGCCTGGAGTTAGAACCAAGGGCCACCAAGTCTTTGTTAAGCTGGTGGAAGGTGATGAATCAGTCCAAGAGCATGTGTGTTAGTGCCAAGTTGTTGATCGGATGTGCACAATGGTCTTTAGGAAAGGTGATGCACAAGGTTTCAACTGTTGATTGGATGTGCACAAGAACGGTGATGCACAAGGCTTCAACTGAGGTGATGAGGTTTCAGCCCATCATCAAGTAAAGGTTACGGGGGAGATCAAGTGACTTCAGACCGTACCTCACAGATTCTGCTCGGCCACAAGCAAAAGTCTTTACTTAAAGCTCAGCCGAAGCGTCTCAAAGATCGACTCGGACGAAACCCTTCCACTGCGATTCGGCTTCCGCGTTATTCATTAAAGTTCGAGACCACAGAGTCATCTTGCCAGTGGAAGTGGAATCATACCAATCCGAGCAGCCGTTCGAAAGTTATGTCCGATTCAGTGGGCATGTGTCAGTCTGACAAATAAAACTGACCGGGTTTAAAACCATGGTTAGAGGAGCGGTCTCAAGGAGGAATTCCAAACCGCAACAGTGATCAACTCTCTCCCTCCTATCCATCAAAACACCATAAAGGCTGTGCTCTAAACTCTTCTCTATTTTAATTCATAAATTCATTACCTTAGCTTCATTACTAGTCTTTAGTCTTTAATATGATTCTTCTTAAATTGTCACACTTTTAGAAATTTTCTTTGATATTCCTCATAGCAAACACTTATTCTTTTCTTCTTTATCACTTGTTTAAGGGTAAAGGAGACTATGAGAGCCTCAAAGGAATTCTAAAGGAACAAGGATGGAGATCATAAGGAATGTGCTAAAGGCAAGGAGGGCTAAGGAAGTGTAGCGGTTCAAAGGCTTAAAGAGAAAGAGAGCTGGTTCTTGACAAACCAAGATCAATGCGACATCAAGGAACGTGGAGACTACACTCTTTTTACTTAACAAAGTTTTCTCCCAAGTGGTTTTCTTTGTTAAGGTTTTTAATGAGGTAGTCCTCACGTGTCCACGCTTGATCTTTGGTCCCCATGGTGCCCTGCAGATCAAACGTGCGGGGGAGTATTAGTATATATGAAGGAGAAGAGAGAGTGAGGCCGGTGAGGCCGAGCTGCACAAGGAAGAAGAGAGTGGCCGGTAAGGCTGCTAGTACAAGAAGTGTGGCCGGTAAGGCCATGAGTGGTGTGGGAGCGGCCAGTAAGGCCGTGAGCACAATAAGAGTGGCCAATAAGGCCATGTGGGCCGTGAGAACAATGAGAGTGGTCAGCAAGGCCATAAGAGCAATGTGAGAAGAATTGTGAAGTAAAGGCCTTATAAGAAGAAGAGGCCCAAGAAGAAGTTAAATGTCTCACAAAGGGAAAAGAAGGGAAGGAAGGAAGCATGTGAGACCTTGGTTGGTGAAGAATGAGACAACCAAGGGAAGGAGCTGTCCCTTTCACCATACACCCACTTGTGCACCAACGGCTATATGTCACTCTCACCTCTCATTTATCTCAAACGGCCATATACATTTGTTCTCCTATATTAAGCATTGTAATCTCTCATTTTGTAACACATCACAACATTATTCAATAAGAGAATCCGATTTCCCCTCTTTTACCTTGTGTTCTTGTTCTAGCTTCAATGTAGATAGTTTAGGGAATCGGTTAGAGGCTGCCCTTAAGGCAGCCTATTCTCTTCCCAAATCTCACCTAAAGTCTTCTTATTTACTCTTTCATATAGCCTAGATTACTGATTCTTAATCCTCCTCTCCTAAGTACACAAACTCTTAGTGTTGTGTTACTAGAACAAGGATAAGTCTCAAACTAGTGCTTCTCCTTGATAGGATCCGCTTACTCTCTAGTATTTGGGTTCTATCTAGCCTAGTTTATGAGGAGTTCATCACAAGTTGATGTTCTCTTCTTCCCCTTGAGAATGAGTTAGTTTGTTGTGGGTAAAGGGGGATTCATTCACCAAGTGTTTGTCTACCCTCTCTTGTGAGCTTTGTCTCATAAATCCCAACACTTATACCCATTTTGTCCCAAAACAGGCTAAACCAAGAAAACATTGCTTAGAAGCTGTAAACAGCTATGTTAGTGTTTCTGGGGTTAAAATGTGTCTTAATCCAATGCAACTAACTAATTATAAGATGTGGAGAGTTTAAAAACATTGCTTAGAAGTTGTAAACAGCTATGTTAGTGTTTCTGGGGTTAAAATGTGTCTTAATCCAATGCAACTAACTAATTATAAGAGTTTGAGATAGATGTGGAGAGTTTAAAAGCCACTTATTCCCATTTTGTCCCAAAACAGGCTAAAACCAAGAAAATATTGCTTAGAAGCTGTAAACAGCTATGTTAGTGTTTCTGGGGTTAAAAATGTGTCTTAATCCAATGCAACTAACTAATTATAAGAGTTTGAGATAGATGTGGAGAGTTTAAAAGCCACTTATACCCATTTTGTCCCAAAACAGGTTAAACCAAGAAAACATTGCTTAGAAGCTGTAAACAGCTATGTTAGTGTTTCTGGGGTTAAAATGTGTCTTAATCCAATGCAACTAACTAATTATACGAGTTTGAGATAGATGTGGAGAGTTTAAAAGCCAATTATACCCATTTTGTCCCAAAACAGGCTAACAGCAAGAAAACATTGCTTAGAAGCTGTAAAAAGCTATGTTAGTGTTTCTGGGGTTAAAATGTGTCTTAATCCAATGCAACTAACTAATTATAAGAGTTTGAGATAGATGTTGAGAGTTTAAAAGCCACTTATACCCATTTTGTCCTAAAACAGGCTAAAACCAAGAAAACATTGCTTAGAAGCTGTAAACAGCTATGTTAGTGTTTATGGGGTTAAAATGTGTCTTAATCCAATGCAACTAATTAATTATAAGAGTTTGAGATAGATGTGGAGAGTTTAAAAGCCACTTATACCCTTTTTGTGCCAAAACAGGCTAAAACCAAGAAAACAGTGCTTAGAAGCTGTAAACAGCTATGTTAGTGTTTATGTGGTTAAAATGTGTCTTAATCCAATGCAACTAACTAATTATAAGAGTTTGAGATAGATGTGGAAAGTTTAAAAGCCACTTATACCCATTTTGTCCCAAAACAGGCTAAAACCAAGAAAACATTGCTTAGAAGCTGTAAACAGCTATGTTAGTGTTTCTGGGGTTAAAATGTGTCTTAATCCAATGCAACTAACTAATTATAAGATGTGGAGAGTTTAAAAACATTGCTTAGAAGCTGTAAACAGCTATGTTAGTGTTTCTGGGGTTAAAATGTGTCTTAATCCAATGCAACTAACTAATTATAAGAGTTTGAGATAGATGTGGAGAGTTTAAAAGCCACTTATTCCCATTTTGTCCCAAAACAGGCTAACAGCAAGAAAACATTGCTTAGAAGCTGTAAAAAGCTATGTTAGTGTTTCTGGGGTTAAAATGTGTCTTAATCCAATGCAACTAACTAATTATAAGAGTTTGAGATAGATGTGGAGAGTTTAAAAGCCACATATACCCATTTTGTCCCAAAACAGGCTAAACCAAGAAAACATTGCTTAGAAGCTGTAAACAGCTATGTTAGTGTTTCTGGGGTTAAAATGTGTCTTAATCCAATGCAACTAACTAATTATAAGAGTTTGAGATAGATGTGGAGAGTTTAAAAGCCACTTATACCCTTTTTGTCCCAAAACAGGCTAAAACCAAGAAAACAGTGCTTAGAAGCTGTAAACAGCTATGTTAGTGTTTCTGGGGTTAAAATGTGTCTTAATCCAATGCAACTAACTAATTATACGAGTTTGAGATAGATGTGGAGAGTTTAAAAGCCAATTATACCCATTTTGTCCCAAAACAGGCTAACAGCAAGAAAACATTGCTTAGAAGCTGTAAAAAGCTATGTTAGTGTTTCTGGGGTTAAAATGTGTCTTAATCCAATGCAACTAACTAATTATAAGAGTTTGAGATAGATGTGGAGAGTTTAAAAGCCACTTATACCCATTTTGTCCTAAAACAGGCTAAAACCAAGAAAACATTGCTTAGAAGCTGTAAACAGCTATGTTAGTGTTTATGTGGTTAAAATGTGTCTTAATCCAATGCAACTAACTAATTATAAGAGTTTGAGATAGATGTGGAAAGTTTAAAAGCCACTTATACCCATTTTGTCCCAAAACAGGCTAAAACCAAGAAAACATTGCTTAGAAGCTGTAAACAGCTATGTTAGTGTTTCTGGGGTTAAAATGTGTCTTAATCCAATGCAACTAACTAATTATAAGAGTTTGAGATAGATGTGGAGAGTTTAAAAGCCACTTATTCCCATTTTGTCCCAAAACAGGCTAACAGCAAGAAAACATTGCTTAGAAGCTGTAAAAAGCTATGTTAGTGTTTCTGGGGTTAAAATGTGTCTTAATCCAATGCAACTAACTAATTATAAGAGTTTGAGATAGATGTGGAGAGTTTAAAAGCCACATATACCCATTTTGTCCCAAAACAGCCTAACCAAGAAAACATTGCTTAGAAGCTGTAAACAGCTATGTTAGTGTTTCTGGGGTTAAAATGTGTCTTAATCCAATGCAACTAACTAATTATAAGAGTTTGAGATAGATGTGGAGAGTTTAAAAGCCACTTATACCCTTTTTGTGCCAAAACAGGCTAAAACCAAGAAAACAGTGCTTAGAAGCTGTAAACAGCTATGTTAGTGTTTATGTGGTTAAAATGTGTCTTAATCCAATGCAACTAACTAATTATAAGAGTTTGAGATAGATGTGGAAAGTTTAAAAGCCACTTATACCCATTTTGTCCCAAAACAGGCTAAAACCAAGAAAACATTGCTTAGAAGCTGTAAACAGCTATGTTAGTGTTTCTGGGGTTAAAATGTGTCTTAATCCAATGCAACTAACTAATTATAAGAGTTTGAGATAGATGTGGAGAGTTTAAAAGCCACTTATTCCCATTTTGTCCCAAAACAGGCTAACAGCAAGAAAACATTGCTTAGAAGCTGTAAAAAGCTATGTTAGTGTTTCTGGGGTTAAAATGTGTCATAATCCAATGCAACTAACTAATTATAAGAGTTTGAGATAGATGTGGAGAGTTTAAAAGCCACTTATACCCATTTTGTCCTAAAACAGGCTAAAACCAAGAAAACATTGCTTAGAAGCTGTAAACAGCTATGTTAGTGTTTATGGGGTTAAAATGTGTCTTAATCCAATGCAACTAATTAATTATAAGAGTTTGAGATAGATGTGGAGAGTTTAAAAGCCACTTATACCCTTTTTGTCCCAAAACAGGCTAAAACCAAGAAAACAGTGCTTAGAAGCTGTAAACAGCTATGTTAGTGTTTATGTGGTTAAAATGTGTCTTAATCCAATGCAACTAACTAATTATAAGAGTTTGAGATAGATGTGGAAAGTTTAAAAGCCACTTATACCCATTTTGTCCCAAAACATGCTAAAACCAAGAAAACATTGCTTAGAAGCTGTAAACAGCTATGTTAGTGTTTCTGGGGTTAAAATGTGTCTTAATCCAATGCAACTAACTAATTATAAGATGTGGAGAGTTTAAAAACATTGCTTAGAAGCTGTAAACAGCTATGTTAGTGTTTCTGAGGTTAAAATGTGTCTTAATCCAATGCAACTAACTAATTATAAGAGTTTGAGATATATGTGGAGAGTTTAAAAGCCACTTATTCCCATTTTGTCCCAAAACAGGCTAATAGCAAGAAAACATTGCTTAGAAGCTGTAAAAAGCTATGTTAGTGTTTCTGGGGTTAAAATGTGTCTTAATCCAATGCAACTAACTAATTATAAGAGTTTGAGATAGATGTGGAGAGTTTAAAAGCCACATATACCCATTTTGTCCCAAAACAGGCTAAACCAAGAAAACATTGCTTAGAAGCTATAAACAGCTATGTTAGTGTTTCTGGGGTTAAAATGTGTCTTAATCCAATGCAACTAACTAATTATAAGAGTTTGAGATAGATGTGGAGAGTTTAAAAGCCACTTATACCCTTTTTGTCCCAAAACAGGCTAAAACCAAGAAAACAGTGCTTAGAAGCTGTAAACAGCTATGTTAGTGTTTATGTGGTTAAAATGTGTCCTAATCCAAACCAACTAACTAATTATAAGAGTTTGAGATAGATGTGGAAAGTTTAAAAGCCACTTATACCCATTTTGTCCCAAAACAGGCTAAAACCAAGAAAACATTGCTTAGAAGCTGTAAACAGCTATGTTAGTGTTTCTGGGGTTAAAATGTGTCTTAATCCAATGCAACTAACTAATTATAAGATGTGGAGAGTTTAAAAACATTGCTTAGAAGCTGTAAACAGCTATGTTAGTGTTTCTGGGGTTAAAATGTGTCTTAATCCAATGCAACTAACTAATTATAAGAGTTTGAGATAGATGTGGAGAGTTTAAAAGCCACTTATTCCCATTTTGTCCCAAAACAGGCTAACAGCAAGAAAACATTGCTTAGAAGCTGTAAAAAACTATGTTAGTGTTTCTGGGGTTAAAATGTGTCTTAATCCAATGCAACTAACTAATTATAAGAGTTTGAGATAGATGTGGAGATTATAAAGGCCACTTATACCCATTTTGTCCCAAAACAGGCTAAACCAAGAAAACATTGCTTAGAAGCTGTAAACAGCTATGTTAGTGTTTCTGGGGTTAAAATGTGTCTTAATCCAATGCAACTAACTAATTATAAGATGTGGAGAGTTTAAAAACATTGCTTAGAAGTTGTAAACAGCTATGTTAGTGTTTCTGGGGTTAAAATGTGTCTTAATCCAATGCAACTAACTAATTATAAGAGTTTGAGATAGATGTGGAGAGTTTAAAAGCCACTTATTCCCATTTTGTCCCAAAACAGGCTAAAACCAAGAAAATATTGCTTAGAAGCTGTAAACAGCTATGTTAGTGTTTCTGGGGTTAAAAATGTGTCTTAATCCAATGCAACTAACTAATTATAAGAGTTTGAGATAGATGTGGAGAGTTTAAAAGCCACTTATACCCATTTTGTCCCAAAACAGGTTAAACCAAGAAAACATTGCTTAGAAGCTGTAAACAGCTATGTTAGTGTTTCTGGGGTTAAAATGTGTCTTAATCCAATGCAACTAACTAATTATACGAGTTTGAGATAGATGTGGAGAGTTTAAAAGCCAATTATACCCATTTTGTCCCAAAACAGGCTAACAGCAAGAAAACATTGCTTAGAAGCTGTAAAAAGCTATGTTAGTGTTTCTGGGGTTAAAATGTGTCTTAATCCAATGCAACTAACTAATTATAAGAGTTTGAGATAGATGTTGAGAGTTTAAAAGCCACTTATACCCATTTTGTCCTAAAACAGGCTAAAACCAAGAAAACATTGCTTAGAAGCTGTAAACAGCTATGTTAGTGTTTATGGGGTTAAAATGTGTCTTAATCCAATGCAACTAATTAATTATAAGAGTTTGAGATAGATGTGGAGAGTTTAAAAGCCACTTATACCCTTTTTGTGCCAAAACAGGCTAAAACCAAGAAAACAGTGCTTAGAAGCTGTAAACAGCTATGTTAGTGTTTATGTGGTTAAAATGTGTCTTAATCCAATGCAACTAACTAATTATAAGAGTTTGAGATAGATGTGGAAAGTTTAAAAGCCACTTATACCCATTTTGTCCCAAAACAGGCTAAAACCAAGAAAACATTGCTTAGAAGCTGTAAACAGCTATGTTAGTGTTTCTGGGGTTAAAATGTGTCTTAATCCAATGCAACTAACTAATTATAAGATGTGGAGAGTTTAAAAACATTGCTTAGAAGCTGTAAACAGCTATGTTAGTGTTTCTGGGGTTAAAATGTGTCTTAATCCAATGCAACTAACTAATTATAAGAGTTTGAGATAGATGTGGAGAGTTTAAAAGCCACTTATTCCCATTTTGTCCCAAAACAGGCTAACAGCAAGAAAACATTGCTTAGAAGCTGTAAAAAGCTATGTTAGTGTTTCTGGGGTTAAAATGTGTCTTAATCCAATGCAACTAACTAATTATAAGAGTTTGAGATAGATGTGGAGAGTTTAAAAGCCACATATACCCATTTTGTCCCAAAACAGGCTAAACCAAGAAAACATTGCTTAGAAGCTGTAAACAGCTATGTTAGTGTTTCTGGGGTTAAAATGTGTCTTAATCCAATGCAACTAACTAATTATAAGAGTTTGAGATAGATGTGGAGAGTTTAAAAGCCACTTATACCCTTTTTGTCCCAAAACAGGCTAAAACCAAGAAAACAGTGCTTAGAAGCTGTAAACAGCTATGTTAGTGTTTCTGGGGTTAAAATGTGTCTTAATCCAATGCAACTAACTAATTATACGAGTTTGAGATAGATGTGGAGAGTTTAAAAGCCAATTATACCCATTTTGTCCCAAAACAGGCTAACAGCAAGAAAACATTGCTTAGAAGCTGTAAAAAGCTATGTTAGTGTTTCTGGGGTTAAAATGTGTCTTAATCCAATGCAACTAACTAATTATAAGAGTTTGAGATAGATGTGGAGAGTTTAAAAGCCACTTATACCCATTTTGTCCTAAAACAGGCTAAAACCAAGAAAACATTGCTTAAAAGCTGTAAACAGCTATGTTAGTGTTTATGGGGTTAAAATGTGTCTTAATCCAATGCAACTAATTAATTATAAGAGTTTGAGATAGATGTGGAGAGTTTAAAAGCCACTTATACCCTTTTTGTGCCAAAACAGGCTAAAACCAAGAAAACAGTGCTTAGAAGCTGTAAACAGCTATGTTAGTGTTTATGTGGTTAAAATGTGTCTTAATCCAATGCAACTAACTAATTATAAGAGTTTGAGATAGATGTGGAAAGTTTAAAAGCCACTTATACCCATTTTGTCCCAAAACAGGCTAAAACCAAGAAAACATTGCTTAGAAGCTGTAAACAGCTATGTTAGTGTTTCTGGGGTTAAAATGTGTCTTAATCCAATGCAACTAACTAATTATAAGAGTTTGAGATAGATGTGGAGAGTTTAAAAGCCACTTATTCCCATTTTGTCCCAAAACAGGCTAACAGCAAGAAAACATTGCTTAGAAGCTGTAAAAAGCTATGTTAGTGTTTCTGGGGTTAAAATGTGTCTTAATCCAATGCAACTAACTAATTATAAGAGTTTGAGATAGATGTGGAGAGTTTAAAAGCCACATATACCCATTTTGTCCCAAAACAGCCTAACCAAGAAAACATTGCTTAGAAGCTGTAAACAGCTATGTTAGTGTTTCTGGGGTTAAAATGTGTCTTAATCCAATGCAACTAACTAATTATAAGAGTTTGAGATAGATGTGGAGAGTTTAAAAGCCACTTATACCCTTTTTGTCCCAAAACAGGCTAAAACCAAGAAAACAGTGCTTAGAAGCTGTAAACAGCTATGTTAGTGTTTATGTGGTTAAAATGTGTCGTAATCCAATGCAACTAACTAATTATAAGAGTTTGAGATAGATGTGGAAAGTTTAAAAGCCACTTATACCCATTTTGTCCCAAAACAGGCTAAAACCAAGAAAACATTGCTTAGAAGCTGTAAACAGCTATGTTAGTGTTTCTGGGGTTAAAATGTGTCTTAATCCAATGCAACTAACTAATTATAAGATGTGGAGAGTTTAAAAACATTGCTTAGAAGCTGTAAACAGCTATGTTAGTGTTTCTGGGGTTAAAATGTGTCTTAATCCAATGCAACTAACTAATTATAAGAGTTTGAGATAGATGTGGAGAGTTTAAAAGCCACTTATACCCATTTTGTCCCAATAAAGGCTAAAACCAAGAAAACATTGCTTAGAAGCTGTAAACAGCTATGTTAGTGTTTCTGGGGTTAAAAATGTGTCTTAATCCAATGCAACTAACTAATTATAAGAGTTTGAGATAGATGTGGAGAGTTTAAAAGCCACTTATACCCATTTTGTCCCAAAACAGGCTAACAGCAAGAAAACATTGCTTAGTAGCTGTATATGTTAGTGTTTATGGGGTTAAAATGTGTCTTAATCCAATGCAACTAACTAAGTATAAGAGTTTGAGATAGATGTGGAGAGTTTAAAAGCCACTTATACCCATTTTGTCCCAAAACAGGCTAAAACCAATAAAACATTGCTTAGAAGCTGTAAACAGCTATGTTAGTGTTTATGGGGTTAAAATGTGTCTTAATCCAATGCATCTAACTAATTATAAGAGTTGGAGATAGATGTGGAGAGTTTAAAAGCCACTTATACCCATTTTGTCCCAATAAAGGCTAAAACCAAGAAAACATTGCTTAGAAGTATTGATCAAGAGAATAAGCCTAAGGCAGCCATGGCCGTCCGTACAATTATGGGGCCGTCCGTACAACCAAGCAATAAGGCCGAGTCATGTAAGTGTGTAAAGACAATGAGGAGGCCTGCTCTCCTTAAGCCCATGAGAAGGATCTAGAATGTCGCTTGTAGCCGTTAGAGAGGAGGAACAAGTGGAGTCACGGGTTATGTTGTGTTTAAGGAGACTAGGACGGGTCACTATCACCGTTGGGATTAGTTCTATCTCTCTCCTTGTCCCTATCACTTATACGATCGGTTGGTAGAGGGTGTAGCCCTAATTTTCCCTTGATATTTATAGGCTTTAGCCTACATTGTAATATGTATTCTTATGGAACAAGAACCTAATCTTTTCTCCTTCCTCATTCTCTTTGTCTACCGATATCTCTCATCAATCTCTTGATTCTCTTCTTTATTCTACAAAGTCTAACAAGAAGCTGTAAACAGCTATGTTAGTGTTTCTGGGGTTAAAATGTGTCTTAATCCAATGCAACTAACTAATTATAAGAGTTTGAGATAGATGTGGAGAGTTTAAAAGCCACTTATACCCATTTTGTCCCAAAACAGGCTAACAGCAAGAAAACATTGCTTAGAAGCTGTAAACAGCTATGTTAGTGTTTCTGGGGTTAAAATGTGTCTTAATCCAATGCAACTAACTAATTATAAGAGTTTGAGATAGATGTGGAGAGTTTAAAAGCCACTTATACCCATTTTGTCCTAAAACAGGCTAAAACCAAGAAAACATTGCTTCGAAGCTGTAAACAGCTATGTTAGTGTTTATGGGGTTAAAATGTGTCTTAATCCAATGCAACTAACTAATTATAAGAGTTTGAGATAGATGTGGAGAGTTTAAAAGCCACTTATACCCATTTTGTCCCAAAACAGGCTAAAACCTAGAAAACATTGCTTAGAAGCTGTAAACAGCTATTTTAGTGTTTCTGGGGCTAAAAATGTGTCTTAAGCCAATGCAAATAACTAATTATAACAGTTTGAGATAGATGTGGAGAGTTTAAAAGCCACTTATACCCATTTTGTCCCAAAACAGGCTAACAGCAAGAAAACATTGCTTAGTAGCTGTAAACAGCTATGTTAGTGTTTATGGGGTTAAAATGTGTCTTAATACAATGCAACTAACTAAGTATAAGAGTTTGAGATAGATGTGGAGAGTTTAAAAGCCACTTATACCCATTTTGTCCCAAAACAGGCTAAAACCAATAAAACATTGCTTAGAAGGTGTAAACAGCTATGTTAGTGTTTATGGGGTTAAAATGTGTCTTAATCCAATGCAACTAACTAATTATAAGAGTTTGAGATAGATGTGGAGAGTTTAAAAGCCACTTATACCCATTTTGTCCCAAAACAGGCTAAAACCTAGAAAACATTGCTTAGTAGCTGTAAACAGCTATGTTAGTGTTTCTGGGGTTAAAAATGTGTCTTAATCCAATGTAACTAACTAATTATAAGAGTTTGAGATAGATGTGGAGAGTTTAAAAGCCACTTATACCCATTTTGTCCCAAAACAGGCTAACAGCAAGAAAACATTGCTTAGTAGCTGTAAACAGCTATGTTAGTGTTTATGGGGTTAAAATGTGTCTTAATCCAATGCAACTAACTAAGTATAAGAGTTTGAGATAGATGTGGAGAGTTTAAAAGCCACTTATACCCATTTTGTCCCAAAACAGGCTAAAACTAATAAAACATTGCTTAGAAGCTGTAAACAGCTATGTTAGTGTTTATGGGGTTAAAATGTGTCTTAATCCAATGCAACTAACTAATTATAAGAGTTTGAGATAGATGTGGAGAGTTTAAAAGCCACTTATACCCATTTTGTCCCAATAAAGGCTAAAACCAAGAAAACATTGCTTAGAAGCTGTAAACAGCTATGTTAGTGTTTCTGGGGTTAAAATGTGTCTTAATCCAATGCATCTAACTAATTATAAGAGTTTGAGATAGATGTGGAGAGTTTAAAAGCCACTTACACCCATTTTGTCTCAAAACAGGCTAAAACCAATAAAACATTGCTTAGAAGCTGTAAACAGCTATGTTAGTGTTTATGGGGTTAAAATGTGTCTTAATCCAATGCAACTAACTAATTATAAGAGTTTGAGATAGATGTGGAGAGTTTAAAAGACACTTATACCCATTTTGTCCCAAAACAGGCTAACAGCAAGAAAACATTGCTTAGAAGCTGTAAACAGCTATGTTAGTGTTTCTGGGGTTAAAATGTGTCTTAATCCAATGCAACTAACTAATTATAAGAGTTTGAGATAGATGTGGAGAGTTTAAAAGCCACTTATACCCATTTTGTCCTAAAACAGGCTAAAACCAAGAAAACATTGCTTAGAAGCTGTAAACAGCTATGTTAGTGTTTATGGGGTTAAAATGTGTCTTAATCCAATGCAACTAACTAATTATAAGAGTTTGAGATAGATGTGGAGAGTTTAAAAGCCACTTATACCCATTTTGTCCCAAAACAGGCTAAAACCTAGAAAACATTGCTTAGAAGCTGTAAACAGCTATTTTAGTGTTTCTGGGGCTAAAAATGTGTCTTAAGCCAATGCAAATAACTAAATATAACAGTTTGAGATAGATGTGGAGAGTTTAAAAGCCACTTATACCCATTTTGTCCCAAAACAGGCTAACAGCAAGAAAACATTGCTTAGTAGTGTTGGGATTTATGAGACAAAGCTCACAAGAGAGGGTAGACAAACACTTGGTGAATGAATCCCCCTTTACCCACAACAAACTAACTCATTCTCAAGGGGGAGGAGAGAACATCAACTTGTGATGAACTCCCCATAAACAAGCTAGATAGAACCCAAATACTAGAGAGTAAGCGGATCCTAACTAGGAGAAGCACTAGTTTGAGACTTATCCTCTTCTAGTATCACAACACTTAGAGTTTGTGTACTTAGGAGAAGGAGGATTAAGAATCAGTAATCTAGGCTAAGTAAAGCAGTAAATAAGAAGAGTTTAGGTGGATTTGAGAAGAGAATAGGCTGCCTTAAGGGCAGCCCCTAACCGCTAATCACCTAAACAATCTACATTGTGAATATGAACAAGAACACAAGTAGAGAGGGGAAATCGGATTCTCTTATTAGAATAATGTTGTGATGTGTTACATATGAGAGAATTACAGCTTAATATAGAGAAAACAAAGGCATAGAGCCGTTAGGCACACAAGGGATTCAAAGGAGAGATGAAAGGGACAGCTCCTTGTCTTTGGTTGACTCGCTATGCTTCCCAACCAAAGCCACACGTGATTTCCTTCCCTTCCATGCCTTGTGACCGTTAGATCTCCTTCCCTTATGGCCATTGGATCCTTCTTCCCTTCCTTGTGAGATATTTCCTTCTTCTTGGGCTTCTTCTTCTTATAAGGCCTTTTGTTCTTCTTATATTGCACTTATGGCCTTGCTGACCACTCTCCTTGCTCTCACGGCCCACATGGCCTTATTGGCCACTCTTATTGTGCTCACGGCCTTACTGGCCGCTCCCACACCACTCATGGCCTTACCGGCCACACTTCTTGTACTAGCAGCCTTACCGGCCACTCTCTTCTTCCTTGTGCAGCTCGGCCTCACCGGCCTCACTCTCTCTTCTCCTTCATATATACTAATAGTACGGACGGGCCTGTACGGACGGGCCTGTACGGACGGGCCTGTACGGACGGGCCTGTACGGACGGGCCTGCTCTTCAATGTGTTCACGGCCTAACTGGCCGCTCTCCGGACATGGGTCCGTTCACGGACACGGTACATGGTACCGGACACGGTACATGGTCGCTCATGGACACGGACATGGCCTTACCGGCCTTTACATGGCCTTTCCGGCCTTTCTTCTCTTCTTCCAAGGTTCGGCCTTACCGGCCTCTCCTCTCTCCTCCTTGGTACATTCTAATACTCCCCCGCACGCTTGATCGGTGGGACACCATGGGGACCAAAGATCAAGGGTGGACTAGTGTCATCTACCTCATTAAAAACCTCAACAAAGAAAACCTCTTGGGATAAAACTTTGTTAAGGGAAAAAGAGTATAGACTCCACTATCCATGATGTCCCTTGACCTTGGTTTGCAAAGAACTAGCTCCCTTCTCTTCATGATTTGAACCGCTCCTACTCCTTAGCCCACCTTGCCTTTAGCACATTCCTTATGATCTCCATCCTTGCGCCTTTAGAATTTCTTTGAGGCTCTCATAGTCTCCTTTACCCCTTAAACAAGTGATAAAGAAGAAAAGAATAAGTGTTTGCTATGAGGAATATCAAAGAAAATTTCTAAAAGTGTGACAATTTAAGAGAACATATTAAAGACTAAAGACTAGTAATGAAACTAAGGTAATGAATTTATGAATTAAAATAGAGAAGAGTTTAGAGCACAGCCTTTATGGTGTTTTGATGGATAGGAGGGAGAGAGTTGATCACTGTTGCGGTTTGGAATTCCTCCTTGAGACCGCTCCTCTAACCATGGTTTTAAACCCGGTCAGTTTTATTTGTCAGACTGACACATGCCCACTGAATCGGACATAACTTTCGAACGGCTGCTCGGATTGGTATGATTCCACTTCCACTGGCAAGATGACTCTGTGGTCTCGAACTTTAATGAAGAACGCGGAAGCCGAATCGCAGTGGAAGGGTTTCGTCCGAGTCGATCTTTGAGACGCTTCGGCTGAGCTTTAAGTAAAGACTTTTGCTTGTGGCCGAGCAGAATCTGTGAGGTACGGTCTGAAGTCACTTGATCTCCCCCGTAACCTTTACTTGATGATGGGCTGAAACCTCATCACCTCAGTTGAAGCCTTGTGCATCACCGTTCTTGTGCACATCCAATCAACAGTTGAAACCTTGTGCATCACCTTTCCTAAAGACCATTGTGCACATCCGATCAACAACTTGGCACTAACACACATGCTCTTGGACTGATTCATCACCTTCCACCAGCTTAACAAAGACTTGGTGGCCCTTGGTTCTAACTCCAGGCATTGTGCTGCGCTCTTACATGGCTATCTTGTAGCCTTCAACCTCGCCACTTCTTCTCCTTGAGATAGTGAGCGAGCTCCACACAATCTTCAATGCTGAAACTGAAACCAAAAATCAATGGAACAGATTCTAAACAAGAGATTGTTAGAGATTAGAGTATAGAGAATATTACTGAAAAATAAAATAGAATTTAGAGAATAATTAAGAGTATAAATAGAGAACAGAGAATCAGTAACCAAGAGTATAGAAAGTGAGAGTATAAGGGAGAGTATAGGCGGTAGTATAAGATGAATGGAGAGTAGAATAGAGAATCTGCTCAAGAGTTCTTATGGACAGAGTTTAACTCTGTTTTCTTGAGTTGAAAGAAGCTTTGACAGCCAAGAACATCCAAGAAGACAATCTCTTTTGGTGCTTTAATGGCTGAAACACAATGGACCTTATGGAAAATTAGTTTCTCCAAAGGTTTAACAACAAAACTCCTTGTAGAATCACTTAAACAAGTGTTCTACAAGAGATTAAGGCTTTAGATCCACGAAGATAACATATAGAAGATGTTTTTCGTGGTCCCAAGCAAAGAAGAAACAACAAAAGCCTTTGGAACAGCCTATTGTCCAACGGTTAAAAGAATGCATCTTGGACCAACTTGAATCTATTTGACCAAGCGGGCTCTACATGCTAAAACAAAGTCTCTCTCTTCCTCAAACTCGAACCTGGACACACCATATGACCAGAAACAAAGCTTTCTCAACCTTGAGAAGAAGAAGAAGTGATTTAGTAATTAAACTTTAAAGGAAATTTAACAAAAGCAAAATTAAACCTTTAGAGGAAAATTAACTAAATCCTAAGAGAACTAAATCCTAAGAATTTCGTGGCTCATACAAGCACACAAGAACCGTGAATCCTCACCATGAACAACACAATTTGCTCAATGGTTCATCACTTCCCACACATCCCAAAATAAACAAAGCTATTACCAAATCGGTGAAGCTTAAGGATGGGGCTTGTAAAATCGATTTCTTTCCACACACTTGGTCTACAAATTCTAACAAGACAAGAGACCAAGCTTACTCAACAATGAGCTGCTAGAGAATCGATTTAATCAACAACAGCAAAATTAAAGCTTTAAAGAAACTAAGCTAAGCGATTTAACACCTAAGCAAAGTCTAAAACTTTAACTAAGCTAACTCCTAAGAAAACGACTTTGAGAATGAGTTTAAATCACCAAGAACAGAACCTGCTCTGATACCATGTTGGGATTTATGAGACAAAGCTCACAAGAGAGGGTAGACAAACACTTGGTGAATGAATCCCCCTTTACCCACAACAAACTAACTCATTCTCAAGGGGGAGGAGAGAACATCAACTTGTGATGAACTCCCCATAAACAAGCTAGATAGAACCCAAATACTAGAGAGTAAGCGGATCCTAACTAGGAGAAGCACTAGTTTGAGACTTATCCTCTTCTAGTATCACAACACTTAGAGTTTGTGTACTTAGGAGAAGGAGGATTAAGAATCAGTAATCTAGGCTAAGTAAAGCAGTAAATAAGAAGAGTTTAGGTGGATTTGAGAAGAGAATAGGCTGCCTTAAGGGCAGCCCCTAACCGCTAATCACCTAAACAATCTACATTGTGAATATGAACAAGAACACAAGTAGAGAGGGGAAATCGGATTCTCTTATTAGAATAATGTTGTGATGTGTTACATATGAGAGAATTACAGCTTAATATAGAGAAAACAAAGGCATAGAGCCGTTAGGCACACAAGGGATTCAAAGGAGAGATGAAAGGGACAGCTCCTTGTCTTTGGTTGACTCGCTATGCTTCCCAACCAAAGCCACACGTGATTTCCTTCCCTTCCATGCCTTGTGACCGTTAGATCTCCTTCCCTTATGGCCATTGGATCCTTCTTCCCTTCCTTGTGAGATATTTCCTTCTTCTTGGGCTTCTTCTTCTTATAAGGCCTTTTGTTCTTCTTATATTGCACTTATGGCCTTGCTGACCACTCTCCTTGCTCTCACGGCCCACATGGCCTTATTGGCCACTCTTATTGTGCTCACGGCCTTACTGGCCGCTCCCACACCACTCATGGCCTTACCGGCCACACTTCTTGTACTAGCAGCCTTACCGGCCACTCTCTTCTTCCTTGTGCAGCTCGGCCTCACCGGCCTCACTCTCTCTTCTCCTTCATATATACTAATAGTACGGACGGGCCTGTACGGACGGGCCTGTACGGACGGGCCTGTACGGACGGGCCTGTACGGACGGGCCTGCTCTTCAATGTGTTCACGGCCTAACTGGCCGCTCTCCGGACATGGGTCCGTTCACGGACACGGTACATGGTACCGGACACGGTACATGGTCGCTCATGGACACGGACATGGCCTTACCGGCCTTTACATGGCCTTTCCGGCCTTTCTTCTCTTCTTCCAAGGTTCGGCCTTACCGGCCTCTCCTCTCTCCTCCTTGGTACATTCTAATAAGTAGCTGTAAACAGCTATGTTAGTGTTTATGGGGTTAAAATGTGTCTTAATACAATGCAACTAACTAAGTATAAGAGTTTGAGATAGATGTGGAGAGTTTAAAAGCCACTTATACCCATTTTGTCCCAAAACAGGCTAAAACCAATAAAACATTGCTTAGAAGGTGTAAACAGCTATGTTAGTGTTTATGGGGTTAAAATGTGTCTTAATCCAATGCAACTAACTAATTATAAGAGTTTGAGATAGATGTGGAGAGTTTAAAAGCCACTTATACCCATTTTGTCCCAAAACAGGCTAAAACCTAGAAAACATTGCTTAGTAGCTGTAAACAGCTATGTTAGTGTTTCTGGGGTTAAAAATGTGTCTTAATCCAATGTAACTAACTAATTATAAGAGTTTGAGATAGATGTGGAGAGTTTAAAAGCCACTTATACCCATTTTGTCCCAAAACAGGCTAACAGCAAGAAAACATTGCTTAGTAGCTGTAAACAGCTATGTTAGTGTTTATGGGGTTAAAATGTGTCTTAATCCAATGCAACTAACTAAGTATAAGAGTTTGAGATAGATGTGGAGAGTTTAAAAGCCACTTATACCCATTTTGTCCCAAAACAGGCTAAAACTAATAAAACATTGCTTAGAAGCTGTAAACAGCTATGTTAGTGTTTATGGGGTTAAAATGTGTCTTAATCCAATGCAACTAACTAATTATAAGAGTTTGAGATAGATGTGGAGAGTTTAAAAGCCACTTATACCCATTTTGTCCCAATAAAGGCTAAAACCAAGAAAACATTGCTTAGAAGCTGTAAACAGCTATGTTAGTGTTTCTGGGGTTAAAATGTGTCTTAATCCAATGCATCTAACTAATTATAAGAGTTTGAGATAGATGTGGAGAGTTTAAAAGCCACTTACACCCATTTTGTCTCAAAACAGGCTAAAACCAATAAAACATTGCTTAGAAGCTGTAAACAGCTATGTTAGTGTTTATGGGGTTAAAATGTGTCTTAATCCAATGCAACTAACTAATTGTAAGAGTTTGAGATAGATGTGGAGAGTTTAAAAGCCACTTATACCCATTTTGTCCCAATAAAGGCTAAAACCAAGAAAACATTGCTTAGAAGCTGTAAACAGCTATGTTAGTGTTTCTGGGGTTAAAATGTGTCTTAATCCAGTGCAACTAACTAATTATAAGAGTTTGAGATAGATGTGGAGAGTTTAAAAGCCACTTATACCCATTTTGTCCCAAAACAGGCTAAAACCAAGAAAACATTGCTTAGAAGCTGTAAACAGCTATGTTAGTGTTTATGGGGTTAAAATGTGTCTTAATCCAATGCATCTAACTAATTATAAGAGTTTGAGATAGATGTGGAGAGTTTAAAAGCCACTTATACCCATTTTGTCCCAAAACAGGCTAAACCAAGAAAACATTGCTTAGAAGCTGTAAACAGCTATGTTAGTGTTTCTGGGGTTAAAATGTGTCTTAATCCAATGCAACTAACTAATTATAAGAGTTTGAGATAGATGTGGAGAGTTTAAAAGCCACTTATACCCATTTTGTCCCAATAAAGGCTAAAACCAAGAAAACATTGCTTAGAAGCTGTGTTGGGATTTATGAGACTAAGCTCACAAGAGAGGGAAGATAAACACTTGGTGAATAAATCCCTCTTTACCCACAACAAACTAACTCATTCTCAAGGAGGAGGAGAGGACATCAACTTGTGATGAACTCACCATAGAACAGCTAGATAGAACCCAAATACTAGAGAGTAAGCGGATCCTACCTAGGAGAAGCACTAGTTTGAGACTATCCCCTTCTAGTATCACAACACTTAGAGTTTGAGTACTTAGGAGAAGGAGGATTAGAATCAGTAATCTAGGCTTAGTAAAGCAGTAAATAAAGAAGAGTTTAGGTGGGTTTGAGAAGAGAATAGGCTGCCTTAAGGGCAGCCTCTAACCCCTAATCTCCTACACACACTACATTGTTGATATGAACAAGAACACAAGTGTAGAGATGGAAAACGGTTTCTCTTCTATTGAATAATGTTGTAATATGTTACAAAATGAGAGATTACAATGCTTAATATAGGAGAACAAATGTATATGGCCGTTTGAGATAAATGAGAGGTGAGAGTGACATATAGCCGTTGGTGCACAAGTGGGTGTATGGTGAAAGGGACAGCTCCTTCCCTTGGTTGTCTCATTCTTCACCAACCAAGGTCTCACATGCTTCCTTCCTTCCCTTCTTTTCCCTTTGTGAGACATTTAACTTCTTCTTGGGCCTCTTCTTCTTATAAGGCCTTTACTTCACAATTCTTCTCACATTGCTCTTATGGCCTTGCTGACCACTCTCATTGTTCTCACGGCCCATATGGCCTTACTGGCCACTCTTATTGTGCTCACGGCCTTACTGGCCGCTCCCACACCACTCATGGCCTTACCGGCCACACTTCTTGTACTAGCAGCCTTACCGGCTACTCTCTTCTTCCTTGTGCAGCTCGGCCTCACCGGCCTCCCTCTCTCTTCTCCTTCTTATATACTAATACTCCCCCGCACGTTTGATCTGCAGGGCACCATGGGGACCAAAGATCAAGCGTGGACACGTGAGGACTACCTCATTAAAAACCTTAACAAAGAAAACCACTTGGGAGAAAACTTTGTTAAGTAAAAAGAGTGTAGTCTCCACGGTCCTTGATGTCGCATTGATCTTGGTTTGTCAAGAACCAGCTCTCTTTCTCTTTAAGCCTTTGAACCGCTACACTTCCTTAGCCCTCCTTGCCTTTAGCACATTCCTTATGATCTCCATCCTTGTTCCTTTAGAATTCCTTTGAGGCTCTCATAGTCTCCTTTACCCTTAAACAAGTGATAAAGAAGAAAAGAATAAGTGTTTGCTATGAGGAATATCAAAGAAAATTTCTAAAAGTGTGACAATTTAAGAAGAATCATATTAAAGACTAAAGACTAGTAATGAAGCTAAGGTAATGAATTTATGAATTAAAATAGAGAAGAGTTTAGAGCACAGCCTTTATGGTGTTTTGATGGATAGGAGGGAGAGAGTTGATCACTGTTGCGGTTTGGAATTCCTCCTTGAGACCGCTCCTCTAACCATGGTTTTAAACCCGGTCAGTTTTATTTGTCAGACTGACACATGCCCACTGAATCGGACATAACTTTCGAACGGCTGCTCGGATTGGTATGATTCCACTTCCACTGGCAAGATGACTCTGTGGTCTCGAACTTTAATGAATAACGCGGAAGCCGAATCGCAGTGGAAGGGTTTCGTCCGAGTCGATCTTTGAGACGCTTCGGCTGAGCTTTAAGTAAAGACTTTTGCTTGTGGCCGAGCAGAATCTGTGAGGTACGGTCTGAAGTCACTTGATCTCCCCCGTAACCTTTACTTGATGATGGGCTGAAACCTCATCACCTCAGTTGAAGCCTTGTGCATCACCGTTCTTGTGCACATCCAAGCCACTTATACCCATTTTGTCCCAAAACAGGCTAACAGGAAGAAAACATTGCTTAGTAGCTGTATATGTTAGTGTTTATGGGGTTAAAATGTGTCTTAATCCAATCCAACTAACTAAGTATAAGTGTTTGAGATAGATGTGGAGAGTTTAAAAGCCACTTATACCCATTTTGTCCCAAAACAGGCTAAAACCAATAAAACATTGCTTAGAAGCTGTAAACAGCTATGTTAGTTTTTATGGGGTTAAAATGTGTCTTAATCCAATGCATCTAACTAATTATAAGAGTTTGAGATAGATGTGGAGAGTTTAAAAGCCACTTATACCCATTTTGTCCCAATAAAGGCTAAAACCAAGAAAACATTGCTTAGAAGCTGTAAACAGCTATGTTAGTGTTTCTGGGGTTAAAGTGTGTCTTAATCCAATGCAACTAACTAATTATAAGAGTTTGAGATAGATGTGGAGAGTTTAAAAGCCACTTATACCCATTTTGTCCCAATAAAGGCTAAAACCAAGAAAACATTGCTTAGAAGCTGTAAACAGCTATGTTAGTGTTTCTGGGGTTAAAAATGTGTCTTAATCCAATGCAACTAACTAATTATAAGAGTTTGAGATAGATGTGGAGAGTTTAGAAGCCACTTATACCCATTTTGTCCCAAAACAGGCTAACAGCAAGAAAACATTGCTTAGTAGCTGTATATGTTAGTGTTTATGGGGTTAAAATGTGTCTTAATCCAATGCAACTAACTAAGTATAAGAGTTTGAGATAGATGTGGAGAGTTTAAAAGCCACTTATACCCATTTTGTCCCAAAACAGGCTAAAACCTAGAAAACATTGCTTAGTAGCTGTAAACAACTATGTTAGTGTTTCTGGGGTTAAAAATGTGTCTTAATCCAATGTAACTAACTAATTATAAGAGTTTGAGATAGATGTGGAGAGTTTAAAAGCCACTTATACCCATTTTGTCCCAAAACAGGCTAACAGCAAGAAAACATTGCTTAGTAGCTGTATATGTTAGTGTTTATGGGGTTAAAATGTGTCTTAATCCAATCCAACTAACTAAGTATAAGAGTTTGAGATAGATGTGGAGAGTTTAAAAGCCACTTATACCCATTTTGTCCCAAAACAGGCTAAAACCAATAAAACATTGCTTAGAAGCTGTAAACAGCTATGTTAAAAATGTTTAGTGTTTCTGGGGTTAAAAATGTGTCTTAATCCAATGCAACTAACTAATTATAAGAGTTTGAGATAGATGTGGAGAGTTTAGAAGCCACTTATACCCATTTTGTCCCAAAACAGGCTAACAGCAAGAAAACATTGCTTAGTAGCTGTATATGTTAGTGTTTATGGGGTTAAAATGTGTCTTAATCCAATGCATCTAACTAATTATAAGAGTTTGAGATAGATGTGGAGAGTTTAAAAGCCACTTATACCCATTTTGTCCCAATAAAGGCTAAAACCAAGAAAACATTGCTTAGAAGCTGTAAACAGCTATGTTAGTGTTTCTGGGGTTAAAATGTGTCTTAATCCAATGCAACTAACTAATTATAAGAGTTTGAGATAGATGTGGAGAGTTTAAAAGCCACTTATACCCATTTTGTCCCAATAAAGGCTAAAACCAAGAAAACATTGCTTAGAAGCTGTAAACAGCTATGTTAGTTTTTATGGGGTTAAAATGTGTCTTAATCCAATGCATCTAACTAATTATAAGAGTTTGAAATAGATGTGGAGAGTTTAAAAGCCACTTATACCCATTTTGTCCCAAAACAGGCTAAACCAAGAAAACATTGCTTAGAAGCTGTAAACAGCTATGTTAGTGTTTCTGGGGTTAAAATGTGTCTTAATCCAATGCAACTAACTAATTATAAGAGTTTGAGATAGATGTGGAGAGTTTAAAAGCCACTTATACCCATTTTGTCCCAATAAAGGCTAAAACCAAGAAAACATTGCTTAGAAGCTGTAAACAGCTATGTTAGTGTTTCTGGGGTTAAAAATGTGTCTTAATCCAATGCAACTAACTAATTATAAGAGTTTGAGATAGATGTGGAGAGTTTAAAAGCCACTTATACCCATTTTGTCCCAAAACAGGCTAACAGCAAGAAAACATTGCTTAGTAGCTGTATATGTTAGTGTTTATGGGGTTAAAATGTGTCTTAATCCAATGCAACTAACTAATTATAAGAGTTTGAGATAGATGTGGAGAGTTTAAAAGCCACTTATACCCATTTTGTCCTAAAACAGGCTAAAACCAAGAAAACATTGCTTAGAAGCTGTAAACAGCTATGTTAGTGTTTATGGGGTTAAAATGTGTCTTAATCCAATGCAACTAACTAATTATAAGAGTTTGAGATAGATGTGGAGAGTTTAAAAGCCACTTATACCCATTTTGTCCCAATAAAGGCTAAAACCAAGAAAACATTGCTTAGAAGCTGTAAACAGCTATGTTAGTGTTTCTGGGGTTAAAATGTGTCTTAATCCAATGCAACTAACTAATTATAAGAGTTTGAGATAGATGTGGAGAGTTTAAAAGCCACTTATACCCATTTTGTCCCAAAACAGGCTAAAACTAATAAAACATTGCTTAGAAGCTGTAAACAGCTATGTTAGTGTTTATGGGGTTAAAATGTGTCTTAATCCAATGCAACTAACTAATTATAAGAGTTTGAGATAGATGTGGAGAGTTTAAAAGCCACTTATACCCATTTTGTCCCAATAAAGGCTAAAACCAAGAAAACATTGCTTAGAAGCTGTAAACAGCTATGTTAGTGTTTCTGGGGTTAAAATGTGTCTTAATCCAATGCATCTAACTAATTATAAGAGTTTGAGATAGATGTGGAGAGTTTAAAAGCCACTTACACCCATTTTGTATTGATCAAGAATAAGCCTATGGCGTCCGTACAGTCCGTACCGTCCGTACGTGCAAGCAATAAGGCCGAGTGAAGCACTAAGGCCGAGTCATCTATGTGTGAGGATAGTGAGGAGGCCTGCTTACCTTCAGCCCATGAGAAGGATCGAGAATCCCTTGTGTAGCCGTTAGGGAGAAAGCGCAAGTGGACAAGAGTGGAAGACTAGGACAAGTCGCTATCACCGATCACCTACCCCCTCTCTCTCCTAATTGTCGATTTCTTTTGTTTCTATTTTAGGTCATGTGGTCGCCCTAGCTGCCTCCCTATTTAAACCTTTGTCATGTGTTGTATTTGATATATTCTACCTAATTCTAATCTATTATCACTCTCTTTCATACTATTCGCCACCAACTCTTCTTCTTCATTCTAAACCTCTCAAATCTCTCTAAGTCTTCCGCTTATTTCAACATGGTATCAGAGCTAGGTTGTCGTTCTTGATAACCTATCTCTTCTATTCTTCCATTCTTCATTCTTGTTCACTCGATTCTCAGTCCTATTTCTCTTTATTCTCCGGGTAAAAGCTTTGTCCATCGGTCCATAGCGGTTAAACCATGGAAAACGCCAAACCCATTGTCATGCCGGTTGTTCTCAAAGGAACAAACTACTTGCTGTGGACTAGAACCACAAGAACTGCCCTTGGAGGTCGTGGTCTTTGGAGTCATGTCGAGAGTGACTATGCTCCAAAACAAAACCTCAAAGGAGAAGATGAAGGCGCTTCCAAGGAGGAAGTAGAAGAAGAGAGCGAGAGGAAGGCCAAGTGGTTCCAAGAAGACCAAGTTGTCCTATCTGTTCTCCAAAACTCTCTTGACACACCAATCCTTGAGGCCTACTCATATTGCGAGACGGCCAAGGAGTTGTGGGAGACACTTAAAGGTGTCTATGGCAATATCTCCAACTTGACTCGGGTCTTTGAGGTCAAGAAGGCCATAAATGAGCTTAACCAAGATGATGTGGAGTTCACTAAACATCTTGGCAAGTTTCGAGCTTTATGGTCTGAGCTTGACATGTTGCGGCCGAGTACACTCGATCCGAGTGTGTTGACTGAAAGAAAGGAGCAAGACAAGATCTTTGGTCTCCTTCTTACTTTAAACCCATCCTTCAACGATCTCTTGAAGCACATCCTCAGGGCAGAGAAACTTCCCTCTTTTGAAGACATTTGTTCACAAATCCAAAGAGAGCAAGGTTCTCTTGACTTGTTTAGCGGTAAGGGGGAGCTTGCTACGGCTAATAAAGGAGTGTACAAGCAAGAGGAGAGGAAGGTGTGGATATGCGACCACTGCAAGAGGCGGGGTCACCTGAAAGACAAGTGCTGGGTCCTCCACCCTCATCTCAAACCGGCCAAGTTCAAAGCAAACCTCTCAAAGGAAGCGGTTAGCGACAAGGGAGCCGGGCCGTCAAAGCAAGGAGATGAGGCAGCCATGACCGCAGCCTATGGAGAAGTGGTTAGGAAATCAGACCTTGAGGCGCTCATCCGTTCCATTGCCTCACTCAAGGAGTCTGGTATCTCTTTCTTTACCTCTAAGCCTAGTAAATCTCTTGTCGTAGACTCGGGTGCTTCTCACCACATGATTAGTAATCCTAGTCTAATTGACAATATAAAACCGGCTTTAGGAAATGTTATAATTGCAAATGGAGAACAAATACCAGTGAAAGGAATAGGGGACTTGAAACTATTTGATAAAACCACAAAAGCTTTCTTTATGCCTACCTTCACATCTAATCTTCTATCGGTTAAGAGAACCACTAATGATTTGAATTGTTATGCAATCTTTGGTCCTAATAGTGTTCATTTTCAGGATATTGAGACTGGAAAAGTTCTTGGAGAGGGACAAGGGAGTGGAGATCTCTATGTCCTAGAGAAAACCTCGCCAAGTTTATCTACTAAATCTTGTTTTGTTGTTAATTTGGATAGTGTGTGGCATGCTAGATTAGGCCATCCTCATTCTCGTGCCCTTGCTTTAATGTTACCAAGTGTTTCTTTTGATAGTTCAATGTGTGAGTCTTGTATTCTTGGTAAACATTGCAAATCTATTTTTCCCAAGTCTAAAACTATTTATGAGCATTGTTTTGATTTAGTGCACTCGGATGTGTGGACTTCACCATGCCTTTCTAGAGATAATAACAAATATTTTGTGACTTTTATTGATGAAAAATCTAAGTACACATGGATTACTTTGTTGCCTTCAAAGGATAGAGTGTTTGATGCTTTTATAAACTTTCAAAATTATGTTACTAATCATTTCAATGCTAAAATTAAGGTACTTAGATCAGACAATGGTGGAGAGTATACAAGTCACAAATTCAGAGAACACCTAGCAAAACACGGCATACTACACCAAACGAGTTGTCCCTATACGCCCCAACAAAATGGTGTGGCCGAGAGGAAGAACCGACATCTAATGGAGGTGGCACGGTCGATGATGTTCCATTCACACGTTACAAGGCGATATTGGGGTGATGCTGTGATGACAGCATGCTACTTGATCAATCGGACACCAACCAAAGTCCTTAATGACCTATCGCCATTTGAGGTATTGAATGGATTTAAACCATCTCTAGAGCACTTACGGGTCTTTGGGTGTGTTTCTTTTGTACTTGTGCCAGGAGAACAGCGGAGTAAGCTCGATCCCAAAAGCATAAGGTGTATGTTCATCGGCTACTCCACTACTCAAAAGGGATACAAGTGTTTTGACCCAAAGACAAGCCGGCTGTATGTATCAAGAGATGTTCGGTTCTTGGAAAATATGGGTTATTTTGATAACAAAGACTGGAACAGCTTGAAGGATCTTTCATCATCACCAAATGATAGAGCCTCCAGCCTTAAGTTTCTCCTTGACCATCTCGGAAATCCGCCTACGGCCACAGCCCTTCCTCAGCCAGAACCCAACCCGAGCTCCATTGACCATACGCTCGAGCCGGAAGGTGCTATGCCCGAGATAATATCCCCGGACCATGAGATGCCCGAGCCAAACCAGAGCATGACCGAGGCACATGAGATGCCCGAGCCAAACTCAAGCCTGACCGAGACACGACCTGATGCTGAACCGGTCATCGAAGATGTCACTCAGTCCAGCCAATCAGTGCCGCCAGCTCAACCAGCTCCACGACGAAGCACGCGTGTCCGGTCTCACCCCTCTACATGGAAAGATAAGAGGGTCTACTACAACAGTCAAGCCGTCGCACACCCTATCCAAGCCGTATGTTCGCTCGAGCTGCTTCCGACCGAGCACCAAGCCTTCTTCGGCCAAGTTGATGAACACTGGGTTCCCCAAACGTACGAGGAGGCCAAAGAACATAAGGTATGGGTAGATGCTGTGGAGGATGAAGCTGGTGCAATGATCAGAAATCACACATGGGATGAGGCTGACCTCCCCAAAGGGAAGAAGGCCGTAAGTTCAAAGTGGGTATTCACCATCAAGTTCTTGAGCACGGGAGAGATTGAAAGGCATAAGGCACGGCTGGTGGCCCGAGGGTTCACTCAAACCTATGGAGATGACTACACGGCAACGTTTGCTCCCGTGGCCAAATTGCATACCGTGCGAGTAGTGCTATCGGTGGCCGTGAACCTTTCTTGGGACTTATGGCAAATGGATGTGAAGAACGCGTTCCTCCAAGGCGAGCTAGATGAAGAAGTGTACATGACTCCTCCGCCTGGCCTTGAGGACATTGTTGCTCCCGGGAAGGTCTTACGGTTACGCAAGGCCATCTATGGCCTCAAACAGTCACCACGCGCCTGGTACCATAAGCTCAGCTCCACTCTTAAGGCGAATGGCTTTAGACGATCGGAGGCTGACCACACTCTTTTCACTCTCAAGACATCACTTGGCCTGGTTGTGGTGCTGGTTTATGTCGATGACATCATCGTGACTGGCGATGACAAGGCCGGTATTGTTGCCATTAAAGACTCTCTCAAGTCTGCCTTTGACATTAAGGACCTCGGAGAGCTCAAATACTTCCTCGGCATCGAAATCTGCCGTTCCCCGGAGGGTATCTTCCTCTCACAACGCAAGTATGCTCTTGACTTGCTTGCTGAGACAGGCAAACTTGGTACGGTTCCAGCTACTACACCACTGGATGAAGATTACCAGCTCAAGCGAAAGGGGGAGAGCATTCGGGCGAAGGAAGGCAAACCACGCGAACCATTGGACGAGCCGTTCCCGGACGTCACACGCTACCGACGGCTTGTAGGTAAGTTGATCTATTTAACTATCACACGACCTGATATCTCTTATGCTGTGAATCAGGTGAGTCAGCACATGCAAGCTCCAAGCAAGTATCAATGGAGTCAAGTGGAGAGGATTTTGAGCTATCTCAAGGGCAGCCCTGGTCAAGGCATTTGGATGGGTAAAAACGGCAACACTGAGATCGTGGGTTATTGTGATGCGGACTATAATGGAGACACATTGGATAGGCGGTCAACTACTGGATATTGCACCTTTGTTGGAGGAAACCTAGTTACATGGAGGTCTAAGAAGCAAAAGGTGGTGTCATGTTCAAGTGCCGAGGCTGAGTACCGAGCTATGAGGAAGCTAACTAATGAGATGACATGGTTGAAAGGTCTACTTAAGGATCTCGGCATTGAAACAAGACAGCCGATGACAATGCATTGTGACAATGAGGCAGCGATCCACATAGCCACTAACTCAGTCTTCCATGAACGGACCAAGCACATTGAGAGCGACTGCCACAAGGTTAGGGAGAGGATCGAAGAGGGAGCGGTTCTACCATGCCACACAAGGAGTCAAGACCAGCTAGCCGACATCTTCACCAAATCTGCAAGTCCCAAGGTTTGTGATTATATTCATAGCAAACTTGGACTTGTAGACATCACACGGCCGTGATCAACTTTCCTAATCCGTGGACAGCACACTCTTTTTCCCTTGGCTTAGTTTTGTCCCATGACGTTTTCTAAGTCAAGGTTTTTAATGAGGTGCTGCTTCACGGGTTCCAAGCTTAGCCATTTCATCAGGCTAAGCTTGAGGGGGAGTATTGATCAAGAATAAGCCTATGGCGTCCGTACAGTCCGTACCGTCCGTACGTGCAAGCAATAAGGCCGAGTGAAGCACTAAGGCCGAGTCATCTATGTGTGAGGATAGTGAGGAGGCCTGCTTACCTTCAGCCCATGAGAAGGATCGAGAATCCCTTGTGTAGCCGTTAGGGAGAAAGCGCAAGTGGACAAGAGTGGAAGACTAGGACAAGTCGCTATCACCGATCACCTACCCCCTCTCTCTCCTAATTGTCGATTTCTTTTGTTTCTATTTTAGGTCATGTGGTCGCCCTAGCTGCCTCCCTATTTAAACCTTTGTCATGTGTTGTATTTGATATATTCTACCTAATTCTAATCTATTATCACTCTCTTTCATACTATTCGCCACCAACTCTTCTTCTTCATTCTAAACCTCTCAAATCTCTCTAAGTCTTCCGCTTATTTCAACATTTTGTCCCAAAACAGGCTAAAACCAATAAAACATTGCTTAGAAGCTGTAAACAGCTATGTTAGTGTTTATGGGGTTAAAATGTGTCTTAATCCAATGCAACTAACTAATTATAAGAGTTTGAGATAGATGTGGAGAGTTTAAAAGCCACTTATACCCATTTTGTCCCAATAAAGGCTAAAACCAAGAAAACATTGCTTAGAAGCTGTAAACAGCTATGTTAGTGTTTCTGGGGTTAAAATGTGTCTTAATCCAATGCAACTAACTAATTATAAGAGTTTGAGATAGATGTGGAGAGTTTAAAAGCCACTTATACCCATTTTGTCCCAAAACAGGCTAAAACCAAGAAAACATTGCTTAGAAGCTGTAAACAGCTATGTTAGTGTTTATGGGGTTAAAATGTGTCTTAATCCAATGCATCTAACTAATTATAAGAGTTTGAGATAGATGTGGAGAGTTTAAAAGCCACTTATACCCATTTTGTCCCAAAACAGGCTAAAACTAATAAAACATTGCTTAGAAGCTGTAAACAGCTATGTTAGTGTTTATGGGGTTAAAATGTGTCTTAATCCAATGCAACTAACTAATTATAAGAGTTTGAGATAGATGTGGAGAGTTTAAAAGCCACTTATACCCATTTTGTCCCAATAAAGGCTAAAACCAAGAAAACATTGCTTAGAAGCTGTAAACAGCTATGTTAGTGTTTCTGGGGTTAAAATGTGTCTTAATCCAATGCATCTAACTAATTATAAGAGTTTGAGATAGATGTGGAGAGTTTAAAAGCCACTTACACCCATTTTGTCCCAAAACAGGCTAAAACCAATAAAACATTGCTTAGAAGCTGTAAACAGCTATGTTAGTGTTTATGGGGTTAAAATGTGTCTTAATCCAATGCAACTAACTAATTATAAGAGTTTGA
Source organism: Camelina sativa (assembly GCF_030686135.1). Lineage (NCBI taxonomy): Eukaryota > Viridiplantae > Streptophyta > Magnoliopsida > Brassicales > Brassicaceae > Camelina > Camelina sativa. The sequence goes on from NC_141888.1 coordinate 13,580,335, forward strand.
GATAGATGTGGAGAGTTTAAAAGCCACTTATACCCATTTTGTCCCAATAAAGGCTAAAACCAAGAAAACATTGCTTAGAAGCTGTAAACAGCTATGTTAGTGTTTCTGGGGTTAAAATGTGTCTTAATCCAATGCAACTAACTAATTATAAGAGTTTGAGATAGATGTGGAGAGTTTAAAAGCCACTTATACCCATTTTGTCCCAAAACAGGCTAAAACCAAGAAAACATTGCTTAGAAGCTGTAAACAGCTATGTTAGTGTTTATGGGGTTAAAATGTGTCTTAATCCAATGCATCTAACTAATTATAAGAGTTTGAGATAGATGTGGAGAGTTTAAAAGCCACTTATACCCATTTTGTCCCAAAACAGGCTAAACCAAGAAAACATTGCTTAGAAACTGTAAACAGCTATGTTAGTGTGTCTGGGGTTAAAATGTGTCTTAATCCAATGCAACTAACTAATTATAAGAGTTTGAGATAGATGTGGAGAGTTTAAAAGCCACTTATACCCATTTTGTCCCAATAAAGGCTAAAACCAAGAAAACATTGCTTAGAAGCTGTAAACAGCTATGTTAGTGTTTCTGGGGTTAAAAATGTGTCTTAATCCAATGCAACTAACTAATTATAAGAGTTTGAGATAGATGTGGAGAGTTTAAAAGCCACTTATACCCATTTTGTCCCAAAACAGGCTAACAGCAAAAAAACATTGCTTAGTAGCTGTGTATGTTAGTGTTTATGGGGTTAAAATGTGTCTTAATCCAATCCAACTAACTAAGTATAAGAGTTTGAGATAGATGTGGAGAGTTTAAAAGCCACTTATACCCATTTTGTCCCAAAACAGGCTAAAACCAATAAAACATTGCTTAGAAGCTGTAAACAGCTATGTTAGTGTTTATGGGGTTAAAATGTGTCTTAATCCAATGCATCTAACTAATTATAAGAGTTTGAGATAGATGTGGAGAGTTTAAAAGCCACTTATACCCATTTTGTCCCAATAAAGGCTAAAACCAAGAAAACATTGCTTAGAAGCTGTAAACAGCTATGTTAGTGTTTCTGGGGTTAAAATGTGTCTTAATCCAATGCAACTAACTAATTATAAGAGTTTGAGATAGATGTGGAGAGTTTAAAAGCCACTTATACCCATTTTGTCCCAATAAAGGCTAAAACCAAGAAAACATTGCTTAGAAGCTGTAAACAGCTATGTTAGTTTTTATGGGGTTAAAATGTGTCTTAATCCAATGCATCTAACTAATTATAAGAGTTTGAGATAGATGTGGAGAGTTTAAAAGCCACTTATACCCATTTTGTCCCAAAACAGGCTAAACCAAGAAAACATTGCTTAGAAGCTGTAAACAGCTATGTTAGTGTTTCTGGGGTTAAAATGTGTCTTAATCCAATGCAACTAACTAATTATAAGAGTTTGAGATAGATGTGGAGAGTTTAAAAGCCACTTATACCCATTTTGTCCCAATAAAGGCTAAAACCAAGAAAACATTGCTTAGAAGCTGTAAACAGCTATGTTAGTGTTTCTGGGGTTAAAAATGTGTCTTAATCCAATGCAACTAACTAATTATAAGAGTTTGAGATAGATGTGGAGAGTTTAAAAGCCACTTATACCCATTTTGTCCCAAAACAGGCTAACAGCAAGAAAACATTGCTTAGTAGCTGAATATGTTAGTGTTTATGGGGTTAAAATGTGTCTTAATCCAATGCAACTAACTAACTATAAGAGTTTGAGATAGATGTGGAGAGTTTAAAAGCCACTTATACCCATTTTGTCCCAAAACAGGCTAAAACCAATAAAACATTGCTTAGAAGCTGTAAACAGCTATGTTAGTGTTTATGGGGTTAAAATGTGGCTTAATCCAATGCATCTAACTAATTATAAGAGTTTGAGATAGATGTGGAGAGTTTAAAAGCCACTTATACCCATTTTGTCCCAATAAAGGCTAAAACCAAGAAAACATTGCTTAGAAGCTGTAAACAGCTATGTTAGTGTTTCTGGGGTTAAAATGTGTCTTAATCCAATGCAACTAACTAATTATAAGAGTTTGAGATAGATGTGGAGAGTTTAAAAGCCACTTATACCCATTTTGTCCCAAAACAGGCTAAAACTAATAAAACATTGCTTAGAAGCTGTAAACAGCTATGTTAGTGTTTATGGGGTTAAAATGTGTCTTAATCCAATGCAACTAACTAATTATAAGAGTTTGAGATAGATGTGGAGAGTTTAAAAGCCACTTATACCCATTTTGTCCTAAAACAGGCTAAAACCAAGAAAACATTGCTTAGAAGCTGTAAACAGCTATGTTAGTGTTTATGGGGTTAAAATGTGTCTTAATCCAATGCAACTAACTAATTATAAGAGTTTGAGATAGATGTGGAGAGTTTAAAAGCCACTTATACCCATTTTGTCCCAAAACAGGCTAAAACCTAGAAAACATTGCTTAGAAGCTGTAAACAGCTATGTTAGTGTTTCTGGGGCTAAAAATGTGTCTTAATCCAATGCAACTAACTAATTATAAGAGTTTGAGATAGATGTGGAGAGTTTAAAAGCCACTTATACCCATTTTGTCCCAAAACAGGCTAACAGCAAGAAAACATTGCTTAGTAGCTGTAAATAGCTATGTTAGTGTTTATGGGGTTAAAATGTGTCTTAATCCAATGCAACTAACTAAGTATAAGAGTTTGAGATAGATGTGGAGAGTTTAAAAGCCACTTATACCCATTTTGTCCCAAAACAGGCTAAAACCAATAAAACATTGCTTAGAAGGTGTAAATAGCTATGTTAGTGTTTATGGGGTTAAAATGTGTCTTAATCCAATGCAACTAACTAGTTATAAGAGTTTGAGATAGATGTGGAGAGTTTAAAAGACACTTATACCCATTTTGTCCCAAAAAAGGCTAAACCAAGAAAACATTGCTTAGAAGCTGTAAACAGCTATGTTAGTGTTTCTGGGGTTAAAATGTGTCTTAATCCAATGCAACTAACTAATTATAAGAGTTTGAGATACATGTGGAGAGTTTAAAAGCCACTTATACCCATTTTGTCCCAAAACAGGCTAAAACCAAGAAAACATTGCTTAGAAGTTGTAAACTGCTATGTTAGTGTTTATGGGGTTAAAATGTGTCTTAATCCAATGCAACTAACTAATTATAAGAGTTTGAGATAGATGTGGAGAGTTTAAAAGCCACTTATACCCATTTTGTCCCAAAACAGGCTAAAACCTAGAAAACATTGCTTAGTAGCTGTAAACAGCTATGTTAGTGTTTCTGGGGTTAAAAATGTGTCTTAATCCAATGCAACTAACTAATTATAAGAGTTTGAGATAGATGTGGAGAGTTTAAAAGCCACTTATACCCATTTTGTCCCAAAACAGGCTAAAACCTAGAAAACATTGCTTAGAAGCTGTAAACAGCTATGTTAGTGTTTATGGGGCTAAAAATGTGTCTTAATCCAATGCAACTAACTAATTATAAGAGTTTGAGATAGATGTGGAGAGTTTAAAAGCCACTTATACCCATTTTGTCCCAAAACAGGCTAACAGCAAGAAAACATTGCTTAGTAGCTGAATATGTTAGTGTTTATGGGGTTAAAATGTGTCTTAATCCAATGCAACTAACTAAGTATAAGAGTTTGAGATAGATGTGGAGAGTTTAAAAGCCACTTATACCCATTTTGTCCCAAAACAGGCTAAAACCAATAAAACATTGCTTAGAAGCTGTAAACAGCTATGTTAGTGTTTATGGGGTTAAAATGTGGCTTAATCCAATGCATCTAACTAATTATAAGAGTTTGAGATAGATGTGGAGAGTTTAAAAGCCACTTATACCCATTTTGTCCCAATAAAGGCTAAAACCAAGAAAACATTGCTTAGAAGCTGTAAACAGCTATGTTAGTGTTTCTGGGGTTAAAATGTGTCTTAATCCAATGCAACTAACTAATTATAAGAGTTTGAGATAGATGTGGAGAGTTTAAAAGCCACTTATACCCATTTTGTCCCAAAACAGGCTAACAGCAAGAAAACATTGCTTAGAAGCTGTAAACAGCTATGTTAGTGTTTCTGGGGTTAAAATGTGTCTTAATCCAATGCAACTAACTAATTATAAGAGTTTGAGATAGATGTGGAGAGTTTAAAAGCCACTTATACCCATTTTGTCCTAAAACAGGCTAAAACCAAGAAAACATTGCTTAGAAGCTGTAAACAGCTATGTTAGTGTTTATGGGGTTAAAATGTGTCTTAATCCAATGCAACTAACTAATTATAAGAGTTTGAGATAGATGTGGAGAGTTTAAAAGCCACTTATACCCATTTTGTCCCAAAACAGGCTAAAACCTAGAAAACATTGCTTAGAAGCTGTAAACAGCTATGTTAGTGTTTCTGGGGCTAAAAATGTGTCTTAATCCAATGCAACTAACTAATTATAAGAGTTTGAGATAGATGTGGAGAGTTTAAAAGCCACTTATACCCATTTTGTCCCAAAACAGGCTAACAGCAAGAAAACATTGCTTAGTAGCTGTAAATAGCTATGTTAGTGTTTATGGGGTTAAAATGTGTCTTAATCCAATGCAACTAACTAAGTATAAGAGTTTGAGATAGATGTGGAGAGTTTAAAAGCCACTTATACCCATTTTGTCCCAAAACAGGCTAAAACCAATAAAACATTGCTTAGAAGGTGTAAATAGCTATGTTAGTGTTTATGGGGTTAAAATGTGTCTTAATCCAATGCAACTAACTAATTATAAGAGTTTGAGATAGATGTGGAGAGTTTAAAAGACACTTATACCCATTTTGTCCCAAAAAAGGCTAAACCAAGAAAACATTGCTTAGAAGCTGTAAACAGCTATGTTAGTGTTTCTGGGGTTAAAATGTGTCTTAATCCAATGCAACTAACTAATTATAAGAGTTTGAGATAGATGTGGAGAGTTTAAAAGCCACTTATACCCATTTTGTCCCAAAACAGGCTAAAACCAAGAAAACATTGCTTAGAAGTTGTAAACTGCTATGTTAGTGTTTATGGGGTTAAAATGTGTCTTAATCCAATGCAACTAACTAATTATAAGAGTTTGAGATAGATGTGGAGAGTTTAAAAGCCACTTATACCCATTTTGTCCCAAAACAGGCTAAAACCTAGAAAACATTGCTTAGTAGCTGTAAACAGCTATGTTAGTGTTTCTGGGGTTAAAATGTGTCTTAATCCAATGCAACTAACTAATTATAAGAGTTTGAGATAGATGTGGAGAGTTTAAAAGCCACTTATACCCATTTTGTCCTAAAACAGGCTAAAACCAAGAAAACATTGCTTAGAAGCTGTAAACAGCTATGTTAGTGTTTAAGGGGTTAAAAATGTGTCTTAATCCAATGCAACTAACTAATTATAAGAGTTTGAGATAGATGTGGAGAGTTTAAAAGCCACTTATACCCATTTTGTCCCAAAACAGGCTAAAACCTAGAAAACATTGCTTAGAAGCTGTAAACAGCTATGTTAGTGTTTCTGGGGCTAAAAATGTGTCTTAATCCAATGCAACTAACTAATTATAAGAGTTTGAGATAGATGTGGAGAGTTTAAAAGCCACTTATACCCATTTTGTCCCAAAACAGGCTAACAGCAAGAAAACATTGCTTAGTAGCTGAATATGTTAGTGTTTATGGGGTTAAAATGTGTCTTAATCCAATGCAACTAACTAAGTATAAGAGTTTGAGATAGATGTGGAGAGTTTAAAAGCCACTTATACCCATTTTGTCCCAAAACAGGCTAAAACCAATAAAACATTGCTTAGAAGCTGTAAACAGCTATGTTAGTGTTTATGGGGTTAAAATGTGGCTTAATCCAATGCATCTAACTAATTATAAGAGTTTGAGATAGATGTGGAGAGTTTAAAAGCCACTTATACCCATTTTGTCCCAATAAAGGCTAAAACCAAGAAAACATTGCTTAGAAGCTGTAAACAGCTATGTTAGTGTTTCTGGGGTTAAAATGTGTCTTAATCCAATGCAACTAACTAATTATAAGAGTTTGAGATAGATGTGGAGAGTTTAAAAGCCACTTATACCCATTTTGTCCCAAAACAGGCTAACAGCAAGAAAACATTGCTTAGAAGCTGTAAACAGCTATGTTAGTGTTTCTGGGGTTAAAATGTGTCTTAATCCAATGCAACTAACTAATTATAAGAGTTTGAGATAGATGTGGAGAGTTTAAAAGCCACTTATACCCATTTTGTCCTAAAACAGGCTAAAACCAAGAAAACATTGCTTAGAAGCTGTAAACAGCTATGTTAGTGTTTATGGGGTTAAAATGTGTCTTAATCCAATGCAACTAACTAATTATAAGAGTTTGAGATAGATGTGGAGAGTTTAAAAGCCACTTATACCCATTTTGTCCCAAAACAGGCTAAAACCTAGAAAACATTGCTTAGAAGCTGTAAACAGCTATGTTAGTGTTTCTGGGGCTAAAAATGTGTCTTAATCCAATGCAACTAACTAATTATAAGAGTTTGAGATAGATGTGGAGAGTTTAAAAGCCACTTATACCCATTTTGTCCCAAAACAGGCTAACAGCAAGAAAACATTGCTTAGTAGCTGAATATGTTAGTGTTTATGGGGTTAAAATGTGTCTTAATCCAATGCAACTAACTAAGTATAAGAGTTTGAGATAGATGTGGAGAGTTTAAAAGCCACTTATACCCATTTTGTCCCAAAACAGGCTAAAACCAATAAAACATTGCTTAGAAGCTGGAAACAGCTATGTTAGTGTTTATGGGGTTAAAATGTGGCTTAATCCAATGCATCTAACTAATTATAAGAGTTTGAGATAGATGTGGAGAGTTTAAAAGCCACTTATACCCATTTTGTCCCAATAAAGGCTAAAACCAAGAAAACATTGCTTAGAAGCTGTAAACAGCTATGTTAGTGTTTCTGGGGTTAAAATGTGTCTTAATCCAATGCAACTAACTAATTATAAGAGTTTGAGATAGATGTGGAGAGTTTAAAAGCCACTTATACCCATTTTGTCCCAAAACAGGCTAACAGCAAGAAAACATTGCTTAGAAGCTGTAAACAGCTATGTTAGTGTTTCTGGGGTTAAAATGTGTCTTAATCCAATGCAACTAACTAATTATAAGAGTTTGAGATAGATGTGGAGAGTTTAAAAGCCACTTATACCCATTTTGTCCTAAAACAGGCTAAAACCAAGAAAACATTGCTTAGTATTGACCATGTTACTCAAGACTTGGAGGTTGTCCGTACGGACGTCCGTACGATCGTCCTAATGGCCACCCTTAAGGTTGAGGCCTATTGAGAGAAATGAGAAGGCTTGGGGTTGGAAACAATACCAAGCCCATTAGAAGGATCTCGAAGAAGAATGTGACCGTTGGAGGATAAGAGTCACGAGATAGCTTCCCTTGGGGAGACAAGGTCACGTCGCTTTCTATCTTGGGATCGCTCCCTTCTCTCTCTTCATGTCTCTATCTACAAGTTGTCGAGTTGGTGGGATTGTTAACCTAGTTTTCATTCTATTTAAGGCCTTTGGCCGACATTGTAAAAGCCATTCTAATACAAGCTCTCATTTTATCTCACATTCTCTCTAATTTGCTTCCGCATACTCAATTTAAACCAACATGGTATCAGAGCAAGTTTATTGATCCATGGTTCTATAAACTTTCTCCTCTTCTTTTTCTTGTTCTTATTTGATTCTACTTTGCATTCTCTACTCGTATACTACTCCTTTACTCTATTCTTCATTCTACTCACTCATTCGCGCTTCATTCTATCCGCTACTCTATCGTTTTTCTCGCTACTCTACCTAACAATGGACAACAACAAGCCTATTGTTACCCCGGTGGTGCTCAAAGGAGCAAACTACCTGTTGTGGAAAAGAACCACAAAGACCGCTCTCAGTGGCCGAGGACTTTGGATCCATGTAGAAACGGACCAACTCCCCAAGAAAGCCACTAAGGAGGACGGTAAAGAAGGAACGGAAGAAGACAAGGAGGCTGATCTCGAGAAGGAAGTCAAGTGGTTCCAAGAAGATCAGACCGTGCTTGCCATTCTCCAAAACTCGCTAGACGCACCGATTCTTGAAGCCTACTCGTACTGCGAGACGGCCAAAGAACTATGGGAGACGCTAGCGAATGTGTATGGGAACGTGACCAACTTGACTCGGGTATTTGAGGTCAAGAAGGCTATCAACGGTCTCCATCAAGAAGACTTGGAGTTTACCAAGCATTTTGGGAAGTTCCGGTCATTGTGGGCCGAGTTGGAGATGCTCCGGCCAAGTACTATCGATCCGGCCATCCTCAATGAACGAAAGGAGCAAGACAAGGTGTTTGGTCTCCTGCTCACTCTCAATCCGGCGTTCAATGACCTGATTAAGCACATCCTCCGTGGAGACAAGCTACCTACTCTTGAAGACGTGTGTTCTCAAGTGCAAAAGGAACAAGGTTCACTTGGTCTCTTTTGTGGAAAGGACGACTTGGCTACCGCGAACAAAGGAGTCTACAAGCAAGATGACCGGAAAACAATGGTGTGCGACCATTGCAAGAAGAAGGGACACATGAAGGACAAGTGCTGGATCCTTCACCCTCATCTCAAACCGGCTAAGTTCAAGGCGCATATCTCGCAAGAAGGACCAAGCGGCCAAGGTTTCGGTGCAGCAAACCAAGGCAACGCGGCGGCTACGGCCATGGCGGCTTCTCTTGGAGATCTTGTGAGGAAATCAGACCTGGAGGCCCTCATCAAGTCCATCGCAGCCCTAAAGGAATCTGGTATCACTTTCTTCGCTTCACAACCTAGTAAAACGCTTGTTGTAGACTCGGGTGCTTCTCATCACATGATAAGTAACCCGAGCCTTATACACAACATAAAGCCGACGGTGGGAAATGTGATTATTGCAAATGGGGATAGGATACCAGTTAAAGGTGTAGGAGATTTAAAGTTGTTTGATAAGAACTCAAAGGCCTTCTTTATGCCTACTTTTACTTCTAACCTATTATCGGTTAAGAGAGCTACAACCGATTTGAATTGTTATACCATATTTGGTCCTAACAGTGTGCATTTTCAGGATATTGAGACTGGCAAGATTCTTGGAGGTGGAGATGCTAAGGGAGATCTCTATGTCCTAGAGAAAAACTCATCAAGTTCACCTAATATGTTTTCTTTTAAATCGGACCTTAGTAGTATTTCAAGTGAAGTGTGGCATGCTAGACTAGGCCACCCTCACTCTAGAGCTTTTCAATTAATGTTGCCTAAATTTTCTTTTGATAGTTCAAGTTGTGAACCTTGTATTCTTGGCAAACATTGCAAATCGGTTTTCCCTAAATCTACTACCATTTATGAACATTGTTTTGACTTAGTACATTCTGATGTTTGGACCTCACCCTGCCTATCTAGAGACAATAACAAGTATTTTGTGACTTTTATTGATGAAAAATCAAAATATACTTGGCTCACATTGTTACCATCTAAAGATAGGGTTTATGATGCATTTGTTAATTTTCAGAATTATGTTACTAATCATTTCAATGCAAAAATAAAGGTACTAAGATCAGATAATGGGGGAGAGTACATCAGTCATAGACTCAAAGATCATTTGTCCAAACACGGCATTCTACAACAAACGAGTTGTCCATATACGCCCCAACAGAATGGCGTGGCCGAGAGGAAGAACCGGCACCTTATGGAAGTGGCGAGGTCGATGATGTTCCAAACCAATGTCACCAAACGATTCTGGGGAGATGCTGTCATGACGGCTTGCTACTTGATTAATAGGACTCCTACCAAAGTTCTACACGACAAATCTCCATATGAGGTACTCAATCAATTTAAACCATCTTTGGATCACTTACGCGTTTTCGGGTGTGTATGCTTTGTTTTGGTTCCAGGGGAACAAAGGACTAAGCTCGACGCCAAAAGCACCAAATGTATGTTCATTGGCTACTCGACAAGTCAGAAGGGCTATAAGTGCTATGATCCAGCTGCTGGCCGCCTACATATCTCTCGAGAAGTGCGGTTCCTTGAACACCAAGGATACTATGCGACAAAGGATTGGGACAGTCTCAAGGATCTCTCTCGGTCCAACTCTGATCGTTCGGCCAACCTACGATTCCTCCTCGATCACCTCGGCATCACCACTCCATCAAGCCCGTCGAGCCATGCTCAGCCTACTCCGACCTCACATGAACCGGATGTACCCGCTATCTCACCCGTAGAAGAAGAAGTTCAAGAAAATGCCTCCGTGCCGCTTGTTCCTCCTCCGGCTGAACCATGTGCCGAGCCTACTCATGAGGACAATGATCATCTCGTGACCTCAACCGATGCTCTCCCACGGGAATCTATGGTTGCTCTTCCCCGGCGAAGTCAACGTCTAAAGTTTCATCCTTCGACATGGAAAGATAAGCGGGTCTACTACAACAATCAGGCCGTGGCCCATCCTATCCAAGCGGTGTGTTCACTTGACCTGGTTCCTCAGGAACACGCTGCCTTCCTCACCAAGATTGATGCTCAATTCGTTCCTCAAACCTATGATGAAGCCAAAGAGCACAAAGAGTGGTTAGCGGCGGTTGATGCTGAGACCGATGCTATGATCCGGAACCACACTTGGGACGAAGCGGATCTTCCCAAGGGAAAGAAGGTGGTCAGCTCAAAATGGGTCTTCACAATTAAGTACCTGAGCAATGGTGACGTGGAGCGCTATAAGGCTCGCCTTGTGGCTCGCGGTTTCACACAAACATACGGTACCGACTATACGGACACGTTTGCCCCGGTCGCCAAGCTGCACACCGTTCGTGTCATTCTCTCCTTGGCTACAAACCTCTCGTGGGACCTTTGGCAGATGGACGTCAAGAATGCCTTCCTTCAGGGGGAGCTTGAAGAAGAAGTGTATATGCACCCACCTCCGGGCTTCGAACATCTTGTGGCTCCGGGTAAAGTTCTCCGCCTTCGCAAGGCCATCTACGGCCTCAAACAATCCCCTCGGGCGTGGTACCACAAACTCAGCTCGACACTTCGCACCAATGGTTTTCGACGCTCGGAAGCCGACCACACATTGTTCACTCTACGGACTGCCGGCGGTAGCGTCGTGGTGCTCGTCTATGTCGATGATATAATCATCACTGGCGATGACAAGGAAGGTATTTCCACTACCAAGACTCTCCTTCACTCAGCCTTTGACATCAAGGACCTCGGCGAACTGAAATATTTTCTTGGGATTGAAATCTCCCGATCGCCGGAAGGACTCTTTCTCTCCCAACGGAAGTACACGCTGGACTTGCTCGAGGAAACTGGTAAGCTGGGGGCTAAACCGGTCTCTACGCCACTAGAAGAAGGCTACCAGGTCAAGCGAAAGGGGGAGATGAAGACGTTACCGAACAAGTTGGCTGAGCCATATGAGGACGTGGGCAGATATAGGCGGCTGGTTGGGAAGCTGATTTACCTCACCATCACACGGCCGGATCTGTGCTATGCTGTGAACCAAGTAAGCCAGCACATGAAAGCACCAACAAACTTTGATTGGAACACTGTTGAGAGGATCCTATGCTATCTAAAGGGAAGCCCTGGCCGCGGCATTTGGATGGGAAAGAACAACAATAACGAGCTTGTTGGCTATTGCGACGCGGATTATGCGGGCGACACAACCGATAGAAGGTCTACAACAGGATACTGTACGTTTGTTGGTGGGAACCTAGTCACTTGGAAGTCGAAGAAACAGAAGGTGGTGTCTCAATCAAGTGCCGAGTCAGAATATAGGGCCATGAAGAAGCTCACAAACGAGCTAACTTGGCTCAAAGGTCTTCTCAAGGACCTTGGAGTGGAGATAGATGAACCCATCACTATGCACTGTGACAACAAGGCTGCAATACATATAGCAACCAACTCTGTTTTCCATGAGAGGACCAAGCATATCGAAGTAGACTGCCACACAGTGCGAGAGAAGATTGAAGAAGGGGTTGTCTTACCGTGTCACACGCCGAGCAAGGACCAACTGGCCGATATTTTCACAAAAGCCACTAGTCCACAGATTTGCGAGTATATCTCTAGCAAACTTGGACTAGTCGATCCTACACATCCATGAGAAGACTCCTCTAACCCGTGGAGAGCACACTCTTTTCCTTGATATGGTTTTGTCCCATGTGGTTTTCCATATTAAGGTTTTTAACGAGGTGGTCTTGTGCGGGTTCCAAGCTTAGCCGTTTCACTTGGCTAAGCTTGAGGGGGAGTATTGACCATGTTACTCAAGACTTGGAGGTTGTCCGTACGGACGTCCGTACGATCGTCCTAATGGCCACCCTTAAGGTTGAGGCCTATTGAGAGAAATGAGAAGGCTTGGGGTTGGAAACAATACCAAGCCCATTAGAAGGATCTCGAAGAAGAATGTGACCGTTGGAGGATAAGAGTCACGAGATAGCTTCCCTTGGGGAGACAAGGTCACGTCGCTTTCTATCTTGGGATCGCTCCCTTCTCTCTCTTCATGTCTCTATCTACAAGTTGTCGAGTTGGTGGGATTGTTAACCTAGTTTTCATTCTATTTAAGGCCTTTGGCCGACATTGTAAAAGCCATTCTAATACAAGCTCTCATTTTATCTCACATTCTCTCTAATTTGCTTCCGCATACTCAATTTAAACCAACACTTAGAAGCTGTAAACAGCTATGTTAGTGTTTATGGGGTTAAAATGTGTCTTAATCCAATGCAACTAACTAATTATAAGAGTTTGAGATAGATGTGGAGAGTTTAAAAGCCACTTATACCCATTTTGTCCCAAAACAGGCTAAAACCTAGAAAACATTGCTTAGAAGCTGTAAACAGCTATGTTAGTGTTTCTGGGGCTAAAAATGTGTCTTAATCCAATGCAACTAACTAATTATAAGAGTTTGAGATAGATGTGGAGAGTTTAAAAGCCACTTATACCCATTTTGTCCCAAAACAGGCTAACAGCAAGAAAACATTGCTTAGTAGCTGTAAATAGCTATGTTAGTGTTTATGGGGTTAAAATGTGTCTTAATCCAATGCAACTAACTAAGTATAAGAGTTTGAGATAGATGTGGAGAGTTTAAAAGCCACTTATACCCATTTTGTCCCAAAACAGGCTAAAACCAATAAAACATTGCTTAGAAGGTGTAAATAGCTATGTTAGTGTTTATGGGGTTAAAATGTGTCTTAATCCAATGCAACTAACTAATTATAAGAGTTTGAGATAGATGTGGAGAGTTTAAAAGACACTTATACCCATTTTGTCCCAAAAAAGGCTAAACCAAGAAAACATTGCTTAGAAGCTGTAAACAGCTATGTTAGTGTTTCTGGGGTTAAAATGTGTCTTAATCCAATGCAACTAACTAATTATAAGAGTTTGAGATAGATGTGGAGAGTTTAAAAGCCACTTATACCCATTTTGTCCCAAAACAGGCTAAAACCTAGAAAACATTGCTTAGTAGCTGTAAACAGCTATGTTAGTGTTTCTGGGGTTAAAATGTGTCTTAATCCAATGCAACTAACTAATTATAAGAGTTTGAGATAGATGTGGAGAGTTTAAAAGCCACTTATACCCATTTTGTCCTAAAACAGGCTAAAACCAAGAAAACATTGCTTAGAAGCTGTAAACAGCTATGTTAGTGTTTATGGGGTTAAAATGTGTCTTAATCCAATGCAACTAACTAATTATAAGAGTTTGAGATAGATGTGGAGAGTTTAAAAGCCACTTATACCCATTTTGTCCCAAAACAGGCTAAAACCTAGAAAACATTGCTTAGAAGCTGTAAACAGCTATGTTAGTGTTTCTGGGGCTAAAAATGTGTCTTAATCCAATGCAACTAACTAATTATAAGAGTTTGAGATAGATGTGGAGAGTTTAAAAGCCACTTATACCCATTTTGTCCCAAAACAGGCTAACAGCAAGAAAACATTGCTTAGTAGCTGTAAATAGCTATGTTAGTGTTTATGGGGTTAAAATGTGTCTTAATCCAATGCAACTAACTAAGTATAAGAGTTTGAGATAGATGTGGAGAGTTTAAAAGCCACTTATACCCATTTTGTCCCAAAACAGGCTAAAACCAATAAAACATTGCTTAGAAGGTGTAAATAGCTATGTTAGTGTTTATGGGGTTAAAATGTGTCTTAATCCAATGCAACTAACTAATTATAAGAGTTTGAGATAGATGTGGAGAGTTTAAAAGACACTTATACCCATTTTGTCCCAAAAAAGGCTAAACCAAGAAAACATTGCTTAGAAGCTGTAAACAGCTATGTTAGTGTTTCTGGGGTTAAAATGTGTCTTAATCCAATGCAACTAACTAATTATAAGAGTTTGAGATAGATGTGGAGAGTTTAAAAGCCACTTATACCCATTTTGTCCCAAAACAGGCTAAAACCAAGAAAACATTGCTTAGAAGTTGTAAACTGCTATGTTAGTGTTTATGGGGTTAAAATGTGTCTTAATCCAATGCAACTAACTAATTATAAGAGTTTGAGATAGATGTGGAGAGTTTAAAAGCCACTTATACCCATTTTGTCCCAAAACAGGCTAAAACCTAGAAAACATTGCTTAGTAGCTGTAAACAGCTATGTTAGTGTTTCTGGGGTTAAAAATGTGTCTTAATCCAATGCAACTAACTAATTATAAGAGTTTGAGATAGATGTGGAGAGTTTAAAAGCCACTTATACCCATTTTGTCCCAAAACAGGCTAAAACCTAGAAAACATTGCTTAGAAGCTGTAAACAGCTATGTTAGTGTTTCTGGGGCTAAAAATGTGTCTTAATCCAATGCAACTAACTAATTATAAGAGTTTGAGATAGATGTGGAGAGTTTAAAAGCCACTTATACCCATTTTGTCCCAAAACAGGCTAACAGCAAGAAAACATTGCTTAGTAGCTGTAAATAGCTATGTTAGTGTTTATGGTGTTAAAATGTGTCTTAATCCAATGCAACTAACTAATTATAAGAGTTTGAGATAGATGTGGAGAGTTTAAAAGCCACTTATACCCATTTTGTCCTAAAACAGGCTAAAACCAAGAAAACATTGCTTAGAAGCTGTAAACAGCTATGTTAGTGTTTATGGGGTTAAAATGTGTCTTAATCCAATGCAACTAACTAATTATAAGAGTTTGAGATAGATGTGGAGAGTTTAAAAGCCACTTATACCCATTTTGTCCCAAAACAGGCTAAAACCTAGAAAACATTGCTTAGAAGCTGTAAACAGCTATGTTAGTGTTTCTGGGGCTAAAAATGTGTCTTAATCCAATGCAACTAACTAATTATAAGAGTTTGAGATAGATGTGGAGAGTTTAAAAGCCACTTATACCCATTTTGTCCCAAAACAGGCTAACAGCAAGAAAACATTGCTTAGTAGCTGTAAATAGCTATGTTAGTGTTTATGGGGTTAAAATGTGTCTTAATCCAATGCAACTAACTAATTATAAGAGTTTGAGATAGATGTGGAGAGTTTAAAAGCCACTTATACCCATTTTGTCCCAAAACAGGCTAAACCAAGAAAACATTGCTTAGAAGCTGTAAACAGCTATGTTAGTGTTTATGGGGTTAAAATGTGTCTTAATCCAATGCAACTAACTAATTATAAGAGTTTGAGATAGATGTGGAGAGTTTAAAAGCCACTTATACCCATTTTGTCCCAAAACAGGCTAAAACCTAGAAAACATTGCTTAGAAGCTGTAAACAGCTATGTTAGTGTTTCTGGGGCTAAAAATGTGTCTTAATCCAATGCAACTAACTAATTATAAGAGTTTGAGATAGATGTGGAGAGTTTAAAAGCCACTTATACCCATTTTGTCCCAAAACAGGCTAACAGCAAGAAAACATTGCTTAGTAGCTGTAAATAGCTATGTTAGTGTTTATGGGGTTAAAATGTGTCTTAATCCAATGCAACTAACTAATTATAAGAGTTTGAGATAGATGTGGAGAGTTTAAAAGACACTTATACCCATTTTGTCCCAAAAAAGGCTAAACCAAGAAAACATTGCTTAGAAGCTGTAAACAGCTATGTTAGTGTTTCTGGGGTTAAAATGTGTCTTAATCCAATGCAACTAACTAATTATAAGAGTTTGAGATAGATGTGGAGAGTTTAAAAGCCACTTATACCCATTTTGTCCCAAAACAGGCTAAAACCAAGAAAACATTGCTTAGAAGTTGTAAACTGCTATGTTAGTGTTTATGGGGTTAAAATGTGTCTTAATCCAATGCAACTAACTAATTATAAGAGTTTGAGATAGATGTGGAGAGTTTAAAAGCCACTTATACCCATTTTGTCCCAAAACAGGCTAAAACCTAGAAAACATTGCTTAGTAGCTGTAAACAGCTATGTTAGTGTTTCTGGGGTTAAAAATGTGTCTTAATCCAATGCAACTAACTAATTATAAGAGTTTGAGATAGATGTGGAGAGTTTAAAAGCCACTTATACCCATTTTGTCCCAAAACAGGCTAAAACCTAGAAAACATTGCTTAGAAGCTGTAAACAGCTATGTTAGTGTTTCTGGGGCTAAAAATGTGTCTTAATCCAATGCAACTAACTAATTATAAGAGTTTGAGATAGATGTGGAGAGTTTAAAAGCCACTTATACCCATTTTGTCCCAAAACAGGCTAACAGCAAGAAAACATTGCTTAGTAGCTGTAAATAGCTATGTTAGTGTTTATGGGGTTAAAATGTGTCTTAATCCAATGCAACTAACTAATTATAAGAGTTTGAGATAGATGTGGAGAGTTTAAAAGCCACTTATACCCATTTTGTCCCAAAACAGGCTAAACCAAGAAAACATTGCTTAGAAGCTGTAAACAGCTATGTTAGTGTTTATGGGGTTAAAATGTGTCTTAATCCAATGCAACTAACTAATTATAAGAGTTTGAGATAGATGTGGAGAGTTTAAAAGCCACTTATACCCATTTTGTCCCAAAACAGGCTAAAACCTAGAAAACATTGCTTAGAAGCTGTAAACAGCTATGTTAGTGTTTCTGGGGCTAAAAATGTGTCTTAATCCAATGCAACTAACTAATTATAAGAGTTTGAGATAGATGTGGAGAGTTTAAAAGCCACTTATACCCATTTTGTCCCAAAACAGGCTAACAGCAAGAAAACATTGCTTAGTAGCTGTAAATAGCTATGTTAGTGTTTATGGGGTTAAAATGTGTCTTAATCCAATGCAACTAACTAAGTATAAGAGTT
Source organism: Camelina sativa (assembly GCF_030686135.1). Taxonomy (NCBI): domain Eukaryota; kingdom Viridiplantae; phylum Streptophyta; class Magnoliopsida; order Brassicales; family Brassicaceae; genus Camelina; species Camelina sativa. The sequence continues at coordinate 13,597,499 of NC_141888.1, forward strand.
TGAGATAGATGTGGAGAGTTTAAAAGCCACTTATACCCATTTTGTCCCAAAAGAGGCTAAAACCAATAAAACATTGCTTAGAAGGTGTAAATAGCTATGTTAGTGTTTATGGGGTTAAAATGTGTCTTAATCCAATGCAACTAACTAATTATAAGAGTTTGAGATAGATGTGGAGAGTTTAAAAGACACTTATACCCATTTTGTCCCAAAAAAGGCTAAACCAAGAAAACATTGCTTAGAAGCTGTAAACAGCTATGTTAGTGTTTCTGGGGTTAAAATGTGTCTTAATCCAATGCAACTAACTAATTATAAGAGTTTGAGATAGATGTGGAGAGTTTAAAAGCCACTTATACCCATTTTGTCCCAAAACAGGCTAAAACCAAGAAAACATTGCTTAGAAGTTGTAAACTGCTATGTTAGTGTTTATGGGGTTAAAATGTGTCTTAATCCAATGCAACTAACTAATTATAAGAGTTTGAGATAGATGTGGAGAGTTTAAAAGCCACTTATACCCATTTTGTCCCAAAACAGGCTAAAACCTAGAAAACATTGCTTAGTAGCTGTAAACAGCTATGTTAGTGTTTCTGGGGTTAAAAATGTGTCTTAATCCAATGCAACTAACTAATTATAAGAGTTTGAGATAGATGTGGAGAGTTTAAAAGCCACTTATACCCATTTTGTCCCAAAACAGGCTAAAACCTAGAAAACATTGCTTAGAAGCTGTAAACAGCTATGTTAGTGTTTCTGGGGCTAAAAATGTGTCTTAATCCAATGCAACTAACTAATTATAAGAGTTTGAGATAGATGTGGAGAGTTTAAAAGCCACTTATACCCATTTTGTCCCAAAACAGGCTAACAGCAAGAAAACATTGCTTAGTAGCTGTAAATAGCTATGTTAGTGTTTATGGGGTTAAAATGTGTCTTAATCCAATGCAACTAACTAATTATAAGAGTTTGAGATAGATGTGGAGAGTTTAAAAGCCACTTATACCCATTTTGTCCTAAAACAGGCTAAAACCAAGAAAACATTGCTTAGAAGCTGTAAACAGCTATGTTAGTGTTTATGGGGTTAAAATGTGTCTTAATCCAATGCAACTAACTAATTATAAGAGTTTGAGATAGATGTGGAGAGTTTAAAAGCCACTTATACCCATTTTGTCCCAAAACAGGCTAAAACCTAGAAAACATTGCTTAGAAGCTGTAAACAGCTATGTTAGTGTTTCTGGGGCTAAAAATGTGTCTTAATCCAATGCAACTAACTAATTATAAGAGTTTGAGATAGATGTGGAGAGTTTAAAAGCCACTTATACCCATTTTGTCCCAAAACAGGCTAACAGCAAGAAAACATTGCTTAGTAGCTGTAAATAGCTATGTTAGTGTTTATGGGGTTAAAATGTGTCTTAATCCAATGCAACTAACTAAGTATAAGAGTTTGAGATAGATGTGGAGAGTTTAAAAGCCACTTATACCCATTTTGTCCCAAAACAGGCTAAAACCAATAAAACATTGCTTAGAAGGTGTAAATAGCTATGTTAGTGTTTATGGGGTTAAAATGTGTCTTAATCCAATGCAACTAACTAATTATAAGAGTTTGAGATAGATGTGGAGAGTTTAAAAGACACTTATACCCATTTTGTCCCAAAAAAGGCTAAACCAAGAAAACATTGCTTAGAAGCTGTAAACAGCTATGTTAGTGTTTCTGGGGTTAAAATGTGTCTTAATCCAATGCAACTAACTAATTATAAGAGTTTGAGATAGATGTGGAGAGTTTAAAAGCCACTTATACCCATTTTGTCCCAAAACAGGCTAAAACCAAGAAAACATTGCTTAGAAGTTGTAAACTGCTATGTTAGTGTTTATGGGGTTAAAATGTGTCTTAATCCAATGCAACTAACTAATTATAAGAGTTTGAGATAGATGTGGAGAGTTTAAAAGCCACTTATACCCATTTTGTCCCAAAACAGGCTAAAACCTAGAAAACATTGCTTAGTAGCTGTAAACAGCTATGTTAGTGTTTCTGGGGTTAAAAATGTGTCTTAATCCAATGCAACTAACTAATTATAAGAGTTTGAGATAGATGTGGAGAGTTTAAAAGCCACTTATACCCATTTTGTCCCAAAACAGGCTAAAACCAAGAAAACATTGCTTAGAAGCTGTAAACAGCTATGTTAGTGTTTATGGGGTTAAAATGTGTCTTAATCCAATGCAACTAACTAATTATAAGAGTTTGAGATAGATGTGGAGAGTTTAAAAGCCACTTATACCCATTTTGTCCCAAAACAGGCTAACAGCAAGAAAACATTGCTTAGAAGCTGTAAACAGCTATGTTAGTGTTTCTGGGGCTAAAAATGTGTCTTAATCCAATGCAACTAACTAATTATAAGAGTTTGAGATAGATGTGGAGAGTTTAAAAGCCACTTATACCCATTTTGTCCCAAAACAGGCTAACAGCAAGAAAACATTGCTTAGTAGCTGTAAATAGCTATGTTAGTGTTTATGGGGTTAAAATGTGTCTTAATCCAATGCAACTAACTAAGTATAAGAGTTTGAGATAGATGTGGAGAGTTTAAAAGCCACTTATACCCATTTTGTCCCAAAACAGGCTAAAACCAATAAAACATTGCTTAGAAGGTGTAAATAGCTATGTTAGTGTTTATGGGGTTAAAATGTGTCTTAATCCAATGCAACTAACTAATTATAAGAGTTTGAGATAGATGTGGAGAGTTTAAAAGACACTTATACCCATTTTGTCCCAAAAAAGGCTAAACCAAGAAAACATTGCTTAGAAGCTGTAAACAGCTATGTTAGTGTTTCTGGGGTTAAAATGTGTCTTAATCCAATGCAACTAACTAATTATAAGAGTTTGAGATAGATGTGGAGAGTTTAAAAGCCACTTATACCCATTTTGTCCCAAAACAGGCTAAAACCAAGAAAACATTGCTTAGAAGTTGTAAACTGCTATGTTAGTGTTTATGGGGTTAAAATGTGTCTTAATCCAATGCAACTAACTAATTATAAGAGTTTGAGATAGATGTGGAGAGTTTAAAAGCCACTTATACCCATTTTGTCCCAAAACAGGCTAAAACCTAGAAAACATTGCTTAGTAGCTGTAAACAGCTATGTTAGTGTTTCTGGGGTTAAAAATGTGTCTTAATCCAATGCAACTAACTAATTATAAGAGTTTGAGATAGATGTGGAGAGTTTAAAAGCCACTTATACCCATTTTGTCCCAAAACAGGCTAAAACCTAGAAAACATTGCTTAGAAGCTGTAAACAGCTATGTTAGTGTTTCTGGGGCTAAAAATGTGTCTTAATCCAATGCAACTAACTAATTATAAGAGTTTGAGATAGATGTGGAGAGTTTAAAAGCCACTTATACCCATTTTGTCCCAAAACAGGCTAACAGCAAGAAAACATTGCTTAGTAGCTGTAAATAGCTATGTTAGTGTTTATGGGGTTAAAATGTGTCTTAATCCAATGCAACTAACTAATTATAAGAGTTTGAGATAGATGTGGAGAGTTTAAAAGCCACTTATACCCATTTTGTCCTAAAACAGGCTAAAACCAAGAAAACATTGCTTAGAAGCTGTAAACAGCTATGTTAGTGTTTATGGGGTTAAAATGTGTCTTAATCCAATGCAACTAACTAATTATAAGAGTTTGAGATAGATGTGGAGAGTTTAAAAGCCACTTATACCCATTTTGTCCCAAAACAGGCTAAAACCTAGAAAACATTGCTTAGAAGCTGTAAACAGCTATGTTAGTGTTTCTGGGGCTAAAAATGTGTCTTAATCCAATGCAACTAACTAATTATAAGAGTTTGAGATAGATGTGGAGAGTTTAAAAGCCACTTATACCCATTTTGTCCCAAAACAGGCTAACAGCAAGAAAACATTGCTTAGTAGCTGTAAATAGCTATGTTAGTGTTTATGGGGTTAAAATGTGTCTTAATCCAATGCAACTAACTAAGTATAAGAGTTTGAGATAGATGTGGAGAGTTTAAAAGCCACTTATACCCATTTTGTCCCAAAACAGGCTAAAACCAAGAAAACATTGCTTAGAAGTTGTAAACTGCTATGTTAGTGTTTATGGGGTTAAAATGTGTCTTAATCCAATGCAACTAACTAATTATAAGAGTTTGAGATAGATGTGGAGAGTTTAAAAGCCACTTATACCCATTTTGTCCCAAAACAGGCTAAAACCTAGAAAACATTGCTTAGTAGCTGTAAACAGCTATGTTAGTGTTTCTGGGGTTAAAATGTGTCTTAATCCAATGCAACTAACTAATTATAAGAGTTTGAGATAGATGTGGAGAGTTTAAAAGCCACTTATACCCATTTTGTCCTAAAACAGGCTAAAACCAAGAAAACATTGCTTAGAAGCTGTAAACAGCTATGTTAGTGTTTATGGGGTTAAAATGTGTCTTAATCCAATGCAACTAACTAATTATAAGAGTTTGAGATAGATGTGGAGAGTTTAAAAGCCACTTATACCCATTTTGTCCCAAAACAGGCTAAAACCTAGAAAACATTGCTTAGAAGCTGTAAACAGCTATGTTAGTGTTTCTGGGGCTAAAAATGTGTCTTAATCCAATGCAACTAACTAATTATAAGAGTTTGAGATAGATGTGGAGAGTTTAAAAGCCACTTATACCCATTTTGTCCCAAAACAGGCTAACAGCAAGAAAACATTGCTTAGAAGCTGTAAACAGCTATGTTAGTGTTTCTGGGGGTTAAAATGTGTCTTAATCCAATGCAACTAACTAATTATAAGAGTTTGAGATAGATGTGGAGAGTTTAAAAGCCACTTATACCCATTTTGTCCCAAAACAGGCTAACAGCAAGAAAACATTGCTTAGAAGGTGTAAATAGCTATGTTAGTGTTTATGGGGTTAAAATGTGTCTTAATCCAATGCAACTAACTAAGTATAAGAGTTTGAGATAGATGTGGAGAGTTTAAAAGACACTTATACCCATTTTGTCCCAAAACAGGCTAAAACCAAGAAAACATTGCTTAGAAGGTGTAAATAGCTATGTTAGTGTTTATGGGGTTAAAATGTGTCTTAATCCAATGCAACTAACTAATTATAAGAGTTTGAGATAGATGTGGAGAGTTTAAAAGACACTTATACCCATTTTGTCCCAAAAAAGGCTAAACCAAGAAAACATTGCTTAGAAGCTGTAAACAGCTATGTTAGTGTTTCTGGGGTTAAAATGTGTCTTAATCCAATGCAACTAACTAATTATAAGAGTTTGAGATAGATGTGGAGAGTTTAAAAGCCACTTATACCCATTTTGTCCCAAAACAGGCTAAAACCAAGAAAACATTGCTTAGTAGCTGTAAACAGCTATGTTAGTGTTTATGGGGTTAAAATGTGTCTTAATCCAATGCAACTAACTAATTATAAGAGTTTGAGATAGATGTGGAGAGTTTAAAAGCCACTTATACCCATTTTGTCCCAAAACAGGCTAAAACCTAGAAAACATTGCTTAGTAGCTGTAAACAGCTATGTTAGTGTTTCTGGGGTTAAAAATGTGTCTTAATCCAATGCAACTAACTAATTATAAGAGTTTGAGATAGATGTGGAGAGTTTAAAAGCCACTTATACCCATTTTGTCCCAAAACAGGCTAAAACCTAGAAAACATTGCTTAGAAGCTGTAAACAGCTATGTTAGTGTTTCTGGGGCTAAAAATGTGTCTTAATCCAATGCAACTAACTAATTATAAGAGTTTGAGATAGATGTGGAGAGTTTAAAAGCCACTTATACCCATTTTGTCCCAAAACAGGCTAACAGCAAGAAAACATTGCTTAGTAGCTGTAAATAGCTATGTTAGTGTTTATGGGGTTAAAATGTGTCTTAATCCAATGCAACTAACTAATTATAAGAGTTTGAGATAGATGTGGAGAGTTTAAAAGCCACTTATACCCATTTTGTCCTAAAACAGGCTAAAACCAAGAAAACATTGCTTAGAAGCTGTAAACAGCTATGTTAGTGTTTATGGGGTTAAAATGTGTCTTAATCCAATGCAACTAACTAATTATAAGAGTTTGAGATAGATGTGGAGAGTTTAAAAGCCACTTATACCCATTTTGTCCCAAAACAGGCTAAAACCTAGAAAACATTGCTTAGAAGCTGTAAACAGCTATGTTAGTGTTTCTGGGGCTAAAAATGTGTCTTAATCCAATGCAACTAACTAATTATAAGAGTTTGAGATAGATGTGGAGAGTTTAAAAGCCACTTATATTGATCAAGAGAATAAGCCTAAGGCAGCCATGGCCGTCCGTACAATTATGGGGCCGTCCGTACAACCAAGCAATAAGGCCGAGTCATGTAAGTGTGTAAAGACAATGAGGAGGCCTGCTCTCCTTAGGCCCATGAGAAGGATCTAGAATGTCGCTTGTAGCCGTTAGAGAGGAGGAACAAGTGGAGTCACGGGTTATGTTGTGTTTAAGGAGACTAGGACGGGTCACTATCACCGTTGGGATTAGTTCTATCTCTCTCCTTGTCCCTATCACTTATACGATCGGTTGGTAGAGGGTGTAGCCCTAATTTTCCCTTGATATATATAGGCTTTAGCCTACATTGTAATATGTATTCTTATGGAACAATAACCTAATCTTTTCTTCTTCCTCATTCTCTTTGTCTACCGATATCTCTCATCAATCTCTTGATTCTCTTCTTTATTCTACAAAGTCTTACATGGTATCAGAGCAAGTTCTTCGATTCTCTACAGTCTAATCTCATTCTCCTACTCATTTCTACACACTAGTCTCCTTATCTTCGTTTCTTCTTACTCGCATCTCTTTTATTCTCCGGGTAAAAGCTTTACCCATCGGTCCATAGAAATCCGACCATGGAAAACGCCAAGCCCATTGTTTCACCGGTTGTCCTAAAGGGGACAAACTACTTGCTGTGGACAAGAACCACAAGAACCGCCCTTGGAGGTCGTGGCCTTTGGAGTCATGTCGAGTCCGACTATGTCCCAAAGAAAAACCCCAAAGGAGAGGACGCTTCCGAGGCGGAAGCGGAGGAAGAGAGCGAGAGGAAGGCCAAATGGTTCCAAGAAGACCAAGTTGTCCTATCTGTTCTCCAAAACTCTCTGGACACGCCTATCCTTGAGGCCTACTCATATTGCGAGACGGCCAAGGAACTGTGGGAAACACTTAAAGGCGTGTATGGTAATGTCTCTAACATGACTAGAGTCTTTGAGGTCAAGAAGGCCATAAATGATCTTAACCAAGATGATGTGGAGTTCACTAAGCATCTTGGTAAGTTCCGTGCACTATGGTCCGAGCTTGACATGTTGCGGCCAAGTACACTTGAGGCAAGTGTGCTAAACGAAAGAAAGGAGCAAGACAAAGTCTTCGGACTCCTACTTACCTTGAACCCGTCCTTCAACGACCTCTTGAAGCACATCCTAAGGGCAGAGAAGCTCCCCTCCTTTGAAGATATTTGCTCCCAAATTCAGAAAGAGCAAGGATCCCTTGATTTGTTTAGCGGTAAGGGGGAGCTTGCTTCGGCCAACAAAGGAATGTACAAGCAAGAGGAGAGGAAGTTGTTGGTGTGCGACCACTGCAAGAAGCGGGGTCATCTGAAAGACAAGTGCTGGGTTCTCCATCCTCATCTCAAGCCGGCCAAGTTCAAAGCCAACCTCTCAAAGGAAGCGGTTAGCGATAAAGGAGCCGGATCATCAAAGCAGGGAGATGAGGTGGCCATGACCGCAGCCTACGGAGATGTGGTGAGGAAGTCAGACCTTGAGGCTCTCATCCGCTCCATTGCTTCACTCAAGGAGTCTGGTATCTCTTTCTTTACTTCTAGGCCTAGCAAATCGCTTGTTATTGACTCGGGAGCCTCACATCATATGATTAGTAACCCTAGTTTAATTGACAACATAAAACCGGCCTTAGGAAATGTTGTTATTGCAAATGGAGAACAAATACCAGTAAAGGGAATAGGGGACTTGAAACTATTTGATAAAACCTCAAAAGCTTTCTTTATGCCTACCTTTACCTCCAATTTACTATCGGTTAAGAGGGCCACAAATGATTTGAATTGTTATGCAATCTTTGGTCCTAACAATGTTTATTTTCAGGATATTGAGACTGGAAAGGTTCTTGGAGAAGGGCAAGGGAGTGGAGATCTCTATGTCCTAGAGAAAACCGATCCAAATTTATCCTCTACTAAGTCTTGTTTTGTTGTTGATTCGAATATGGTGTGGCATGCTAGGCTAGGCCACCCACATTCACGTGCTTTAGGGTTGATGTTTCCTAATATTTCTTTTGATAATTCTACTTGTGAACCTTGTATTCTTGGAAAACATTGCAAGTCTATCTTTCCTAAGTCAACTACTATTTATGAGAATTGTTTTGATTTAGTTCACTCAGATGTTTGGACATCACCATGCCTATCTAGAGATAATAACAAGTATTTTGTGACTTTTATTGATGAAAAATCAAAATACACTTGGATTACCTTGTTGCCATCTAAAGATAGAGTATTTGATGCCTTTATCAATTTTCAAAATTATGTGACTAATCACTTCAATGCTAAACTTAAGGTACTTAGGTCTGATAATGGGGGGGAATACACAAGTTGCAAGTTCAAAGAACATCTCTCCAAGCATGGCATTCTCCATCAAACTAGTTGTCCCTACACGCCACAACAAAATGGTGTGGCCGAGAGGAAGAACCGGCACCTCATGGAAGTGGCGCGGGCAATCATGTTCCATTCGAGTGTTCCTAAACGATATTGGGGTGATGCCGTGATGACTGCATGCTACCTAATCAACCGAACACCAACTAGAGTTCTTCATGACTTATCTCCATTTGAAGTACTAAACAAATTTAAACCATCTCTTGATCACTTACGAGTTTTCGGCTGTGTTTGTTTTGTGTTAGTACCAGGAGAACAAAGGAGTAAGCTGGATGCCAAAAGTACAAAGTGTATGTTCATTGGCTACTCCACCACACAAAAGGGGTACAAATGTTATGATCCGGCCACAAGTCGACTATATGTCTCTCGAGATGTCCGGTTTCTAGAACATGTGGGCTACCATGACAAGAGGGATTGGAACAGCCTTAAAGATCTCTCTCACTCATCTAATGACCGAGCTTCGAGTCTACGGTTCCTTCTTGATCACCTTGGCAACCCATCTCCACCAACGGGTGCCGTGCGGCCAACACTAAGTCAAATTTCTACCGATGGTGGGTCTGACCAAGGAGATGCAAATGACAATGGTTCAGCCCAAGATGGTGAATCTCTCGAGTCTGGCCTACCCATAACCGGTGTTCCCGTCCCTGGCCCTACAACGGACACGCATGCTCCGGCGGCGGCCTCTACCGAGGAAAACACGGAGACGGCTCCTACGGACGGTACGTCCACCGTGTTGCCTAGCGTGGATCCACTTCCGGCACCAGTTCTGCGTCGGAGCACCAGACCTCGATCGGATCCCTCCACTTGGAAGAACAAGCGTGTCTATTACAACAGCCAAGCTGTCGCTCATCCCATTCAGTCCGTTTGTTCCCTTGAGCTGTTACCTGCTGATCACCAAGCTTTCTTCGGCCAAGTGGACACCAATTGGATCCCGCAGACATATGATGAAGCCAAGGAACATCAAGTTTGGTTAGATGCGGTCAAGGATGAAACTGGCGCCATGATCCGGAATCATACGTGGGACGAATCGGATCTTCCTCAAGGCAAGCGGGCAGTTAGCTCCAAATGGGTGTTTACCATAAAGTATTTGAGCAATGGTGACATTGAACGGCATAAAGCCAGGTTAGTGGCCCGTGGCTTCACCCAAACCTATGGCGCGGACTACACGGACACCTTTGCACCCGTGGCCAAGCTCCATACGGTTCGGGTTGTGCTGTCTCTTGCTGTCAACCTCTCATGGGACTTATGGCAGATGGATGTGAAGAACGCCTTCCTTCAAGGTGAACTTGATGAAGAAGTGTACATGACGCCTCCTCCCGGCCTTGAAGACATGGTTACACCCGGAAAAGTCTTGAGGCTGCGTAAGGCCATCTATGGCCTTAAGCAGTCCCCACGAGCGTGGTACCACAAACTAAGCTCCACTCTCAAGACTGATGGTTTTACGCGATCGGAGGCTGATCATACTCTCTTCACGCGTCGCACCTCTATTGGTTGGGTGGTGGTGCTCATATACGTCGACGACATCATCGTGACTGGTGATGATAAGGCGGCCATTCAGGACACCAAGGACTCTCTCAAGTCGGTATTTGACATCAAGGACCTTGGGGAACTCAAATACTTTCTTGGTATTGAGATTTGTCGCTCACCGGAAGGACTCTTCCTCTCACAACGCAAGTATACTCTTGACTTGTTAGAGGAGACTGGCAAGCTTGGTGTGTCTCCGGTTGCTACGCCCCTTGATGATGATTACCAGCTCAAGCGAAAGGGGGAGAGCTTACGGGCAAAAGAAGGCCGACCTAAGGAACCAATGGACGAGCCATTCTTAGACGTCACACGCTACCGCCGGCTTGTAGGTAAGCTGATATACCTTACTATCACACGACCTGACATATCCTATGCTGTGAATCAGGTTAGCCAACATATGAAGGCACCAAGCAAGTACCAATGGAGTCAAGTCGAAAGGATCCTAAGCTATCTCAAGGGCAGTCCGGGTCAAGGTATTTGGATGGGCAAGAATGACAACACCGAAATCGTTGGCTATTGTGATGCGGATTACAATGGCGACACGCTGGATAGGAGATCCACCACTGGGTACTGCACGTTTGTTGGAGGCAACTTGGTTACATGGAGGTCTAAGAAACAAAAGGTGGTTTCATGCTCTAGCGCCGAGGCCGAGTATAGAGCTATGAGGAAGCTCACTAACGAGATGACATGGCTGAAGGGCCTACTCAAGGACTTAGGCATCGAGACAAAGCAGCCCATGACCATGCACTGCGACAATGAAGCGGCTATCCACATTGCCACAAACTCAGTCTTTCATGAGAGGACCAAGCACATAGAAAGCGATTGCCACAAGGTGAGAGAGAAGATTGAAGAAGGAGTGGTGTTACCATGCCACACAAGGAGTCAAGATCAGCTAGCTGACATCTTCACCAAGTCTGCAAGCTCCAAGGTTTGTGATCACATCTACAGCAAACTTGGACTTGTAGACATTACACGGCCATGATCAAGCTTCCCTAATCCGTGGACAGCACACTCTTTTTCCCTTGACTTGGTTTTGTCCCATGAGGTTTTCTAAGTCAAGGTTTTTAATGAGGTGCTGCTTCACGGGTTCCAAGCTTAGCCATTTCACTCGGCTAAGCTTGAGGGGGAGTATTGATCAAGAGAATAAGCCTAAGGCAGCCATGGCCGTCCGTACAATTATGGGGCCGTCCGTACAACCAAGCAATAAGGCCGAGTCATGTAAGTGTGTAAAGACAATGAGGAGGCCTGCTCTCCTTAGGCCCATGAGAAGGATCTAGAATGTCGCTTGTAGCCGTTAGAGAGGAGGAACAAGTGGAGTCACGGGTTATGTTGTGTTTAAGGAGACTAGGACGGGTCACTATCACCGTTGGGATTAGTTCTATCTCTCTCCTTGTCCCTATCACTTATACGATCGGTTGGTAGAGGGTGTAGCCCTAATTTTCCCTTGATATATATAGGCTTTAGCCTACATTGTAATATGTATTCTTATGGAACAATAACCTAATCTTTTCTTCTTCCTCATTCTCTTTGTCTACCGATATCTCTCATCAATCTCTTGATTCTCTTCTTTATTCTACAAAGTCTTACAACTTATACCCATTTTGTCCCAAAACAGGCTAACAGCAAGAAAACATTGCTTAGTAGCTGTAAATAGCTATGTTAGTGTTTATGGGGTTAAAATGTGTCTTAATCCAATGCAACTAACTAATTATAAGAGTTTGAGATAGATGTGGAGAGTTTAAAAGCCACTTATACCCATTTTGTCCAAAAACAGGCTAAAACCAAGAAAACATTGCTTAGAAGCTGTAAACAGCTATGTTAGTGTTTATGGGGTTAAAATGTGTCTTAATCCAATGCAACTAACTAATTATAAGAGTTTGAGATAGATGTGGAGAGTTTAAAAGCCACTTATACCCATTTTGTCCCAAAACAGGCTAAAACCTAGAAAACATTGCTTAGAAGCTGTAAACAGCTATGTTAGTGTTTCTGGGGCTAAAAATGTGTCTTAATCCAATGCAACTAACTAATTATAAGAGTTTGAGATAGATGTGGAGAGTTTAAAAGCCACTTATACCCATTTTGTCCCAAAACAGGCTAACAGCAAGAAAACATTGCTTAGTAGCTGTAAATAGCTATGTTAGTGTTTATGGGGTTAAAATGTGTCTTAATCCAATGCAACTAACTAAGTATAAGAGTTTGAGATAGATGTGGAGAGTTTAAAAGCCACTTATACCCATTTTGTCCCAAAACAGGCTAAAACCAAGAAAACATTGCTTAGAAGTTGTAAACTGCTATGTTAGTGTTTATGGGGTTAAAATGTGTCTTAATCCAATGCAACTAACTAATTATAAGAGTTTGAGATAGATGTGGAGAGTTTAAAAGCCACTTATACCCATTTTGTCCCAAAACAGGCTAAAACCTAGAAAACATTGCTTAGTAGCTGTAAACAGCTATGTTAGTGTTTCTGGGGTTAAAATGTGTCTTAATCCAATGCAACTAACTAATTATAAGAGTTTGAGATAGATGTGGAGAGTTTAAAAGCCACTTATACCCATTTTGTCCTAAAACAGGCTAAAACCAAGAAAACATTGCTTAGAAGCTGTAAACAGCTATGTTAGTGTTTATGGGGTTAAAATGTGTCTTAATCCAATGCAACTAACTAATTATAAGAGTTTGAGATAGATGTGGAGAGTTTAAAAGCCACTTATACCCATTTTGTCCCAAAACAGGCTAAAACCTAGAAAACATTGCTTAGAAGCTGTAAACAGCTATGTTAGTGTTTCTGGGGCTAAAAATGTGTCTTAATCCAATGCAACTAACTAATTATAAGAGTTTGAGATAGATGTGGAGAGTTTAAAAGCCACTTATACCCATTTTGTCCCAAAACAGGCTAACAGCAAGAAAACATTGCTTAGTAGCTGTAAATAGCTATGTTAGTGTTTATGGGGTTAAAATGTGTCTTAATCCAATGCAACTAACTAAGTATAAGAGTTTGAGATAGATGTGGAGAGTTTAAAAGCCACTTATACCCATTTTGTCCCAAAACAGGCTAAAACCAATAAAACATTGCTTAGAAGGTGTAAATAGCTATGTTAGTGTTTATGGGGTTAAAATGTGTCTTAATCCAATGCAACTAACTAATTATAAGAGTTTGAGATAGATGTGGAGAGTTTAAAAGACACTTATACCCATTTTGTCCCAAAAAAGGCTAAACCAAGAAAACATTGCTTAGAAGCTGTAAACAGCTATGTTAGTGTTTCTGGGGTTAAAATGTGTCTTAATCCAATGCAACTAACTAATTATAAGAGTTTGAGATAGATGTGGAGAGTTTAAAAGCCACTTATACCCATTTTGTCCCAAAACAGGCTAAAACCAAGAAAACATTGCTTAGAAGTTGTAAACTGCTATGTTAGTGTTTATGGGGTTAAAATGTGTCTTAATCCAATGCAACTAACTAATTATAAGAGTTTGAGATAGATGTGGAGAGTTTAAAAGCCACTTATACCCATTTTGTCCCAAAACAGGCTAAAACCTAGAAAACATTGCTTAGTAGCTGTAAACAGCTATGTTAGTGTTTCTGGGGTTAAAAATGTGTCTTAATCCAATGCAACTAACTAATTATAAGAGTTTGAGATAGATGTGGAGAGTTTAAAAGCCACTTATACCCATTTTGTCCCAAAACAGGCTAAAACCTAGAAAACATTGCTTAGAAGCTGTAAACAGCTATGTTAGTGTTTCTGGGGCTAAAAATGTGTCTTAATCCAATGCAACTAACTAATTATAAGAGTTTGAGATAGATGTGGAGAGTTTAAAAGCCACTTATACCCATTTTGTCCCAAAACAGGCTAACAGCAAGAAAACATTGCTTAGTAGCTGAATATGTTAGTGTTTATGGGGTTAAAATGTGTCTTAATCCAATGCAACTAACTAAGTATAAGAGTTTGAGATAGATGTGGAGAGTTTAAAAGCCACTTATACCCATTTTGTCCCAAAACAGGCTAAAACCAATAAAACATTGCTTAGAAGCTGTAAACAGCTATGTTAGTGTTTATGGGGTTAAAATGTGGCTTAATCCAATGCATCTAACTAATTATAAGAGTTTGAGATAGATGTGGAGAGTTTAAAAGCCACTTATACCCATTTTGTCCCAATAAAGGCTAAAACCAAGAAAACATTGCTTAGAAGCTGTAAACAGCTATGTTAGTGTTTCTGGGGTTAAAATGTGTCTTAATCCAATGCAACTAACTAATTATAAGAGTTTGAGATTGTTGGGATTTATGAGACAAAGCTCATAAGAGAGGGTAGACAAACACTTGGTGAATGAATCCCCCTTTACCCACAACAAACTAACTCATTATCAAGGGGGAGGAGAGGACATCAACTTGTGATGAACTCCCCATAATCTAGGCTTAGTAAAGAGTAAATAAGAAGAGTTTAGGTGGGATTTGATAAGAGAATAGGCTGCCTTAAGGGCAGCCTCTAACCGCTAATCCTACACCACTCTACATTGTTGATAAGAACAAGAACAAGAGGTGTAGAGAGGGAATCGGTTTCTCTTATTGAATAATGTTGTGTTGTGTTACAAAATGAGAGATTACAATGCTTAATATAGGAGAACAAATGTATATGGCCGTTTGAGATAAATGAGAGGTGAGAGTGACATATAGCCGTTGGTGCACAAGTGGGTGTATGGTGAAAGGGACAGCTCCTTCCCTTGGTTGTCTCATTCTTCACCAACCAAGGTCTCACATGCTTCCTTCCTTCCCTTCTTTTCCCTTTGTGAGACATTTAACTTCTTCTTGGGCCTCTTCTTCTTATAAGGCCTTTACTTCACAATTCTTCTCACATTGCTCTTATGGCCTTGCTGACCACTCTCATTGTTCTCACGGCCCACATGGCCTTATTGGCCACTCTTATTGTGCTCACGGCCTTACTGGCCGCTCCCACACCACTCATGGCCTTACCGGCCACACTTCTTGTACTAGCAGCCTTACCGGCCACTCTCTTCTTCCTTGTGCAGCTCGGCCTCACCGGCCTCACTCTCTCTTCTCCTTCATATATACTAATACTCCCCCGCACGTTTGATCTGCAGGGCACCATGGGGACCAAAGATCAAGCGTGGACACGTGAGGACTACCTCATTAAAAACCTTAACAAAGAAAACCACTTGGGAGAAAACTTTGTTAAGTAAAAAGAGTGTAGTCTCCACGTTCCTTGATGTCGCAATGATCTTGGTTTGTCAAGAACCAGCTCTCTTCTCTTTAAGCCTTTGAACCGCTACACTTCCTTAGCCCTCCTTGCCTTTAGCACATTCCTTATGATCTCCATCCTTGTTCCTTTAGAATTCCTTTGAGGCTCTCATAGTCTCCTTTACCCTTAAACAAGTGATAAAGAAGAAAAGAATAAGTGTTTGCTATGAGGAATATCAAAGAAAATTTCTAAAAGTGTGACAATTTAAGGAGAATCATATTAAAGACTAAAGACTAGTAATGAAGCTAAGGTAATGAATTTATGAATTAAAATAGAGAAGAGTTTAGAGCACAGCCTTTATGGTGTTTTGATGGATAGGAGGGAGAGAGTTGATCACTGTTGCGGTTTGGAATTCCTCCTTGAGACCGCTCCTCTAACCATGGTTTTAAACCCGGTCAGTTTTATTTGTCAGACTGACACATGCCCACTGAATCGGACATAACTTTCGAACGGCT